>NC_072388.2:85877677-86187277 GCF_028885625.2 Pongo pygmaeus
GGCTTTTTACAAAGAAAAGTGGAAGAATAAAGGGCAATGAGAGTTTTTCTTGCACCTAATCTGGGACTAGAGAGGAAAAATAGAAAGAAGTAAGTTTATTTGATTGCATGTACATGTGTCTCATGCCTGCATTAGCATGAGTGTCAAAATAAGTGGTTTTCCCTCACATTGCATCAATTAGCTCCTTCCCCACATCACCAATTAGTATCCTTGCAACAGTAAAATGAGACTGGGGCTATTCCCCTAATAATAACGTGTCCAAGACTCAGTTTTCTTTTAGGAAGACGTGGAGTTTTTCATGGCAATAATAAGTGCATTTACTTAACCCACCTCAATTTCTAGTAAGTTGGCTATTACTGGATCAAAAGCAAATTCAGGGCAAGGACCTTATTTTGTTGCATTTTATATTCTGCATTACTTCCATGTTAATTAAAGATCCATAAATAGGTCTATATACATAAATGTGTCTTTTTTTGCTCTGCTTTCCTTGTTTGAGCTGATAGATTATTAATGAGCTTCAGTACCAACATGAGAGCTATCCAAATACGAAGGTAATAGAAATTTGCTGCTTGGCTCCTCCAAATAAGACAAAAATAAAAATAAAAAAATAAAATAAAATAAAAACTCTTAGCCAGAATATGACAATCAATCTGTGAAAGCTATTGATAGTTTTGAGTTAAAATGTTAATGAAAATGGTATTAATTCACAACGAATTTTCCAGAGATATGAAAGATGAGGTTGAACCATAGGCATTAGTGGACATGTATGTAAGCGTAATTATCAGCCCAAATTCAATGGGAGCCACACAACCATTCAATTTAGTAAATAAATTTTATCCTTCATCTCAGACTTTTGATGTTCAATTTAACTTATCTAGAACACAGGCCCTGTGCTACCCCAGTATATTTTCATAAGCAGAATTTCACGGTAGCTATTTTGTATGTGAGAAGCAGTTTGTTTCAGTCTTAGAATATAACAATTTTGTTAAAAAAATATATACATACATATACACATGCACACACAGGGGCACACATACATAGATAAAGTTAATTTAAATTAAGGCATTAAAAATACATTTATGAACTTCAACTTTCATTTTATATCTATTAAACATTGCTCATATCTGAAGAGAGAAGAAAAGAGGGGTTCTTTGCTTAAATAAAAGTGAGAAATGCTTTGCTTCTTGATGAAGCCTAATGCATATGGAGTATACATGTGAGGGCACAAAGCTCTTAATAAGTTCTGCAATAAAAGCACTAGTCAAACATGATCCAAACCAGCATTTCACCACATCATTTGGCTGTGGATAACTACATTCAAGCAATACATATTAATTTTTGTCCTTACTGATAATTGCTTAAGAAACATTAATATTATCCATAACTTTCTGTAAAGTGTTAAAAACATTTCCAATAACAACATGCTGTTATTATACTGTCTCTAAAATGGTTTTATTTAGGTAGTGGAGTTAATTCCTCATTGTTGTTACTTATTTATTGTATTAGGTTGGTGCAAAAGTAATTGCGATTTTTGCCATTACTTTTAAATGACAAAAACCACAATTACTTTTGCACCAACTAATAGTTCTTCTTTAAGTAACATACTGTGTATTATGGGTGCTATAAAGAAAAAATAGAAAATAAAGTTATATTCAAAAAAGGAATGACCTAAAGTGCACATTTAGATAGATAGATATCTGTATCTGTCTGTCTATGTATCTATATATCTATCTATGTATCTATGTATCTATTTATATCTATAGAGAGAGAAAGAAAGAAGGATATATATTCATAAACATATTTTCCTTAAGAAAGATTTTATTATATATAGTACATAGCATATATACTGTATATTATATCCCATAAACTCTCTTTTTACACACACACATACACACACACACACACTGCTCATGTAGATTGTATGTGTAGATAGATAAAATGCATAAACATATTCATAAAAGTTTACTTTTATCATAAGAACAGGACTTGTAAATTTCATGGAAAGTTTTGCATATATTGCATTATTCTAGAAAGGGGGAATTAATTATAATTCAGTATCCATCACTGATGAACATGATTATGGAACTTTAAAAACCCTTTTCTAACTACATGTTTAGACTTGCCTACAAATCTTTTTTTTTTTTTATACCTTAAGTTTTAGGGTACATGTGCACAATGTGCAGGTTAGTTACGTATGTATACATGTGCCATGCTGGTGTGCTGCACCCGTTAACTCGTCATCTAGCATTAGTTATATCTCCTAATGCTATCCCTCCCCTCTCCCCCCACCCCACAATAGTCCCCAGAGAGTGATGTTCCCCTTCCTGTGTCCATGTGTTCTCATTGTTCAATTCCCACCTATGAGCGAGAACATGTGGTGTTTGGTTTTTTTGTCCTTGCGATAGTTTACTGAGAATCATGATTTCCAATTTCATCCATGTCCCTACAAAGGACATGAACTCATCATTTTTTATGGCTGCATAGTATTCCATGGTGTATATGTGCCACATTTTCTTTATCCAGTCTATCATTGTTGGACATTTGGGTTGGTTCCAAGTCTTTGCTATTGTGAATAGTGCCACAATAAACATACGTGTGCATGTGTCTTTATAGCAGCATGATTTATATTCCTTTGGGTATATACCCAGTAATGGGATGGCTGGGTCAAATGGTATTTCTAGTTCTAGATCCCTGAGGAATCACCACACTGACTTTCACAAGGGTTGAACTAGTTTACAGTCCCACCAACAGTGTAAAAGTGTTCCTATTTCTCCACATCCTCTCCAGCACCTGTTGTTTCCTGACTTTTTAATGATTGCCATTCTAACTGGTGTGGAGATGGTATCTCACTGTGGTTTTGATTTGCATTTCTCTCAAATCTTAATCTAGCACTTTCACTTAATATAGCGTGAGGAAAACCCACATTGTATGTATCAACCCTGTTTGCCTATCCATCAACCAAATAATCCTGCAAGTAGCATAGTTGTTTACCTCCACTGTTTCACTCTCCAAAATGTGGGTTTATGCCTCAGATATGGTTCTAAAAACAACTTCATGAGTTGAACGTCCAAGTCATTAGATTTAGAGTGAGAAGATATGAACCCTAGTCTTAGGTGTGCCATGCATGTGCAGTGTGCTCTAGTCGGATAAGTTTCCAGGTGATACAACATGGAAGACAGTAATGTTGCTATGGAGGACATCTTCATGGTTTAGCAGAATTTTCAGTGATGAATACTAAAGGCAGGAGACACAGACTTTGATAACATGGGGTGTGGAGGGAAAGTATACTATATTTGTTAGGGTGTTTTGTAAAATGGATTTCCTGCCCTAATCTGCCTAAGTTATTATACAAATATATGCTTGACCAGAGTATTTCCTCAATGTTGAAATTACATGGAAACAGATGGATTTAATTCCCAGGAGTAGATGATGACCTTTACAGTATCTTACAAGGACCACTCAAGGCCTTGTTTGCTACACGGAATGACTACATGCCTACAATTTCCTTTCTTTCTTTTTTTTTTCTACTGTTTCAAACAGCTACATATTTTAAGAGAAATTTGTGCTGAATGTGATACCACCTGTGCCAGGTATTTTTTTCTGGTTGGACCACTCAAGGCAATGGCTTCTTTTGCTTACTTTTTTTTTTTTTAGTCTCTATTTCGAATACATGATTGGTGATAGACTGGCAGTGTTTAGCCAGGTAGAGACCCAGTTCTTTGTGGAAAAGTTCACTGGAAATAGGTAGTTTGCAAAAGAGAAAGCTCAGCACTTGGGCCTATTTTTTTTTCCTTTTTTAACCTTTATTTTAGATTGGTTTGTTATTGGGGTATATTGTGTGATATTTAGGTTACAGGTGCAAATGATTCCATCACCCAGATACTGAACATAGTACCCGACAGCTAGTTTTTCAGTCCTTCCCCCTCCCATCTTTCCTCCCTCTAGTTGTCCCTGGGGTCTATTGCTGCCAGCTTCATGTCCATGAGTACCTAATGTTTAGCTCCCACTTATAAGGGGAAATATGTGGTTTTTGGTTTTCTGTTCCCTCATTATTTCACTTAGAATACAATTTCTTGGAATTGCTTTATTTTGTTTCATTCCTTGAGCTAAAATATTTGGCTTAATTTATCTTACCTGACTTATTCCTGATTTGAAACAAACGAGTTACTTTCGTCAAGCACTCAGCAGAGCCCTAGGAAAGTGAAAATGACCACCACGCAGGGCGACCAAGAGAAAAAGGAAGCACATCATGGGCAGATTGGTAAGGTTATATTATGAACAAAGGGAAGATAGAATTATTAAACATCTCCCTACAATGAGGGAGAGTGAACGCAGGTCATTTGGAAGCTGAAATAGTTATATTTGAAAAATTTCAAAGCATTCTTAATTTCTTTATTTATGAGAAGGAGATAGAATTCTTTGTTGTTGTTGTTGTTGTTGTTGTTGAGACAGAGTCTCGCTCTGTCACCCAGGCTGGAGTGCAGTGGCGAGATCTCCGCTCACTGCAAGTTCTGCCTCCCAGGTTCATGCCTTTCTCCTGCCTCAGCCTCCCGAGCAGCTGGGACTGCAGGCGCCCGCCACCACGCCCGGCTAATTTTTTGTATTTTTAGCAGAGATGGGGTTTCACCATGTTAGCCAGGATGGTCTCGATCTCATGACCTCGTGATCCGCCCACCTCGGCCTCCCGAAGTGCTGGGGTTACAGGCGTGAGCCATCGCGCCCGGCCGGAGATAGAAATCTTATAGCTTTTAAAATGTCTTGATGATTTGATTTTCAAAAGAAAGCTATACTTCACACCACTAGTAAAAATGTCGAAATAATTTATTACCTTTAAAGAGTGCCAGAATAAGAGATATAAAAAGATTCAAACTGAATTTAGGTAAACATCAAGATATCAATGTCATAACTTGATTGAAGTGCCCTGGGTAAGGCAAACTGTTGAAGGCAAAATGGATGTTATTTAATGCAGTGATTCTATTGTTTAAGGGTAGGAGTTGTCAAGAAGGTTAGTGTGGGTTGAGGGTTTGTTTAGGCAGGCTGCCACAGAGGACCAGTGCAACCTTGTGGCGGAGTGAAAGAGTATCGTGCTACTTACTATGTGATTTTTTTTCAGCTGTGTCCCTAGTCATCAGTGATAGCCCAGAATTTGCATAATACTTTGCATTAGGCTAAATTGCTCACAGCACATATATTTTAATTGTGTGTGTGTGTGTTTTTTTTCTTAGACAGAGTCTCGCTCTTGTTGCCCAGGCTGGAGTGCAATGGCGCGATCTTGGCTCACTGCAACCTCCACCTCCCGGGTTCAAGCGATTTTCCTGCCTCAGCCTCTCGAGTAGCTGGGATTACAGGCACCCACCACTATGCCTGGCTAATTTTTGTATTTTTAGTAGAGACGGGGTTTCACCATGTTGGTAAGGCTGTTCTCGAACTCCTGACCTCAGGTGATCCACCTGCCTCGGCCTCTCAAAATGCTGGGATTGTGGGTGTGAACAAAGAAAGTTATAAATCACAGAGATCATAAAAAGAGACCTAAAGAACTAATATCACACGTACACACACACAATTGATACCTGATCATTTCATCTACCTAGAGAAAAACTGGAAAAAACCTTATGAAGGAACAAAATCAAGCCCACATTTACTCTCATAAAAGGATTAATTTTTTTCCTCACAAGCTAGACTGTGTATAGTGGATTCAACACACTATATGATTTTCATTCAAATACTGTCAGAAATGAAAAATTGCACCAAACACAGACGAGTAAGTCATTTATACATCTGCACTGAGATTTAAATAAGTTTAGGCAAAGTTTACAAAACCAATTTATTACCCATTTTCTTAGAAATGAGGATGGTTTGAGATGGAGTTCATCAGTCCAGACAAGATCCTTGTATAGCATGTTTGGATCCTGCAGGAAAAGTTTTGCCTAATTTTATTTCAAATTTAAGAAAAACACATCATTCAGAAGTCCACAGTCTCTTAAATTTGTTCTATTTTTTTCGTTACGTGTACCTCAATATGCTAGACCTATATATGCTAAGGCTTAAAAGAAAATTCTCCTTTTGGCTCAAGGTGCTCACCCACCATCTGGAACTATTTCCCAAGCTTCATCCATTATGCAAATGAGATTTAGGATCCATCATGTTTCATCTACTGGTACTAACACATTAATGTTGGATGTTACAGCGTGAGCCCCCAGCAGACATTGGCTTTTCATCAGTCATTGGCTTGAGCTCACAGCTCATTACTTTTAATGGCTTTGTGTCACTTAAGGTCACTGGGCTCCTAACTGCTTCTGCCTAGGGTTTATCAATTAAAGCAGTTTTCTCTATTTAAGTGAGGCATTTTTTCCCATTTTCTTTCTTTGTTCTTTTTCTTTAAGTTTAATTTTTTTTTTTTGTCTCTCTGGAAATCCCACTACTTGAGAATAGATTATGACTGTTTAATTGAATAAATGGGGCTGTTTTCAGAAATTTAGGAAAACAAAACGATTTCTGGAAAGAGTTTAAAGAAGAAAAGGTCCACAGTAGGCCCTTAGTATTTGCTGGTTCCACATCTTTGGATTCAACCAACCATGGGCTGAAAATATTTGAAAAAACAAAACAATAAAAATAACAATATAATAATAAAAATAACACAAATTTAAAAATACTGCATAGCAACTATTTATATAGCATTTACATTTAGGTATTACAAGTAATCCAGAGATAATTTAAAGAATGTGAGAGATTGTGTGTAAGATACATGTAAATATTATTTTTTACATAAGGGACTTGAGCATCCATGGATTTTTGGATCTGGCTGACTCGGAATCAGTCCTACATGGATACCAAGAGAAGACTGTAGATACATGTAGATATAGACACATATATTTATACACATACATATGTGCCTATATATACAGATATATATATATATACATATTTATATATATATATTTATGCAAATACACACAGATGCTTCTTGACTTATGATTGGGTTATGTTCCAATAAGCTCATCATAAATTGAAAATAGCGTAAGCAAACAATGAGCCTAATCCGCCAAACCTACTGAACATCATAGATTAGCATAGCCTACATTAAATGTACTCAGAACACTTTATTAGCCTACAGTTGGGCAAAATCATCTGACACAAGGCCTATTTTATAATAAACTGTTGATGATCTCATGTAATTTATTGAATACGCTGCTGAAAGTGAAAAATGGGATGGTTGTATGGGTACTTAAAGTGTAGTTTCTACTGAAAGTATATTACCTTTGCACCACTGTAAAGTCAAAAAATTGTTATGTGGAAGCATTGTAAGTCAGGGACTGTCTATATAAGCTTTTATAGCAATTTTTAATTGCCCCTCTTAAAAGTGTGCTTCCTTTTAAGATAGTGTAGTGATTAGTTTGAACATAGTGTAACAGCTTAGTTAACTACTGGCTGCTCTGCTTCCTAACTCTGTGAGTTTAGGAAAGTTACTTCATGTCTCTGTGCCTCATTTTTGTTATCTTTAAAATGGGAATAATAGAAGTAAAATGATATGTTTGTAATGAGAATTAAATGAATTAAGCACATAAACACTCCAGCACACAATATCTGCTAAAAATGTGATTGTTGAATAATATTAAATTGATAATGACAATGTACACATTTAAAAATAATTTTAAAAACACAGTTAAGTGTTAATAAAAGTTCAAACTATTATGTAAATTAATTAAATAATTGACAAATAAGAAAAGCATCTGTACTTAATGCTGAGCATAAATATTAATAAAAGTTCAGTTCTCAAAAAAATCATTTATACAAATACTAATTTAGAAAACCTCATTAGACTGATAGTCATTATTTACACACACATATATATTTTTAAGAACACCATAAAGAGGAGCTACATCTGGACAACACTACAATCATTTCCTCTGAAGAAATAGAAAATTATGTGCAAACATTTCCAAACACAGCTTCAGTGTGTATCTATGTTGTTGTGTACCAATATTACATAAATATAGATGCAAAAATCCCAAAACAAATTAACAAACCAAATCTAGCATCGTGTTAAAATAATACCATGATGAATTTGAGTATATTCCAGGAATATAATAATAATTTAATAATGACAAAATGGTAATGTCATTCATTATACTGTAAGAAACAGGAGCAATAAATAGTGTTAGTACTTGCCATCCAAGATGCCATCCTAAGCAGGTGAATTTACCTTCCCTCCCTTACCAAATCCCATTGATACAGCAGAATACACATAAAACTTACATTAGTAAAGCACTGGAAACCAGGAATAGATATCCCAAACAGAGCAGAAATTTAAGGGATGGTAAAGTACAAAGCCACAGCAGAAGAAAGGTAAATATTGATATATTTGATAGAAAACACATTCAAAAATTATTTAATGCCAGAAAAATATAAGCCATGTTAATGGCAAATAAATAACTCAGAAAAATATTTGCAATTTTTATAACAAAGGATTTTCTTTTTGTATAAAATCATTTACTAATAAGAAGCTCTCTAACAGACACAGCCAGTCTCACTGAAGAGGAACTCTATACTTCAGTGAAAAAAAAAAAACATGCTCTGGGCTCCTAACATTCACAACGACTCACAAAGAAACACACGCACAAACACGTATGTGCATGCAGGCACACACACACACACATGCACGCGCGCTACATACACACAGGCCCTTGCAAATGCCCCAATACAATCACATACAACAGTATCTTAAAAATGACTCAACATTACCAATTAATTGTAAATTAAAACAAGGCAATATGTTTTTTTCAACCCACTTAACAAAAAGAAAAGAAAAGAATTATGCAGGATAAAAAAAAATTTTGGAGAAAATGAGTTATCACAATTTCTGATTATACACATATACATAAAAATTTTGAAAGTAAAGCAAAATATTAAATATTCTGACACTGGATTTTCACTTTTAGAAACTTGCCTGAAGAAATGTGTCTGGATAAATATATAAGATTTTTAAATAGAAAACATTGGAATATATTTCAACCTCCAAAATTAGGAGATATGATGTTTGTATATTATGATACTTCAATGCCATAAAATGTTATGCAATCACTGACGTGATGGAGTAGATATGTAATTACCTACATGAAATATTTCCTTATTAGAGGGTTAAGTAAAATATATGGTATCTTTAAGTCCTAATACTTACAATATTAAGCAAAATAAAAGGTTGTAAGACAATATCTATATTATCTTATATATAAAGGTGATTCTCATGATTTTATTACTTATGTTCTATAAAGTCACTGGAAACACTAAATTAGTGAATAGGAACTGCTGCTTATGGGGGAATGTGTTAGTCTGGATTCTTTAAAGAAACAGAATAAATAAACTGATATAAAAGGAGAGAGAAAGAGAGAGAGAGATTTACTACGAGGAATTTACTCATGCAATTATAAAGGCTGAGAAATCCAAGATCTTCATCCAGTAATCTGGGGACCAGGAGAGCAGATGGTAGAGTTGCAGTTCAAATCTGATAGCCTGAGAATCAGGAGAGCTAATGGTGTATGTTCCAGTCCAAGTCGAAGTATAAAGGCAAGAGAAGAACAATGTCCCTGTTTGAAGACAGTCAGGCAGAAAGAAAGAATTCTTTTTTAGACAGTCTTTTTTTATATTCAGGCCTCAAGTATTGGATAAGGCCCACCTACATTCTGAAGGGAAATCTTTTTTATTCAGTCTATGGATTCAAATGTTAATCTTACCCAGAAACACCCAGAGAGACACATCCAGAAATAATATTTAACCAAATATCTAGGCATCCAGTGGCCTGGTCAGGGAAATATGTGGTTAGGTTTCTTCTAGTCACATTTTCCTTAACTAATCCATATCTAACCTTTTATATATGTGTTTCTGTTTAAAGACACTTTACTTCACATATATTGTTGATTCATTATTTAATTTATAACCAATGACACTATAACTCATACTAAAAGAAGCTCAGACGCATATTTTCTCTGTAAGGTACATCTCAGCCTTCTTATGCTTAAGACAAACTAGACAGCACTTCAGCAGGGTGCTTGGGAGTTATTTTAAAGAGTGCTTAGGAAGGCCGAGGCAGGTGGATCACCTGAGGTAGGAGTCTGAGGCCAGCCTGGCCAACATGGTCAAAGCTCGTCTCTACCAAAAATACAAAAATTAGCCGGGCGTGGTTGCACACACCTGTAGTCCCAGCTACTCAGGAGGCTGAGGCAAGAGAATCACTTGAACCCAGGAGGCAGAGGTTGCAGTGAGCCGAGATTGTGCCACTGCACTCCAGCCTGGTGACAGAGCAAGACTCTGTCTCAAAAAAAAAAAAAAATTAAAAAAAAAAAGTGAACTAATCAACAAAAAGAAAAACAAGTGAAAAATTTGGCACAAAATGGATTGTGAAAAGAACAAGAACGTTTGTTTATAGAGTGAGAGCTGAAACTGAAAGGCAGAGTGTAGCCTTGTTGGACCTCAGCTGGGAACATATGTGTAAGGCGACTTGAATTTTTCACCATTTTGCAGGAGTTCGTGAATGACCGTGAAAGCACCATGAATATTGATTTGGGGGCTAGAAATAAATTTTAGCAAGTTGAAAAATTTTCACATGTGGAATTTGAATATTGAGGATCAACTGTATGTATTTGCATTTTTTTGTAGAACTGACACAATATTTCAATTTAAACTAGATTCGGTTAAAAATTATTACATCACGAAATAGGAAAATTCATGGTTTAAAACTTGCTTCAGGTATAGGAAACTTGAGACAATACAAAAAAAAAGTTGCTATTTTTAGAAGGTCGCATCATGGAGAAAATATACTCCTAGGCTTCAGTATTCGGGGAAAATAATAGAGTAAAACAATTTCTTTTCTGCCTTCAAACAGAAGAATGAAACATATCTAAAAACAGCAGGAAATTGAACTACAGATAAAAATAAAAGAAAATGGACCCTTGGATAAATTTCCAACAAATAAGAGAATCTAATGCTGCTGAACTTGAAAATTAACTTTTACTACAATATATTTTTATTTTAGTCCGTGCCCCAAGTTCATGAATTGCAGGAATCTATGGCATCAATTCTCTGAGTCATTTTTATATCATTTCTGGGGGTCACATCCTAAGGGATATATAGGATTGGCAACACAGAGCTGTTTTAAGAAACAATCCAATGAAAAACATAGGAAAACACTTTAGAAATTGTTTTTCAAATATTCTACAATATTATTTGTTATTGCATTTGTTTAACATGCCCAAAGCAGACCTACATCTTAATATGATATCAGTATACTTTTCAGGATACTGGAACTAAATATTTTAAAATAAGTATCATTGGCTGGGTGCGGTGACTCATGCCTGTAATCCCAGGGCTTTGGGAGGCCAAGGTGGGGAGACTGCTCGAGGCCAGGACTTCAAGACCAGCCTGGGGAACATGGTGAAAAGTCCACCTCTAGCAAAAAAAAAAAAAGAAAGAAAAGGAAAGAAAGAAAGAAGGTGGGAGGGAGGGAGGGAGGAAAGGAAAGAAGGAAGGAAGGAAGAAAGAAAAGAAAGAAGGAAGGAAAGAAAGAAAGAGGAAAGAAAAAAAAGTTAGCTGGGTGTGGTGCTGTATGCCTGTAACCTCAGCTCCTTAGAAGGCTGAGATGGGAGGATCCCTTGAGCCCTGGACATCAAGGCTGCCTGAACCAAGGTCACGTGACCGCCCACCAGCAGAATGACAGAGCAAGATCCTGTGTCCAAAGAAAAAAAAAAGTATCATTATGGTTTATTGTGTGGAACTTTTAAGAAAAGGACACAAACAGCATTTACTCCTTCATGGAGCAAACATTCCTCAGCGCTTGCTGTAGGTCAGGTACTCTGTTAGTCATCTGAGACGCAGTTTAGCAGAGAGGCAAACAAATTAAGATAACTTGATTGCAGTTTAATATGTACTTTGATGGGGGCAAGTGCAGAAAGCTCTAGATCCATGTATTAGGGGCGTATACCTCAGACTTCCAGGGCCAAGGGAAATTGTCCATAAACAGAAATATTGATACCAGCTGTGCAAAATGAGAAGTAGTTTGCCAAACTCACAATAGCTGATGCTTGGAAGCTGTGAGGGGAGGGACTGGTGTCTATGGCTGGGACCCAGATTTTGAATAGGGGAGTGCTGAGAAATGAGACTGAAGGTTGATGTGGGTCTTCTATCCTGAGGACAATGTAAGATTTTAAGATAGGAAACTAGATTATTTAGAACCAGGATCAGCACACTTTTTCTGTAAAAGGCAGATTGTAAATATTTTAGGTTTTTGGGGTTTCTTATTCAATGTCATCTTTATGGTACAAAGAAAGCATAGACAAATACATAAGCAAATGAGCATGAATGTGTTCTAATAGAGCTTTATTTACAAAAACAGGTGGCTGACTGGTTTGGGGCCATGGCCATAGTTTGACAACCACTGAACATGAAGTTTACCATGACTGAAGGATGAAGCATGGATTTAAGAGAGGCGAGGATGGGGGCAGAGAGTGAAGATTCAAGTGCAAAAGTCTTAACTAAGAGAATAGCAGTGCAGGGCTGGGTAGAAGAAGAGGCTGAATACAGAAAATATTCAGGATTTTAAAAATGCAGGAATTGGTGATATGAAGGATGTAAACGGACATGATGGGTGCAGGTTAAGGATGATTGGTTGGGACACTGGGAAGATGGTACTATTCTTTGAGACAACAAACATAGCAGCTGGAGCAGGATTGCTGTCAATGACAGAGGAATGATTTCAATTGTAGACAAGTTGGAATCTAAAGGCCATGACATATGAGTTGAGAGTGTTGGTGTCTAATAAGTCAGACACTCAGAGCAGAGATTTGGAGTGCAGAAGTGACTTAGACATTTCTCCTTTGGAGTTTTCCTGCCTATAGAAATATTGGGACCAAAAAATTTCTAAACACATTTTTTAAAAACATAAATAAATTACAACACCATCAAAGAGTGAAACCTTTATTCTGTTGCACATCAGTGTGAGAAAGTTGGTAAAGACAGCCTCCACTGAGAAAATATTTGAAATATTGAATGACATAGAGTAAAAAAAACGATTTTGCATTACTGTAAAGTAAAATACTGTAGAATAAAGTACGCGAGGGCTTTTTTTTCCTCTCTAAACTTTACAATGTTACGATGATCTTGTAACTATTATAAACCTCACATAATAAATTAGGAATGTTAAACTGTAATTATTTCCCATGGATTCAATCTGAAAATGTCAGCTTGATGGTTCTGTACTTAATTAAAGCAGCCCAACTATTTCACTGACAGGCAGCTTTAGATATTGAGGTAAAGGGTTTTTTTTTTTAGATGTAGTCTCGCTCTGTTGCCAGGCTAGAGTGCAGTGGTGTGATCTCGGCTCACTGCGTGATCTCAGCTCACTGCCACCTCTGCCTCCTGGTTTTTCCTGGGTTCTCCTGCCTCAGCCTCCCGAGTAGCTGGGACTACAGGTGCACACCACCATGCCCGGCTATTTTTTGTATTTTTAGTTGAGACGGGTTTCATTATGTTGGCCAGGATGGTCTTGATCTCTTTACCTCGTGATCCGCCCACCTCGGCCTCCCAAAGTGCTTCAATTACAGGCATGAGCCACTGCGCCTGGCCGAGGTGAAGGTTTTTAAGCCAAAGATGAGAAAATAAGGGGTTCTCTCAATGATAATTTCTGTGTTTGACATTAATATAATGCTCACAATATTGATTATTTTATTGTGTATATTCTTTCTTTTTTCTTTACTTGGGGAAAAGAATATAATTCTCCTAAATAATTTTTCTATAGGTTAGAATTTCATGATAACATGTTGTGATCTCATGAATTTGAGATATACCAGAATGCAAATTAAAGTGTGTTCACACACATATTTAACAAATACCAAAAATATGTATGTTAAGCTTATCCTTGTAAGAGTGTGCAATGAAAACACTTCACCATAAAAGTTTACATTTTATTTTAAGTAAGAGAAATAATAGCAATACTCAGGGCCATTTTCCTAACTGCTTGCTGTTTACATTGCAATAGCATTGCACTTTTGTTAAAAATATCAATGTCATATTCCTAAATATTTTCTCCAGATGTTGTCAGTCTTATCACTCTTTGACACTTAAAGATATACCTGTGGATATAAATTTCCAAGAGCAACATGTGAAGAGTCAAGAGGAATGTTTCAGCCCATATTAGATTAGAGAACAATACACTATGTTTACTCTCAATGCTCAGTTTCCATTCTCACATAGTCTGAGCTAAAAAATCAGTGTTTGTTTTTTAACTCCACAGAAGACAGTCAACTGGTTACTATTTTTTGTAAAATATAAAGCTGCATCTTATAACTTAAAATTAAAATGTGTATATAAATAGAAATACATTTTATTTCCAAATACACTTTTATTTTATTCTGAATGTTAATAAAATAAAAGAAGTGAAAAATGACTATTAATACACTTAACCATGTACCTAATCTGGTGCTTATTCACTTGGCATGGACTCACCAAGTTGAATTCTATATATGTATAATAAAGACTTGTGCAATCAACTAAAATATTCCATATGGAAGATTAGCATGTCTTGGTGAACATTTTATGATGCTATTAAGTAAAAGTCAATGAACAGAATCAGAAGAAATAAGCCACCTGTAAATCGAAGAGAAAATTTACAATGTATCATAAAATAATTTTACCTGATAAATGCATATAAAATGTGCCATTAGTGATGTAATTACAACCAGGGTCCATGAGTCCTCATTGTTTTTCTACCCCAAGCATAGAGGATTCCATGAATTTTCTATGATCCATGAAACTTCATTATTATGAAGTTATCTTTCACTATATGCTTCATGTCATTAATTTTTTTTAAATGAAGCTTGGATGTTTCTGACTGTAAGAAAAATTTGAGGGGTATGTGCCATAAAATGGTACCTCTCATAGAACTGTATTAAAAATAGCAAACTTTGTGCAACATTGTTCTATTTGTATATTACTTAGTTCAGTAATCAAATTTTTAGTCTTCCTCTAGGCCATCTAAGTCATATGCAATCTATACAATCTAGCTAACTAATGAAAACAATTTTAATGTAGACATTTCAGCTTCCTGCAGTGAGGTATTCAAACAAAAATCTAACATCTCTTCGAAGAGTAAAGATTGAATGCTGTTCTTTATGAATTTGTCTCACACTGGCAGACTAGAAGTTGGAAAAATTGGTGTACCTAAGATACAGACTCTTTAAGAGTTGTATGCAAATGCTTTTTTCCCTCAATTGGTTTGCTTTAAATTATTTCCTTCTTATTTTTTCCTTTCTTAAATTTGACAGAATTCTCCATTTAGTGAAATATTTCTGAAAGCTTGGAATATGAACTCAGAATGACAAACAAAACTCTTAAAGTTGAAATACCTCTTTTCGTATCATTAGCTGTCTGAAACAATGTAAAATTGGACAAGTTTGCTGTGAAATATTAACTGTTGCTTATACTTCTATTTGTCTCTTAAATATAATTCATCTGGCAATTATGTATAGAAGCACACGCTGAAATAGGGATAGAAAATTGCAATCTTTTAAATTTTCTGCATTTACTACACAGTCTCAGAGCTAATTCAGCTTTATTCATTATTCCAAAGTTGAGCTCAATTTTATATTAATGCTTTAAATGAATTCCAACTTGGGAAATAAATAGAAGACTTGTAAATACTCTTTTTTATCCAAAGTTTTAGATTATTTTGGAATTCACAATATATACAGAGGTGGTTTAATGTCACCCATGTACTCTAAAGGGCATTTTAATTTCATCTGGCCTAAAGACAAACTATATACGAAAGAATTCAGAGTTAATCCATGTGCCTCAGAAAAGCAACATGTGACCAAGGAGTCTGGGATAAAAGAAATGAAGGCAGATATCTTAAAAAAGATAAAGACAATGGGCCGGGCATGGTGGCTCATGCCTGTAATACCAGCGCTTTGGGAGACCGAGGCGGGCAGATCACCTGAGGTCAGGAGTTCAAGACCAGCCTGACCAACATGGAGAAACCCCATCTCTGCTAAAAATACAAAATTGGTCGGGCATGGTGGTGCATGCCTGTAATCCTAGCTACTCGGGAGGCTGAGGCAGAGAATCATTTAAACCGGGGGGGCGGAGGTAGCAGTGAGCAGAGATTGCACCATTGTACTCCAGCCTGGGCAACAAGAGCAAAACTCTGTCAAAAAAAAAAAAAAAAAAAAAAAAAAAAGATAAAGACAATGATTAGAATTGTTTAGTGATATTATCACTTTAATCTTTTCCAGTTTTTTCCCAAATCTTAGAGTATTCATCATGGAAACCTGGATTATTACCCAAATCATGAAAAATGCCACCCAACATGTAACTATTCCACCCAGAGATTTCAGGAGGCAATCAATTACATGCTTCCAAAAGTTGTCAGAGGTATGAAGAGGTATAAAGGATATTTTATATTTACATAAATATACATGTATACATATATATGTAATGTATAGATATATACATACATATAATATGCAACAAATAGATATACACACATATACATGTGGAAGAAAGAGAGATGGCTGTACATGTTTTGAGGCCCAAAACTACATACAGTATGTCTATTTTCATTTTATGCTTCCTTGTGCTTTCAGAATGAGTCATTCTAATTGGACCGTGTATTTGATGGTTTTGAAATAGAAATTCACAATGGTCATTTAATATGGTTATGGCACATAAAAACTTACCTTTATTTTTTAAAATCACTATTAGGAGCAATTAAAATTATTTTGTAATAAGATTTAAACATAAACAATAAAATGAGATAGGTTAAGAAAATCTTTAGAAAATTTTCAATTACAATATAAAGTCTCAGACATATTTTCTTGTATAAAAGTGAATATATATTATTTACTTTTGAGTAATATATCATAACATTAAGTGCTTTAAAAGCATTCAGTATGATTGCATAAATCACTATTACATACACAATAAACCAATCATTGTAACCTCTGCCACTCAGGTTCAAGCAATTCTCCTGCCTCAGCCTCCTGAGCAGCTGGGATTACAGGCGCACACCAACATGCCCAGCTAATTTTTGTATTTTTAGTAGAGACAGGGTTTTGCCACATTGGCCAGGCTGGTCTTGAACTCCTGACCTCAGGTGATCCACCCGCCTTGACCTCCCAAGGTGCTGGGATTACAGGCGTGAGCCACCACGCCCATCCAGTTTTAAAATTTATTTATTAATTACCATTGAAGGAGATGACCCATTTTAACAAACCAGCTTACACAATCAAAAGGTAGTACCAGGGTGTGTAGTTTGGCCTTATTTTTTTAATGTAGTCTATACACATTTTAATAGCTATAACATTTATATATTTAATTTGACTTGATTCACATTTGTTTTTGTCAGAGGGAAAATATTTTACAATATATTAAGTGACTTAAATGTTCAATACATAGAAGTGCTCATATCAACGCCCTGTCCTATGCAGGATATCTGCAGAGACTGCCAGTGACTGCAATCTCCTAGGCAGCTCCTGAGACTCAATGGCAGAATATAATGGGATTTCACTCTGCTAAACAGTGAGATTTGGAAAGAAATGCTTTACCGTAAATCCTGAAGAAGAAGCCCATGTCACTTCTATCTATCTATGGCTTCTCTGCCCTGATAGCAACATCAGCCCAGGACTTCAGAGCTTTCTATTAAACATGATCATTTCTCTAGCTAATTGACAGGGTCACGTTCATGACTTTTTCCAGCAAACACCATTTTTAGTAGTTGGGACCATGTTCCCACTTTTTTCTTTCTTTTCTTTTTTCTTTCTATGGTTGCATCCTGTAAAGTCTCTGCTCTAAATTTGGTACCATCATCTCAGCTCTGCAATTCTAGATTTCCACTTCATTCTATCCAATAGGTTGAACCTTCCCTGGGGTGTCAGAACTAAGGTAGCTTAACTGCTTTTTCCATTTGACCTTGCTCTGTGCTTATCAGCCTGCTCTTTCCCACCATCCCTGCCATGAGTTTTCCCTCTGTCTCAAAGGGCTTCTCTGCCTTGGCCATTATCTCCTACTTAGGGCCATCAGTACAGGATGGTACCTCCCAACTTCCCGCCACAAATCAACAGTGTGTGCAATGCTTCAATTGCCCTGTATGGCTCATTTTCTAAGGAAGCAGTATATCCCTATGCATCAAAGAAGAAATGGAGGCAGGCTAAAGAGAAGAGAATGCTGGCTACATATAATTCCACGTTCATATCTCTCTGAGGTCCTGTAGACAGCTCACTCCATCAAAGTGTAATTCATTCATTTGTTCAGTCAATGGGTCATACAACTAAAGTTTATGGATCACCTTATCTGTGCCAGATACTTCGCTAGGCACTGGGAATTTCATTTTTTTTAAAAACACAGACACCGTCTGTTCTTGCCCTTACATACCTTCCATCCTCATGTGGAGACAGATTTATGAAACCCAGCCAACATCCTTCCACACCAAAAAGAAAAATAAATAAATAAATAAATGATAAAAAACAAAAGGTCATTAGAAAAATAGAAATAAATATGTCTCAGCAAAGGGAACCGCATGTACAGAGATTAGGACACAGGAAAGAGCTGAGTATGTGTTAGGCACTACAGACAGTGTGAATAGAAGCTAGTGGATGAGGGTGGAGGGTGAGGCTGATGATTTTCTGTGGATAGGCAAAGCCTAGAGCAGGCGGGGATGGGGATGGGCATGTAAATGTCAAGGTAGGGTCCAGATTATCTTATAAGCACAAATCTGAAGCTATCAGATTGTTTTTAAAAAGATCACTTTTTTTTTTTTCTGTGTGGAAAATGTATTATAGGTAGCCAAGAGAAGAGGCAGAGGAACTAGTCAAGCATTTCAAGGTGAAGGAAGATGGTAGCCAAGACCAGAGAAGAGGCAGGGGAGATGGGGAAAATAACAACTAAGAGAGCCTATTGCAGGTCGGGAGTGGTGGCTCACGCCTGTAATCCCAGCACTTTGGGAGGCCGAGGTGGGTGGATCACGAGGTCAGGGGTTCAAGACCAGCCTGGCCAAGATGGTGAAACCCTGTCTTTACTAAAAATACAAAAATTAACTGGGCGTTGTGGAGTGTGCCTGTAATCCCAGCTACTTGGGAGGCTGAGGCAGAGAATTGCTTGAACCTGGGAGGCGGAGGTTGCAGTGAGCTGAGATCATGCCATTGCACTCCAGCCTGGGTGACAGAGTGAGACTCTTTCTCAAAAAAGAAAAAAAAAAAAAGAAAGAAAGAAAGAAGAGAGCCTATTGCAGAGAAGAAAAGGGAGGAGTCAAGAATGGTGCCTCATTTCTGGTTGTCTCAGTGTTTTTTGGCATAATCCATGTTATGTCTGCCCACTCTCTCTTTATCATATAGTAAACCTAAGTTCTGTATCAGCGATCAGCTTTCTTATGCCTTAAATTCCTCAGTCTCTTTGGATCTCCCAATTTCCACAGCCTAGAAAAGTCTGAAAACCTCTTCTAATTTCAGATTGTTCCAACCAATCAACAGTGTCAGGACAGCCTCTGCACCCAACTCACTGGGTCTATGTGCACTGTTTTCTTATGTCCTGGATTTGCCTGTCATCAACTACTCAGCCTATTCTCCAGGTCACATAGAAATCCACTCACAACCATCATTTCATGGTTTTGGAAATCTCGCTGAAAATTTTGAGTGGTGTGCAGAAGACAAATTCTCATGAAATTCTCATGCGCTCAACAAATGTTAGTTTCATTCCCCTCCTAGCTCCATGTTAAAATCATTCAAAGAAGAATGAATGGATTAATGGTGGATAACTGCTTTCATAAATAAAATAAAATACAAATACAATGGTTTGTACTGTGTTTTATGATGAGCAATTTAGGGATTATTTACTTCTGTGCTTTAGTAGCTATGTTTCTAACCCATTCACCCGCTTTAAGGTTGCTTTCTTTCAAAGTCTCTGGCTTTCTAACACTAGTGTACCCCCAGAGTGCAGCTGTCAGTCACAACCTTGCTGGTGGCTGAGAATTGATCTGTGAGTTGGCAGAGTGTCACTGAGCGACTTGGTTCTCCTCTTATCTTGCACCTCATGCTTGCAGAGGTGCTAGGAATGTCACTTTCAGCCCATGCCCACAGCTACTCCAATTGTCAATTTCTTATCTGACATGTTTGCAAATCTCTTATCATGTATTTCTTGTCCCCTGAGTTATAGACCTTGGATGGTGATGTACCCACTGAATGTCATTGTAAGGTACCAGAAGCATAACTTGGACTTCATTTCCTTCTCAGTTATATTTTAGATGAAACTGTAAAATCAATCGAGGAAATACCTTTTGTTTTTTTTCAGGACCCACCTCAAACTTACAATCATTTCTTTTTCTTCCAGTTTTACATTTGAGGTTTCAATGTACTCTTTTCATTGCATTTATTTTCTATAGCGTATATTTTTCTTATTCTTTGTCTTCTATTGTTTCTGTGTTCTAAATACACAAACAAACCACAAATAATTTTGATCCTCAGAAGTTGGATTATACTTGGATAACTCAATGTTGCCAGAAATTTGAACAATTGTGTTGGGATTTCTCTGTTTTAAGGCTCAAAGCCACAGAAATTCTTATAATCTATTTTTAACAGCACAAAACTGAGTCTTTATTCCATCAGCTCATCCTACTGCCATACCTGTCATTCAGATCCATGTTGGCATTTGCTAGACCTCACCTCACTGAGCAAAACTCCAACCCCCATTCATCCTCCTGGATTTATCTTTCTAAAATATTCTATTATGTTATGGCCCTGGCCACTGAATAAAATCTTCATCATCCCCCATTTTCTACAATTTGTCCCCAAAACTTTTCTTTCTTTTTTTTTTTTTTTTTTTTTTTAATTGAGACAAAGTTTCGCTCTTGTTGCCCAGGCTGGAGTGCAATGTCGCGATCTCGGCTCACCACAACCTCCGCCTCCCAGGTTCAAGTGATTCTCCTGCCTCGGCCTCCCGAATAGCTGGGATTACAGGGATGTGCCACCACACCCAGCTAATTTTTTATTTTCAGTAGAGACAGGGTTTCTCCATGTTGATTAGGCTGGTCTCGAACTCCTGACCTCAGGCGATCTGCCCGCCTTGGCCTCCCATAGTGCTGGGATTACAGGCATGAGCCAAGGTGCCAGGCCCAAAAGTTTTCATAATAGACCCAAAGGAAACATTGATCCTTACTGTTCTTGAATTTCTGGTCACCTTGAACCCTATTAATTACTTTCTCCAAGTCAGTTTTTCTTCTAAAAACAGTGGAGACTCTCTAACTGGTATATTTTAGACCTACCATTCTCTTCCATATAACATTTCCAAGATTTTGTAAGCAGAGCACATTATGTGTTCAGGATGATGCACCAGGGGTCTCACTGCACAGTGTTGCTTATCTGTACCTGATTCTCACCCAGTCTTTGCCATTGTTCCAAGAGGGACGAAGTGAAATTTTTCAAACTCCCCTTCCTGCAGCTCTGGACCCTTAACATGCATGTGCTGTGTCCACTCCCTTTGTCCTTCATACATACTCACATACACACACCACACACATCACACAAACTACACACATATACAAGCATGCATGTACACATGCCACATACATACACATACCACACACATACACGTACCATACACACATAGCAAATACCACAAGATACACCACACACATAAAGCACATATGTATACATGCCACACACATACACATACACACACCATGCACTTATATACACACATCACCACACATACATCACAACACACCACACACCACACACATACAAGCACATGAATACACACATACATACATCACACACACCACACATATACACAAGCACACACGTACACATGCCACCCACACACGTACACACACCACACACATACACACACATTTATCATACACATATATACACATCACAGCACAATAAACTCATCAAACACACACATCACATGCATACACACATATCACACATCTACACATACCACATATATACACAAATAATATACACATACACACACTACACACACCACACATACACGCACTCCACAAACACACAGGCACACACACACCAAACACCCCTGTACACACACACACACACACACACACACCCCTCACCTGCATTAGGCCATGTGCCCTTTTAGGTCAGGGTTACTGTGTGTTTTTGCCATTATTTATCCAACATCTCAGATGATGTCTAGGACAGCACCAGTACCTGGTAAACATTAAAGACTCAAGTATTCACATGAACGAATGTGGTGGAAAAGAGAGTAATTCCCACTGCTCTAATTCCACATCTGCCAACTCATTCCTTAGTTCTCCATGCTGAACTTCCAGACTCTGCAAAGAAAATTGTTCCCTCTTCCAAACAGATCTTACTCTGAAACTCCTCTGTGTTGATATACATGCTGCTCACCTCTTCTCTAATGAACTCTCACTTGTCTCCATCTGGAAAATTCCTGCTCAGCCTTCAAGACTCAGCATGAATGCCATCTCCACTGTGAATCCTTCCTGCCAACTCCAGCAGCTACCTCCCTTGTATCCCATAGCATGTCACATATGTGATAGCACTTGTGTTTTATTTTTCTGACTTGTACACGTGTCTTTTATATGATCACGTGTGTGTGTGTGTGTGTTCTCATAGCATATCCAATTCCTCAAAACCGTACTGGGAACATGTTAGGTGTTGAGTAAGTAATTGATCAATGGATATGAACCAATTTTGGATGGTTCCTGACCTGAGACCAAGATTCAAACTTAATAGAATGTTATCTATACGTCTAACTCTCCTCAGATGATATAGGAGTTACTCTTGACTCCTTAGCATTGAACATCTTTAACTTAGCTATTTAAAATCATCTGATTCTGAGAAGAATGTCAATGACAGCTTAATGGGAACACCATTGAATCCATAAATTACTTTGGGCAATATGGCCATTTTCACAATATTGATTCTTCCTATACATGAGCATGGAATATTTTTCCATTTGTTTGTGTCCTCTCTGGTTTCCTTGAGCAGAGGTTTGTAGTTCTCCTTGAAGAGGCCCTTCACTTCCCTTGTTAACTGTATTCCTAGGTATTTTATTCTCTTTATAGCAATTGTGAGTGGGAATTTACTCATTGTTTGGCTCTCTGCTTGCCTGTTGTTAGTGTATAGAAATGCTTGTGACTTCTGCACATTAATTTTGTATCCTGAGATTTTGCAGAAGTTGCTTATCAGCTTAAGAAGCTTTTGGGCTGAGATGATGGGGTTTTCCAGATATAGGATTATGTCATCTGCAAACAAAAAAGTTTTGACTTCCTCCCTTCGTATTTGAATAACCTTTATTTCTTTCTCTTGCCTGATTGCCCTGCACAGAACTTCCAATACTGTGTTGAATAGGAGTGGTGAGAGAGGGCATCCTTGTCCTGTGCCAGTTTTCAAGGGTAATGCTTCCAACGTCTCCCCATTCTGTATGATATTGGCTGTGGGTTTGTCATAAACAGCTCTTATTATTTTGAGATGTATTCCTTCAATACCTAGTTTACTGAGAGTTTTTAACATGTAAGGATGTTGAATTTTATCAAAGGCCTTTTCTGCATCTATTGAGATAATCATGCAGGTTTTGTCTTTAGATCTGTTTATTTATTGATTTGCATATGTTGAACCAGCCTTGCATCTCTGGAATGAAGCCAACTTGATCCTGGTGGATAAGCTTTTTTATTTATTTATTTATTTATTTTTGAGACGGATTCTCGCTCTGTCGCCCAGGGTGGAGTGCAGTGGCATGATCTGGGCTCACTGCAAGCTCACGCCGTTCTCCTGCCTCAGCCTCTTGAGTAGCTGGGACTACAGGCGCCCACCATCACGCCCGGCTAATTTTTTTTTGTATTTTTAGTAGAGACGGGGCTTCACCGTGTTAGCCAAGATGGTCTTGATCTCCTGACCTCCACCCGCCTGGTGATCTGCCTGCCTCGGCCTCCCAAAGTGCTGGGATTACAGGCCTGAGCCACCCTGCCCGGCCTGGATAAGCTTTTTGATGTGCTGCTCGATTTGGTTTGCCAGTATATTATTGAGAATTTTTCCATCAATATTCATCATGGATATTGACCTGAAGTTTTCTTTTTTTGTTGTATTTCTGCCAGGTTTTAGTATCAGGATGATGCTGGTCTCATAAGATGACTTAGGAAGGAGTCCCTCCTTCTCCATCGTTTGTAATAGTTTCAGAAGAAATGGCATCAGCTCGTCTTTGTATTTTTGGTAGAAGTCTGCTGTACATCCATCTGGTACTGGGCTTTTTTTTTATTGGTAGGCTATGTATTACTGCCTCAATTTCAGAACTTGTTATGGGTCTATTCAGGGATTCAGCTTCTTCCTGGTTCAGACTTGGGAGGGTGTATGTGTCCAGGAATTTATCTATTTCTTCTAGATTTTCTAGTTTATTTGAATATAGCTGTTTAAAGTATTCTCTGATATTAGTTTGTATTTCTGTGAGGCCAGTGGTGATATCCCCTCTATAATTTTTTATTTATTTATTTATTTATCATTTTTTATTTTAATTTTTTTCTCTTTTCTTCTTTATTAGTCTAGCTAGCAGTCTATCTGTTTTATCAATTTTTTCAAAAAAACAGCTCCTGAATTCTTTGATTTTTTGAAGGGTTTTTTTGTGTCTCTATCTCCTTCAGTTCCACCCTGATCTTGGTTATTTCTTGTATTCTGCAAGCTTTGGGGTTTGTTTGTTCTTGGTTCTCTAGTTCTTTTAGTTGTGATGCTAGAGTGTTGAGATTTGAGACCTTTCTAGCATTTTAGCTCTTTGATGTGGGCATTAAGTGCTATAAATTTCCCTCTTAACACTGCTTTAGCTGCATTCCAGAGGTTCTGGTACGTTGTCTCTTTGTTTCCACTGGTTTCAAAGAACTTCTTGATTTCTGCCTTAATTTCATAATTTACCCAGGAGTCATCAGGAGCAGGTTGTTCAATTTCCATGTAGTTGTGTGATTCTGAGCATAGACATACTTCACAGAATTAGAAAAAAAACTATTTTAAAATTCATATGGCAGCAAAGAATAGCTCGTATAGCCAAGACAAACCTAAGCAAAAAGAACAAAGCTAGAGGCATCAATCTACAGACTTCAAATTATGCTATAAGGCTAAAATAACCAAAACAGCAGGTACTGGTACAAAAACAGACACATAGACCAATGAAACAGAATAGAGAACTCAGAAATAAGATTGCACATCCACAACCATCTGATCTTTGACAAACCTGACAAAAACAAGCAATGGGGAAAGGATTCCCTTTACAACAAAATGGTGCTGGTTTAACTGGATATCCATTTGCAGAAAATTGAAACTGGACCCATTCCTCACAAGTTATACAAAATTTAACTCAAGATAGATTAAGGACTTAAGTGGAAAACCCCGAACTATAAAAACCCAAGATGAAAACCTAGGAAAAACAATTCAGGATATAGGCATGGACAAAGATTTCATGATGAAAACACCAAAACCGATTACAACCAAAGTCAAAATTGACAAATGAGATCTAATTAAACTAAAGAACTTCTGTACAGCAAAATAATTTATCATTGGAGTGAACAGGCCACTTACAGAGTGAGAGAAAATCTTTGCAATCTATTCATATGACAAAGGTCTAATATCAAGAATCTACAAGGAACTCAACCAAATCTATAAGAAAAAAACAACCACATTAAAAGGTGGGCAAAGGACATGAACAGACACTTCTCAAAAGAAGACATGTATGCAGCCAACAAACATGTGAAAAAAAAGCTCAACATCACTGATCATTAGAGAAATGCAAATCAAAACCACAGTGAGATATCATCTCATGTCATTCAGAATGGCCATTACTTAAAAGTCAAGAAACAACAGATGCTGGCGAGGTTGTGGAGAAATAGGAATACTTTTACACCATTAGTTGAAATGTAAATTAGTTCTACCATTGTGGAAGACAGTGTGGCAATTCCTCAAAGATCTAGAACCAGAAATACCATTTGATCCAGTAATCCCATTACTGGGTATATATCCAAAGGGATATAAATCATTCAATTACAAAGATAAATGCCCATGTATGTTCACTGCAACACTATTCACAATAGCAAGGACATGGAATCAACCCAAATGCCCATCAATGATAGACTGGATAAAGAAAATGTGGTACACATACACCATGGAATATTATTCAACCATAAAAAGGAATGAAATTATGTTCTTTGCAGAGACATGGATGAAACTGAAAGTCATTATCCTCAGCAAACTAACACAGGAACAGAAAACAAAACACTGCATGTTTTCACTTATAAATGGGAGCTGAACGACAGGATCACATGGACATGGGGAGGGGAACAACACACACTGGGGCCTGTCTGGAGGTAGGGTTGGGGGAGGGATAGTATTAGAAAGGACGGCTAATGCCTGCTGGGCTTAGTACCTAAGTGATGGGTTGATAGGTGCACTAAACCACTATGGCACATGTTTACCTATGTAACAAACCTGCACATCCTGCATAGGTACCCAGAAATAAAAATAATTTAAAAATTAATTAAATAAAGTCATCTATGATCATCTAGACACATTATTCCAGTTTTAACAGGCCTACCTCTTATCCTATAGGAATCATTGAAAAAATAATAAGCCACAAATATTTTTCCACATCAATTTTATTGGAATGCAGTAATACTCCTACAATATTTGATACCTACTTTTAATTCCAGACAATTTTATTGGGATTTAAGGATGCATAGACTTCTTTCATTTGGTCATCTTTTCTGACATCCTAGAACCCCAGCACTCTACCTGCCCATTAATTAATTTAGTAAGGTTGTTCTAAAAGCATAATATGTGTCAAGTACTATTCTATGTGCTAGAGAGTCCTTAATAAATATAACAGGCTAAACCCCTGGCTCTTAGCAATTTATGTTCCAGAAGGAAGAAGTAAACAAGAAAAACAAATAAGTTTGTTTATTAGAAGGTGATGTTATTGCATAAATAAAACTATGGTAAGGAACAGCAATACAAAAGGGATGGGATGGTGGGTGGTTGAATTTCAAGTGGAAGCACGTGAAATAACTTTCAGCAATGCAAGGATTGAGGTGGGGTCTATGCAGATTCTGTGAAGATGACAAAGCAGAAAATAGTGTGCTCGAATGTTGTAAAACAGCAACATATTTGGGCATATGTATTCACCGGGAAAAAGAATAGGACACTGTGAAAAATAATAGAATAGTAAAAAGACCATCATGTCAAGAATAGAACAAGAGAGAGGAAGATTATTAGAAATGGGAAAAGATAAGTAACAGGGAAAATAGGTAATTATCAAAGGTTTTGAATCGAAGATTTATGACTGGGCTTAAGAAATTCACTCTCACTATCAAGTTTGTGATAGACTGTAAGGTAGATGCCAGGAGTCCAGTTAGGGAATGATAATCTAGCCCAGAGATGATGGTTTGCTGGGACCATTTTGGTGGAAGTGATGAGAAGTAGTAAGAATCTGGATATGACTTCCAGGTAAAGCAAATGGAATTTGTTATGAGTTGAATGGGAGGAGTGAGAAAAAGAGAAGAGTCAAGAATGGCTCCAAGTCTGGTTTCCCTGAACAATGGAGAAATGGAATTACTGTTTAATGCATGATAAATTGTTTTGGGAAGATGGGAATGTCAGAAATTTAGTTTTTAATTTGGTGAGAATTCAGTTGTTTATTGGACATTTAAGTGAAGATGTCAAGTAGGTAATTTTATATATGAGTCTGGGCCTCAGGGAAGAGATACAGAATGGAAATAAATTTCAGATATACAGGTAGTACTTAAGGCCATAAGATTGAGGTGAGAGTGAAGAACTGTGTCTCGTCTTATTCGATGAAGGGCAGTTGAAGAAGAACAAGCAGAGTAGACTGGGAAAGAGCAGCCAATGAAAGAAGAAAACCAGAAAAATTTGTCATGTTGCAAAGAGAAGGGAATATAAAATTGTGCCCAAGTGAGAGCTCAAGTGAGATGAGGACTAGAAAATGACCATTGCAATCAGCCGTGAGAAGATTGTTGGTGACCCTGGCAAAACTGTTTAATAAAGGAATAAAGGCAAAGCCTGATTATAGTTTGTTCCTGAGATTATTTCATTAGTACTCTGAGAAGTAGTGAATCCTATTATCAGTGTTTGCTTACATCTTTGGCACTGCTCTACAACGTGCTCCTCAGTTCACAGAAATAACTGTCTGTGCATAAGTAACAAAATAGTTTTGAAAAAATAGTGATGACAGAACATAAATGAAGTAGGTGGTGAAGAGGTGTTTCTGAGGAGAGAAGAAGAGACAAATATAAATACTTGAAGAGTTGCTTTCATCAGATCCAATGAGATTCTTCTGGAGAGTAGGAAGACAGTGTTTTGTTGTACAAGTTGTGTACTGCATATGCCCTGGAGGTGTCTTCACATCATAGTTTATGTAAATGCCACCATCTAGGGTTGTATAGTTTATCTATGGAATATACATGGTGGCCCTGCTGTACAGTGGTTTGGGATAGCAGATATAAATCTGTTATTTGCATGTTTTTCATCTTTGCACATTTCTTAGCAGAAAATATAATTTACTTGTTAAGTAAATGTATTTTTTTCATATAGAAAGTAAACCAACTCCTTTTGGAGCACAAAAAAATATATATTATTTTATTAAAAGCATTTTAATATTTTTAAGAGTGGTTTTTGATTATATACCTTACATGTAGACCTTAGAGTTTAACTTCAAATCAGATGAAATTTTTTTCTTTATCTCAAATCTCCTTACTGCCCAAACTATTAAAATAGGATGGTTTAATTGCATGTTTCATCTGATGATTCAACAAATGAGTCAAATTTCATATTTTATGCATCTTTCCATCATTCAATAATCTACTTTTTATCTTTTATTTATATATTCACATAAAAACCTGAAAAATAACTGAACATATACTTATATATTCACTCATAAACCTACAACATATGCCAGACTCTGAATACTAGAATTCAAAAAAAAAACAGGCATGACGCACACTGTTCATGTTGTTTAGATTATCTATTGTCATTTGTCAAATTCTCCCCAAACCTAGTCATTTCTAAAGAATAATCATTTTACTATACCTTATGATTTTGTAGATAAGGAGTTGTGCAGGGATTAGCTGGGCAATTCTTCTTATTCATGTAATCACCTAGATGTTAAACTGGGATATTTGTTGTTCTGGAGGGTCCAAGACAGCTTTACCAAATTTCTTTTTTTTTTTATATGATTTACTAACATATTTTAACAAGTAGTGTGTATAGAAAATAACCAACACGTTTTTGTTTTGTTTGTTTTTTTTTCTTTTTATTATTATTATTATTATTATTATACTTTAGGCTCTATGGTACATGTGCGCAACGTGCAGGTAAGTTACATATGTATACATGTGCCATGCTGGTGCGCTGCACCCACCAACTCGTCATCTAGCATTAGGTATATCTCCCAATGCTATCCCTCCCCCCTCCCCCCACCCCACAACAGTCCCCGAAGTGTGATGTTCCCCTTCCTGTGTCCATGTGTTCTCATTGTTCAATTCCCACCTATGAGTGAGAATATGCGGTGTTTGGTTTTTTGTTCTTGCGATAGTTTACTGAGAATGATGATTTCCAATTTTATCCATGTCCCTACAAAGGACATGAACTCATCATTTTTTATGGCTGCATAGTATTCCATGGTGTATATGTGCCACATTTTCTTAATCCAGTCTAACATTGTTGGACATTTGGGTTGCTTCCAAGTCTTTGCTATTGTGAATAATGCTGCAATAAACATACGTGTGCATGTGTCTTTATAGCAGCATGATTTATAGTCCTTTGGGTATATACCCAGTAATGGGATGGCTAGGTCAAATGGAATTTCTAGTTCTAGATCCCTGAGGAATTGCCACACTGACTTCCACAAGGGTTGAACTAGTTTACAGTCCCACCAACAGTGTAAAAGTGTTCCTATTTCTCCACATCCTCTCCAGCACCTATTGTTTCCTGACTTTTTAATGATTGCCATTCTAACTGGTGTGAGATGGTATCTCATTGTGGTTTTGATTTGCATTTCTCTGATGGCCAGTGATGGTGAGCATTTTTTCATGTGTTTTTTGGCTGCATAAATGTCTTCTTTTGAGAAGTGTCTGTTCATGTCCTTCGCCCACTTTTTGATGGGGTTGTTTGTTTTTTTCTTGTAAATTTGTTGGAGTTCATTGTAGATTCTGGATATTAGCCCTTTGTCAGATGAGTAGGTTGCGAAAATTTTCTCCCATTTTGTAGGTTGCCTGTTCACTCTGATGGTAGTTTCCTTTACTGTGCAGAAGCTCTTTAGTTTGATTAGATCCCATTTGTCAATTCTGGCTAGCCATATGCAGAAAGCTGAAACTGGATCCCTTCCTTACACCTTATACAAAAATCAATTCAAGATGGATTAAAGACTTAAATGTTAGATGTAAAACCATAAAAACCCTAGAAGAAAACCTAGGCATTACCATTCAGGACATAGGCATGGGCAAGGACTTCATGTCGAAAACACCAAAAGCAATGGCAACAAAAGCTTTACCAAATTTCTGATACCTCATGGTTAGGGAATGGCTGGAAGGCTGGACTTCACTGGGACCCTCTCCTCCCCTTCATATGCTCTCAGACTCTCTCCATGTGGTCTATTCAGCAAATTAGGAGGACTCTGCATTATGATTCAAGAGTCGAAGAGTGAATAATTCAAGAGAAAGGAAGTCGAAGCAGCCAATGTCTTAATCCTCAGCCAGGAACCTGCTGTTCATCAATCCCATTGTATTCTGTTGGTGAAAGAGTTACCTACCCTTCCTAGACTTCAGTCTATGGTACATAGACTCTCAATAGGTTATGTAGCAAAACATTTGTGGCCATTTTCAACCTCCAACATCTGCTGATCTTTTAATGGAAAAAGTGTATTTATTAATAGTGCATTATCATGACTGAGAAAAGAACTACAGACATTCTAAGGAGTGGTTGATAAGATCATTTTCTTCTGCCAAATATATCTGGAAGTCCACGTTAGAGCTTAAATGACAAAATATTTACTTTGCAAGTCAAATATGGATAAGACTTAGGAAACCTGAGCCTTAAATTCTTTCTACTCAATTCTATGCTTGTTAAACAAAATATTTCTGAGAAGACAAAAATGACCACCATGAACAATAAAAATGTGACACTTCACTTTCAAGGTCTCACCCAGCTTCAAATACTGTATGTCTCCTGATATTCTCTTAAAACTGAAGCTGTACAGCAATGGCATAGCAAGATAACCACCTGGAAAATTCAAGCACGCAAAACATCCTGTGCATAGTGACCCTAGAGTGGAGTGAGTGTGAGATGGGAAAGAACAAACGAACAAACAAAAACTATTGTTCCCTTTTCCACCCATGTAGAAGAGGAATCATTTTGTGGTCATTGAAGATAGTTACACTGTTGTCTTAGGCGCTCATCACCTTATACTGTTTAATGACTCAAAGCCATATTAAAGAGAGATGGCTTAGACACGTCAAAGGTTAATAAGGATTCATACAAATCATCCGCGATTCCACTCAAGTATTTGTAAAATAACCCATACTGTAAAAGAATGCTAGAAGAAGAGATGTTACATATCTAATATGTAGCCATATGTGAAGCAACTGTCTTTAGCAGAGAGCAGCCTCAGAGGAGAAGCTTTATTATTTTACAAATAAATGAGGAACTGCATTCAGAAGGCAACAATTCCAGAATTATCTCTACTCCAAAAGCACCAGGACAAGATAATTTTTTATCTGAGGCATCAACTTCCATATCCTCCTTTAATACTGACCGAGAATTCTGTATTTTCATGAAGAATTGAAATAGCAGTAAAGAAAGATTGATTTTTAGACTTCTTCTCAAGTTTTCAGAAGTGACAGGGTAAAAAGAAAAGCAACAATAAAACAAAATCACAGTGTAGGTATCCTAACGGAATCATGATTTTTCAGGCATTTGGATCCTTATAACATTAACTCTACCTTTCCTGAGTATGTTACTAAAAAAAGAAAAAGGGAAAAAAAAAGTCATATATCAAAGTGGGAAAGAACCCATTAAAACAAGATAGCCACATAAATTATCTTGCAATGAAATAAATTATTTTTAACGAGTTATGCATTTTAAAATATTGTTTCCAACATGAAGTCTTGTCAAAGTGATCTATTTTTTAGAAACATGATTACATAGAAAAATATATGTTTGTAGCAGTACAAACATCATTTTTAACTAGTTAGTTTTCCAAATTAGAAGTTTGATTATGAATTATTGTATTTATTTTCGTATTTGTACAACAACATAAATTAGAAACTAGGTGTTTTCCTTTTTCATAGAAATATAGTAAACTTCAGTTCAAAGGTATCTGATATCTAAACTGTAGTTCCAGCAGACAGCATTCTTTTCACTTTCATAGGAAAGCTACATACAATCATGAGTGTTTAAGTTACAGAATGCACATAGCGTCATCAACATACAGTAATTTATATTTTGTAACAGTTTACATTTTTCAAAGGTTTTCTTAACTCTTTGATTTCATTTACTCTTCATAAAGTGAGTTAGAATAAGTGCTTTAGTGTGAGCTTCATTTTTCTGATAAAGACATTAAAGCACTGTGACAGTCAAATTAGCAAAGTCAAGTTTGAACTAAACTCTCTTCTCTGCTACAAGGTTTCTTACCTATGTAAACTAATTTAACACTTAATCCCTCATGCTTTTGACCCAATTAGAATGCCACACAAGTGGCCCACTGGCTGTTTTATATTTTAGTACCAGATGTTAAATATATGCCTAAACTTGTTCTAAATTGCATCTTATGATGCTCAACTAGAGTATCAACTGGGTACAAGTTCAGATACTATCGGGACTGAAAAAATCCTCTAGTAGCAAACAGAAGCCAATACACTCTTTATTTATATTATAGCCAAAAGTCAGACATAAAGATGTACGTAGCAAAAATTTTTAACACTCACTAAATATCCATGGAATCCTTTACCTTTGGCCATCTCCTTTAAAATTATATGATTTGTAATTATTGTTGGACAGTGAAACACAAGCTGAATTGGCACATGTTACACTGGATAGAGAGTTAAGGGGAGTGAAGATTGTGCCTCCTCTGTTATCTTTCTGCATGTTCCAGGCTGTACAGTTTCAAGAGAGAGGAGCATGGCTTGACCTGCATCAGACTGAAACATAAGCAAGAATAAACCGGTATGACATTAAGCCATTAAATCCTCAGGGGTTTGTCTCTCACAGTAGCTAAACTCAAATATGTTAACTAATATAGTACAGTGCTTTCAAGAAACAGAAAATGGTCTCTGGATTGGGTGCAATCTTCATAATAGTGACTATGAGTTGATTGAACAGCAACATTTCAGCTACAAAGGACATGTTTCAAGGGCCAAGAACTTTTGTACAGATGGAGCACTTAAGGCACAGACTCATCCTGGAAACCCCCCATTCCCAGCAACAGCCAGAGCACAGAATAAAACTCCTCTGTTGTACAACATGTGACATGTCATAAAATGCTCACATCAGAGAGGACCTGAGAGTCAGGGCAGAATGTGACAATGTGACAGTGTCAGTCAAGACAGATAAATGGTGGTTTAGGAAGAATCACTAAAAGCAAATGTTTTGAGATGTTGGGTAGAAAAAATGAAGGCTTTAAATATGTGTAATTAACAACACAAATAATTAGAGCTTAAAACAAATAATTAGAGCTTAAAATGTAATAGCAGTGAAGTCTCTGGAATGACATATTTTTCACTTGGATCAGTTGAAGATTGAAAGATGAAGCCATCTTCAACCTTATGAATTTTAAATACCCAGGAAAAGTTAATCGCTTTCCCACTGCATACTCACTTGGGCTATTGACAACATGAGATATGTCAAAGAATCCACAGAGAAAACAAGAGTTAAAAGAGACATTTTTTACTTTTTGGAGGGATACCTGGCTAATAATTTTGCTAAGTCCTAAACATAAGAAAAAAAAGTTAAAATCCAAACACACTTCTAGCAGATATGTTCTATTTTGTAGTTCGTAGTCTGTGTGTGTTTAAATGACCTTTTCAGTATTATGTTAGTAGTTCCTATTTCATCTGTGAATTTAGTAGTCTCCAATGTATCATTTTTTAAAAATCCAGATTTGGGATTACTTTGAGCATTTTTGTAGTCATAAAACAAATTGGTTGGGTCTCAATTAATAGCTGCAGACAACCGTCTTATGAGCAGAATAGACATTCCAGATACCCAGGTAATCCTACCCCCTGGGAGAGCACTGCTTTCCTCAACCTCACTTCATCTGTACAGGGGACCCAGTACAATGAGAACTAGTAGCTACAATCAAGTCCTCATCAGAAAGTTTCTCAGTCCCGGGGTTTGATCTCCATATGATATATGCAATAAAGAAATCAGAAAACTTTGTTCCTAAAGTGTTTTAAATAAATTAGAATTTTGCCTGAGTTGAACCAATAATAAAACCTGAACCTGGTTCTAGATTAAAAACCATTTCTTGTTCGAATTAGATGAAGATAATTTTTTATAGTGGGCTTGGTTAAGCCGCAGAAGCTAGGCAGATCTTCCCCGCATTGTTTACCTTGCGGGGTTGGGACAACTTGGATTGAAACACTAATACTCTTACCATTTCCAAAATACTCCTAAAAGCCATAGTAAAATTATGCTGGGCACTTTCAGGGAAGAACGGTTCATAGAGTTTGTTCTTCTTTTTTATTGAGATGGAGTCTCACTCTATTGCCCACCTTGGAGTGCAGTGGTGCGATCTTGGCTCACCACAACCTCCACCTCCTGGGTTCAAGCAGTTTTGCTGCTTCAGCCTCCCAAGTAACTGGGATTACAGGCATGCACCATCATGCCCAGCTAATTTTGTACTTTTAGTAGAGATGGGGTTTCACCATGCTGCCCAGTCTGATCTTGAACTCCTGACCTCAGGTGATCCACCCACCTCAGTCTCACAAAGTGCTGGGATTACAGGCATGAGCCACTGCGCCTGGCCCCTAGAGTTTGTTCTTAATCACATTTCAGACTGTAAAGTGAAGACTATCTTTGTTTAATGTGGCAAGAGTCCTGGTTGGAAAGCAGCATAAAACATAACTGGTTTCAATAACTTTTTCTATGTTTTAATCTTTAAAACATCAACAAAGCAAAGAAAACTAAGAGTATTCAAATAAAATTTACCTCATTTTAAGCAGCATCTAATGTTACCCTAAGGCTCTCTGTTCTCTGAGATAGTTCTGAACACACATGCGGATATGTGCACAAGCCCACCTATTCACACACGCGCACACGCACACACACACACACGCACACACACACACAGCTAAGAACAAAAGGCTTAGTAAGGGCTACAGGAGCTCAAAATAAAATGGCTTAATTAATCACTGGGTTAGCTGGGGGCTTTGCATTTTCTTTCTATATCTCTTTAAAATGATGCCTATCCACCTTGCCAATAAATTGCCTGTGCATGTTTTCTATTAGGTATTTAAAGCTGTGTTTTTTTATATGTAGAAAAGAGTTCAAAATCATGACATAAGAATAATCTGGGTAGCAATGGCCAGTTTTACTTGTCAAACGTTATAGCTGGATTCATAGGAAAATGAGTCATGAGTGATATTTAGCTGAATGTGGGAAGCTTTTCTAACATTGAAATACATTTGTAGAATGTTCTCTTTTCTCTTGTCTTCCCTGTTTTTATTATTTGAGTTCTTGCATTGTGTATTTATTCCAATCCAGACATTATCATGGTTTTTAACTTTGCACATTCTTTGTCCTTGATAAATGTGTGTTCATTGATTTCTTTTCAAAGTGGCATTTCCAATTTAATGAATGAGACATTTACTGTGTGACCTTTGGAAGAACATTTAACCTCTCTGGGCATTACCTTCTTCCTCTGTAAAATGAAAGAGCGGGAATCACTCAATGATTTCCAAGTTCTATTATTGGATAACATTTTAATTCTGACCTTAAAGGATATTTTCATTTGTTCCAAAAATATTTATAACTGTACACTGATCTTGGTAAATCAATGTACAATAAAATGAATACATTTTTAACAGTCACCCTAATAATCTCAGATTTTTAAAAAAGATATTTGCTTAAGCTCTGCTTTCCAGACATGCACTTTATCTCATCTACAGATGATTCTTCCCTTTGGGGGAAAGGAACTAATGCTTAAAAGAAGTATTTACATAACAGAAGTCACAGTTCCTACTAATGCCTGTCCAAGGACAAGAATATATCAGAAAAGGAGCCTTTGTCCTATGTTGAGGTTAAATACTTACCACTCCTAGGGAAAGCTTACATTTCTTTTGTGCTATGTGTCTGTGAATGTTTTATGAATCCAATTGAGCTTAAGAATCAAGTTTCTCCGACAGACACAGTTTATTCAGAGGAATAAAGATACAGCAGAAAGTTATTGATTTTTGAGGGATCTACGCCTTGTGAAAAATTAACCAGACATTCCTTCAAAATCAATACGATTACCCTTGCTGCTTCAGAACTATTACACTGAGTCTGACTAAAGAATGTCTCCATCACAGAGACCAGTGTGTTTGGTTTTGTGGGTCTTTTGAAAACCAAGGGCAGGTGATTTTCCCTTATTTTCCCTCTATTTTCATTCCATATTTTCTAACCCTCTCCTCATTTCCACAAATGCATGCATGCATTAAAATGTCTTCCAGGGCCAGGTACAGTGGCTCATGCCTGTAATCCCAGCAATTTGACAAACAGAGGCAGGAGGATTGCTTAAGTCTATGAGTTTGAGACCAGCCTGGGCAATATAGTGAGGCCCCCGTCTCTACACACACACAAACAAATGCCTTCTGTTTCCTCAGGATCCATCTGAGGCTATGCTGCCTTAAGTAGTGATGGCATGGAGGCCTGGAACTACCCACTGAATCCATTCCCAGCCCATATAGTTAGTAAAGCATTGAAATTAAAATTCTATATAAATATCAGTTTTTATTGTTGCTTTTACCACTCTCATCTCTATAACTTATCATTTCTGATATTTCTAATTACCTTTTTTTTTTACAACTGAGAAAAGACTGTTCTTTTCAATCTCTGCTCAGACACAAGAGTTCCTATCGTCTCTACCACTGAATCAATATAAATTCACACATTTATGCATTCCTATCTAGATCACAGACAAGTAGCTAAAGTCCATTTTCAATATGCATTCACTGCCAGTTAAGCACTATACTTGCTGCTAGAATACCCAGAGGAACAAAATATAAACTCCGTCCTCAAGGAGCTTGTTGGCTAACAGCATTTCTTCAAGGGGGTGCTCTCGGCATTCAGGGCAAAGAAACCCTTTATTGTCCAAGACTGCCCTGTACCTTTGCAGGGCATTTGGCATTGTAGTTTGAACCCATCAAATATCAGTAACAGCCTTCTGTGATTGTGGCAACCAAAAATTTCTCTTCATATTTACAAACAAACATTGGGGAAGTAGTACTGTCCCTGTTTGAGCCTCTGATGAGCTGCTTAATGTCGGCCTGGATGTCTGGATACAACACATCTATCCTGCCTCTGAAAACAGACTCACGGACTGAACCCTTCCTTTACTTTGGTCTTTTGGCTCCCAGACGTTTTGCTTTTTTCAGTCCCTGGTCTTTATGAGAACCCTGGTCTCTGGCATGTCAACAGTGTCTTAGGATCTCTAGTCCATCACTTCTACCCAAGTACGTGCTGCCTCATTCACTAGATTCCCTCTTGATGGACGAGATGTAGCCTAATAACATCTAGCCTTTCACAGTAATGTCTTATTCAACTCTGTAGTGGTATCAATAATTTCTCTAGAAGAGTATTTGGGATACAGGTATACTCATTTCCAAGGTTTTCTTGAATAACAAGCAGTGTAATGTAATGTAATGTATTTGTCAGGGTGAAATTACTAGGAAAAAATTTTTTCCTTCCTTCATTAAGCCATTCATTTAACTGTTGATTGTTAATTTAGCAATTACTAAGTGCCAGGTATTTGATTGATCTTTGAGGATTAAGATGTAAGCTTAAATGAATATTGCCCTTTCCCTTGAAGATTTTGCATTCTATTGGCAAAGATACTAATCAAATTATCAAATGTATAAATGACATTTAGCATGAAAAAAAGATAGAGAGCTCTGAAAGTATATAATGAGATAATTGTCCCTGTCAGAGAGCACTGTGACAATTATCCAGGGGAATTGTCACTAAAGAATGAAAAGGAATTAACCAGGTAAAAAAGAGATGGAAAAGCATCCTAATCAGAAGGACTAGTCGGGGCAAAGGACTTCTCCAGGTGGGAGCAAGTGAGCGCAAGAGAATAAACAAGGCCAGTGGGTTAGAGTGGAGAGGGGCATGTGCAACAGGGGAGACCAGTGAGGTGGTGCAGCTTACCATGAAGCATCGTAGCTTTAAGAATGGGGAGTTTCATAAATTTCCAAAGAGCATTAAGAAGCCGTTGGAATGTTTTAAGCAAGGAGCAGGAAGTGGGTTGTCACATATCCCTATTTGTATTTGGAAAATATCACTCAGCAGATTGTGGATGAACCCTAGTGTATATGGGTGCATAGGTAAGAATGATTTTGCATTAATGCAACAAACAAATAATACTAGTTTGATCCAAGATGCTGACAATTACAAGGAGAGGGTGTATACATAATGTATTTAGTGTTGGCTATAGGGGTAATCCAGAGCATGCTGTATGGTAGTGCTAGTTGAGAAAAGAAAAACAGGAAGAAAAAAAACATTGAAGTAGGTTGAGGAGTAGAGAGCATATGCTCAATTTTGGTAAGTTTTTAAAAATGTCTTTGAGACGTTAAGAGGAATATGTAAAGTAACTGTTAGATACATGGCTGGCGTTTGGAGGAGTCATCTCACTGTTTTTCAGATTTTGAAGTCATCTGTATATATGCGGTAACTGCATGGACATGAGTAAGATTGTCTAGGGAGGGTGCAGAAAAAGCAAATGACCAAGGACCAAGAATCAAGCTCTGATGAATGCCATAATGAAGCAACCCAGGCTAGAAGGCTGGGTGGACAAAGGAGTCAGAGAAGCATGGGCTATACATGCATTATAACAACTGCCAGTACCATGTCATGGCAGCCAAGTAATGGTAATATTTCAGAAGAAGCCAATAATCCACACTTTAAAATCCTGCTGAGAAATAAGGAATAGAGGACTAAAAATGTCGGGCAACATACAGGTCAGAGTGAGTATTGCTTTGATGGACAGACAAGACTACAAGCAAAGGTAAATGGATTGAAAAGTGTGAGAGAAGTGAGGAAGTGGGAAGAAGCAGGTAGAAAAATTTAGAGAGACGTGCTTCTGCATGGATAACAAGTCAAAGTGATATCTGAAGGAGAGTAAATGTTGACTTATGTTTCTCTACATATTTATTTGAAAGATTATATATATATATATATATATGAATGTATGTATTTGAGCATCCTTAAGAACCAATACAAAAGAGAGGTTGAATATACCAAAGGAAGATTACTCTAAAGAGAGGAAGTGAAGGGAGAGAAAGATAGTTCATTGGATTCCAAAGTACAAGTAGAAGAATGTTTCTGAAACATAAGAGATGGCCATTATTTTATAATAGTATGGAAGGAGGATAGGGTGTGTCTTGAAGTAGCTGGTTTAGGAAAGAGAATCAATGTTTTTGGATTTTGACTAAGAGAAATGTATTGCTGGTCTTAGAAAGGGTGGACTAGAGAGATCTATAGGCAGACTGAACTATTTGTAGATGATTAATATCATGGAACCTAGGCAGAGGTAATGAGAATATGTTGCAATTGGTACCCATGGGCACCAATGACCAATAAGAAACAGGCCAATAGGCCACACCTGTGTGTGCCAGCCTGACGGTATCTCTGAGTATACCTATCAATTTTGTAGTCAGTCACAAAGGAGAAAAAAGATTTTACTTTACTTTACTTTTATGCAAAAATCTTCATTTGAATATTTACATGCAATAGGAAAGGCACAAATGGAGAGTGAACATATCAAGATTTATGCATTTTTTAAATAAATGAACACAAAAGCAGAACTCTTGAGGCCATTTATTGCTTGGGCCCATAAACAGCAATGTGTCACCTCCCTTGTTTATTATATTGAGCCCCAGAGTTAGCCCTGTTTCAAGGGAAGGGACCACATTCGTGTGTGAACCCCAGGGACCTTGCTTCATTAGAAACCACCAATGCAACAGGCTATCCCAGGAGGTTCTAGTTTAGAAGAGTTCTAGTATAGGGAAGGCCTCTCTGAGAAAAGACCTGAAGCAAAAGTGGATATAAAAGAGCAAGTCATGAAAAGATGTCGGGGGAAGCTTCTGAGCCAACAGAACAGCAAGTAGAATGGCCTGAAGGTGGGACAGTACTGTATGTACAAGGATTGGAAAGATGACTATGAATACAGTGGAAGGAATAAGTACAAGAGTGATAAGAAATAAGGTCAGAAAGAGAGACAGGTTCATATTATGAAGTCTTTTTTTATTATTATTATTATTATACTTTAAGTTTTAGGGTACATGTGCACAATGTGCAGGTTAGTTACATATGTGAAGAGTCTTAACGAGCATGGAGAGAAGATTACATTTCATAATTTTTCCAAAAGGAAATAATTAAAGAGTATAGGACAAAGAAGTCACACAATTTGATTTTTTAAAAGTCATTCATCTTCTGTGTGAATTGACTGACTGGGGCAAGAGTGGAAGCAGGGAAGTGAGTTAGGAGTTAATTGTTGCCTTTATGTGAGAACAATGCAAGAATTGGTTGTGGTGGTGACAGAGGGTTAAGAGATAGATTCTTCGGAATATTTTGCAGGCAAAACCGACAAGACTTGGTAATGAATGTGATATGGATTTTCAGGCAGAGAGAGGCATGATCTGAGCATGAATAACAAAGTCAGGATGATGCCATTTATAGAATTGTAGAAGGCCAGAGGCACTGGTTGGTGGGAGCTTGAGAAATCAAGAGATCTATTTTAGACTTGTGAAGTTGAGATGCTTATTGAACATTCAAATGAATGTGAAAACGAATGTTACAACTCAGGGACTGAAGAGAGTCCAAAACATTAATCTGATCTCTACAGCCATTGGACAATATGATATCCCTTAGGGAAGAAGTATAAATTGGTAAGACTAACATAGAAGATACAGATTTTGAGGTCAGAAAGAGGATGAAGGACCCACAAAGGAGACTAAGGGAGAGCAGACAGAACTCTCATCCAGTCGCATTAACAAAAACGTTAGCTGCAGGGAGAGCTTGAGTCAGATGAAGGAGGCACCAGTTGCGGGGAGACAAATTAGGAGGCTTTTGTAATGACACAGGGGAGAGATGACAGACTTAAATTTAGGCAGTAGAAGCGGGAGGGGGAGGGAAATTTTGGAATCATTCAGGAAGAGAAATAACAGGATTCTATGCCTTACAATATACGAAAGTTATGCTGAAGTTTTCCTATTAAATTTTTTTTCTGCATTGATTAGGGATTTAAGTCTCTGAGATCAAATAATTCACTTAACTGAAGATTCAGTCATTTGAAAATTATGAAAATGACATAGAACATGGTTTGTATGGAAACACTGAATGAAAGAGCAGTGGAGTGGCTGCTCTTGTAACACAGAAAGAGACAAAACCATTGAAATGCAGTTTCTTTGGTACAGATTAGGATGCATCAGGCAAATCCAGATATCATCCATCTGCTTTCTTTGAAAACAAAGGTGCTTCAAGGCTTTCTTAGTAAGTCTTATTTTGATTGCTTATAGTATTCTAAAAACCAAGCTGCAAAAGAGAAGAGTCAGTGAGAACTCATTACTACATTTCTATTTTGTTACTGCTAGTATGAACATTGGTACTTTAGAAAATACTTTGATTAGGCCAGGTGCAGTGGCTCACGCCTGTAATCCCAGCACTTTGGGAGGCCGAAGTTGGAGAATCACGAGGTCAGAGATCGAGATCATTCTGCTAACACTGTGAAACACTGTCTCTACTAAAAATACAAAAAATTAGCCAGGCGTGGTGGTGGGCACCTGTAGTCCCAGCTACTTGGGAGGCTGAGACAGGAGAATGGCGTGAACGCGGGAGGTGGAGCTTGCAGTGAGCTGAGATCGTGCCATTGCACTCCAGCCTGGGCAACAGAGCGAGACTCTGTCTCAAAAAGAAAAAGCAAGAGAAGAAAAGAAAAAAATACTTTTGATTTTACTTTGTATTAAATAAACTCCTGCTGCCCCCTAGTGGCAATTTATTGGGGAACAGAATCTCTGGGCCTCTCCCTGTTTTGCGGCAGAAACATGTACTGGCAACACCAATGTGGTACATAGAAGACTATCCCCCACATTAAGGCATTTTATAGACATCACAACAATCACCTTGTATTCATAATTGCGTAACACAATTATTTGTCTGTTATCATTGCAATTCATGGAACTCAATCTTTGGGATTGTTCAAATGATGGCACAACAAGCCATTTGGCAATTAGAAGTCAGTCATTTCCTGATATGGCCTAGTAATTAGTTAATCGAATTACTTAAATTCTGAGTCTTTTTACACACAACCAAGGCATCATCATCATGTGAACACCTGTGTTTACTCGACCTTGAGTAGACATAATAGCAAGAGAGTCTGTCCCCCATGAAGTTTAAGAATCCAGGCTGCAGGTTTCATTTCCTTATTTCCTGTCCCATCTTTGGACTCTTCCCAGGTTTATTGATTGTAGGAAATGCCATTCCCTTCAGGAGAAACCCAACTCGTAATCATATTGTTGGGGTATTCGCCTTTGGCCTAAAGGACACAATCACATCACAACACAATAATCCAAGTTTAGTGTTTGCTCAGTCTAGTTCCTTTTCATACTCTCTTTAGGGTTAAAATAAAGAACAGCCTTCACCACCTTCCTAAGATTCTTCCATCACAGCTTCTCATTTACAAACAGCTGCTCAAAAACAGCTATATACAACTCCATAAGAAAAGTCTAAAATTTAAAAACAGAAGAAAGGTGTTTTAAATCAAACAAAGGTACTATTTTTCACAAAGAGGCATACAAAATTTGCACTTATTTTATATTGAAAGATACATCCAACTTCATTTACCTGGCAGAACAATTAATTTCTATACCAAACATATCTCTGTGTCTGGCATTGGTGGGTTCTTCATCTCACTGATTTCAAGAATGAAGCCGCAGACCCTTGTGGTGAGTGTTAACAGTTCTTAAAGATGGCATGTCCAGAGTTTGTTCCTTCTGAAGTTCGGATGTGTTCGGAGTTTCTTCCTTCTGGTGGGTTCGTGGTCTCCCCGGCTCAGGAGTGAAGCTGCAGACCTTCGAAGTGTGTGTTACAGCTCTTAAGACGGCGCGTCTGGAGTTGTTCCTTTCTCGCGGTGGGTTCATGGTCTCATTGGCTTCAGGAGTGAAACTGCAGACCTTCCTGGTGAGTGTTACAGCTCATAAAGGCAGTGTGGACCCAAAGAAGGAGCAGCAGCAAAATTGCAGAGTGAAAGAACAAAGCTCCCACAGCGCAGAAGACAACCCCAACAGTTGCCACTGCTAATTTAGGCAGCCTGCTTTTATTCTCTTATCTGGCCACACCCACATCCTGCTGATTGGTCCATTTTACAGAAAGCTGATTGGTCTGTTTTACAGAGAGCTGATTGGTCCATTTTGACAGGGTGCTGATTGGTGCTTTACAATCCCCGAGGTAGACACAAAAGTTCTCCACCTCACCACTAGATTAGCTAGATACAGAGTGCTGACTGGTGTATTTACAAACCCTGAGCTAGACACAAAGTGCTGATTGGTGCATTTACAAACCTTGAGCTAGATACAGAGTGCCGATTGGTGTATTCACAATCCCTTAACTAGACATAAAGATTCTCAAGTCCCCACTAGACTCAGGAGCCCAGGTGGCTTCACCTAGTGGATCTCCCACTGGGGCCCCAGGTGGAGCTGCCTGCCAGTCCCGCGCCATGCGCCCGCACTCCTCAGCCCTTGGGCGATCGATGGGACCCTGCGCCTGGAGCAGGGGGCGGCGCTCCTCCGGGAGACTCAGGCCGCACAGGAGCGCAGGGCGTGGGGGCAGGGAGACTCAGGCATGGCGGGCTGCAGGTCCCGAGCCCTGCCCCGCCTGGGAGCAGCTAAGGCCCCGCGAGAAATTGAGCACAGCACCGGTGGGCCAGCATTGCTGGGGGACCCGGCGCACCCTCCGCACCTGCTGGCCCGGATGCTAAGCCCCTCACTGCCAGGGGCCGGCAGGGCCGGCCGGCCCCTCCGAGTGCGCGGCCCGCCAAGCCCACGCCCACCCGGAACTCTAGCTGGCCCTCAAGCGCAGCCCGCAGCCCCGGTTCCCACCCGTGCCTCTCCCTCCACACCTCCCTGCAGGCTGAGGGAGCCGGCTCCAGTCTCGGCCATCCCAGGAAGGGGCTCCCACAGTGCAGGGGCGGGCTGAAGGGCTCCTCAAGCGTGGCCAGAGTGGGCGCCAAGGCCGAGGAGGCGCCAAGAGCGAGCGAGGGCAGTGAGGACTGACAGCAGGCTGTCACCTCTCATCTCTACTTAGGTGAATGATGCCTTTGGCCTGCTTATGTCTTCCATGGCCACAATGGTGAGTACTTGTTTTCTACTCAAATAATAAGAAAATAAGTTTTGGTGGTTTTCCGAGGGCCAAAGTATTTATTGCTTGCCCAAGATAAATCGACCTCTGAAGAGACAGAAACTATTTTAAAACAGTTTTAAAAACAACATTTTTCCGTTTACATAGAAAGTTTTAGTGTCAATTTCATCCCCCTCCCCAAATACTGTAACCTTTATAAATTATGGGTTTTTGTTTTTGTTTTTGTTTTTTGTTGTTGGTGGTGGTGGGTTTGTTTTTTTATGCCTCTTACTCTTAAAGTATGGTCATTTAGGAAGTCTATGTAATTTTGTGTCCCGTGATTGCCCACTCTTAGAAAATTGAAATTCTTCAAGGTGGAAGAAACAACATATCTATATTTGTAATCCAAGTATCTAGAGATAACCTGGCTTATAGTAGGTGATCAGTAAAAGTTTGTTGAATAGAACCAAAAAAAGAGGAATATAGATGATATTGATATTAAAAATAAAATAAAAATGACATCCACTGAGTCTTAGGATATCACTGAGGGAAACCTCAGAAGATTATTTAGTATTGACTGACAAAAATTAACATTTCTAAATGATGCTTTGAATTAAGGATTCTCGGTCTATTCATGACAGGTCTTCCAATGTGAATTTATATTTCAAAATATTACATAACCTGTAAAGCTGAATCCATGAATGTGAAGTCCAGCTAAATTTGAGACTGATTCTAAATACAGTGGTAGAGTATGCGGTTTGCTATTGGTGTCTTCTGTCTTTCATAACAAAATAATTTATTTTCTTCCTACATTGGTCAGGAATATCATGTCAAGAAGGGAGGTTATCTAATTGTTGAAATATCAACGTTTTAAAAGAAGACTCCAGAGAAGAGGGTAATGCTAAACATAAAGTCATGTTATGATAATGAAGATACTTCAGGTGCATTATGGAGCACATTTTGGGAAGGGGGTTTTGGCAAATAATGTCCCTCAGTTATAAGACGTGGGCATCACTTGATCACATCAAATGAGTCTATAGTTTAAGCCAGTCATAATTATTATACCTTGTAGCACATGCAAAGATTGATCTCAGCACTTTGATAGTTTAACCCTATGTACATTAAAGGGCTAGAAACTCAATGTCATCTTTCCGAATAAACTTCCTCATGTGTCATATTTTTCATTGAAATCCTTTGTTTGTATCAAGTTTTAATATTCTTAAAACCTATGATGTAGCTTTATAAATGAACAAAAATATTGAATATTTATTTTTGATATTTTAAAAGATACAGATATGAAAAGTTCTTTTAAATCAGGAGATGAGAACTCTTGTGGTATATTCAAATCTCAGTTTTCATGGCAGTGATAATCAGTGACATATCTCTATTTATCCCAACAATTAATATAAATAGTAATAACAGAATCAATAACTAGTTTCCAGTGGTTTTAACTGAATCCATTTATTTCAAGCTTTAGCACTGATTTTTTTTAAGTCCTAAAGGAAATTAATTGCATTAGTTTTCATTTTAATTGATTTTTAAAGTTCTCTTTCATAAAGGAGAAGTTCGCTTCTCATTTTTCTATAAAGATTCCTCTAAATGACATTTTTTCCTGCTATTTTTTATATGGCTGTAGAGGTAATTTCTCCATATCACATTTAACTTGAACTGCCTCAGTCAAAAATGTGTTAAGCCCTAATTCCTACGGAAAAAAAGAACAGCATAAAGTACCACGGAGCGCAAACATTTTAAGGCACAGCAAACTAGACAGAAACCTCACTGCTGAAACTGGCTAGATGCATGTGATTGGACAAGTTCCTTCACTTCTTCAATTTTCTTCTTAGTGTGTTATGTACAATATCTTCTTCCTAGAGCTGTTCTGAAGATTAAATAACACCTATGTAAGTACTTAATGCAAATAAGTGCAGAAGAAAGATTAGTTTCCACTATTTCCTATCCAGTTATTTTTTGTGACAGCTACTGTGTCCAGGTCTTATGAAAATAGTCTATTAAATGCCTCATTAAAATGAACTTTTGCAGTAAGATAAATAATTTATTTACCATTATGAAGAAAGAGAGTAATTAGACAAATCTTGAAAATGTCTTCAGAGAACCGAAATGTGTATTCCACATTTTGTTATACTTGTTCACCAGTAAAACATGGCAAGTGATGAGGAAAAAAAAGGTAAGAACAGGGACAGGAAGCTGAATTAGAGCAGTATTCTGGGCCCTATGTAATGCATTAGCAGCAATAAAGAAAAGAGCAGAAAATGAATGTAATTTGCTGCCTCTCTGTAAATAAGTTTTAATATGTAGTGCTAGCCAGGTAAGCTAATGAGAGAAAGAAATTTTAATTACAAGAAAATTATGTCTGTAATACCTTAGGCAGAGTGTCTTAAACATGGCCTTATATAAATATACTATGTATATCAGTTAATTGCTTAAACATTGAGATTCATTTTACTACTTTTTAGGATAAAGTTTGCCTGTCTGTTGCATGAAGTTAGCCAGGGAAATAGTAAGTGTAAACTGAGTGTTTAAAAGGTGGGCAGACATAAAAGAATGTATTAACAAGCTCTGCTGAGGTAATGTTTCAGAAATAATTTAGGCTGTGTGAACTGAATGGAATACTATTAGAAATAAGCAAAAGGGTTCATCAACATTTGAAGCTTGAAGGAATTTCTGTCTTTTACTGAGTTTTGATATATACACATCATGTCTTTTAGTGAGATCACACCACATAGACAAAGCATACAGGCATCCCTCCTTCCTTCCAAGTATTTAAAATAATAAATAGCTTCATCAGGTCCAAACACAGCTGGTTATTTTCTAATAATATTTGCAAAATCCAACATCAGGCAGTGTTCATGTGCATGCTTTCCCAAATATAAACACAGCATCAATAAAGCATAGTTTCATTTATCTGATGGAACAAGGAGCTGGAAGGATAAAGGCAGATATTTCAATCATCTTGTCATTGGCTTGCTCTGTAACTGTCTGTCAGTCAATAGGCATTTGCTGTTTTCTGTTGCTAAAATGGTCAATGGAAATGCAGTTATCTGTATTCCTCTTTGACTCATTTATTATCAGGCAAATTGAAATATAGCACTTATTAAACAAGTTTTGCCAAGTACTCACACACAGAGAACACCACCAGAAACTGAGTGGGAGAAGGCTTGAAATGTTTTCCAAAATAGTTTTCTGAGAGACTATAAGATATCACATGGCAGAAAATTATAGGAAATAATTTTGCTTTGTAAATCGTGAAATATGGCATTAATTTGCCATTCTCACATATCATGCTATTCCCATATTCTAAATCCAGTCCTTTAGTTTGTTCATGCTGCCATGAAAAGACTTGAATTAAAGAATCCCAAGGTTGGAAGCAACCTATAAGAAAGTCTCTCAAAATATCTACATGATGCTCATATCATCTCTAGAATATCCCTGCCAAGCAGTCACCTGATGCAGTCCTGAACACACACTCCCTATGGAGGCCACTGATTTTACCTGGGAACAACTTCGATGGTGAGAATGAATTTCTCTATATTAATTCCAAATCTAACCACCTCCAACGTCAACCCTAATTGTGTTTTGTGAGGGGATAATAAGCAAGCTTAATCATTTTTTCCACATTCAGGAGGCAATTTAACAAATAATAATTATATGCATGATACAAACCAGATTCTGCTTTAGATACAGGAAATAAAATAATGAATAAAAGAAGGTCCCTAATCACGTGGAATTCGCTGTCTTGCTATGTGATGGCTAGGAAAATGATGCACACATAGGCAAGTACAGTATGATAATAAGCTCCAGGGTAAGCGTTTGCGCAGAATGTAATAGAATTGCCCAAGAGGTAGTTGGGATCAGAGGTGATGCCTAAGTGAAGAATAGAAGAATGATGTATCCTTTTCTGCCAGGAAACAATCACACTTTCATTTATAACAATTTTATCAGGTATAAAAAACAAATAATCATGGCTAAGCCAAATTGGGTGACTACGGGAGTCTATTATTACTTCCCTCTTCCAAATGAAGGGACTGAGATTTGGAGAGGTCTAGTTATTTGCACAAGGTCACTCAGTGGGCAAGCTTTTCTGCTCATGGCTTCCTTTTGAGTCCTAAGCCGTGCCTGAGCATCCCACCAGGGTGGTGCTGTGAATATAAACTCCACAGCAAAGACAATTGATGAGTGAGTTTCCTTCTTTGCCAACCGTTTCCTCTTTAGAAAACAATAGATCACTACTAGAATTGCAAGATAAAATTTTCAGTTCACAAACCAAATCCTGATAATGTGGAACATTTCACAAGTTAATGGAACAAGGTCTGGTATCTCTCTGGATTCTACTCTCTGCTCAAGTTCCTAAGTGGCTCCTGCTTTAGGCAAGGTCCCCATGGCCGGACCCCTGCCTTCTTCTAAAAATGCTTCACCTCTAAACACACTTTCACTACCTTATTGGACTCCAGTTCACTGGCTTTGTCTCTTCTCCCCAAACACTTCCAAAGACCTTCCCACTCTGGACCTTTGCACTTGCTCTACCCTCTTCCTGAAAAAGTTATTTCTCCTTATTTTTCCAATAGCTTTTTAGTTCCTTAGGTCTCAGATCAAATGTAGGAAGCCAGCTTTACCACCTTAGAATTCAACTGTTCTTCAAACTCATGACCAAAAGTTCTCTACATCTTATTAGCCTATAGTATTTTCTTCAGCATACTTATCATTTTAACCTATAGTGCATATTTATTTGCTTAATAATGATCTCTAATATTGTCTGAAATGAAAGTACCAGGAGGTCGGCCAGACACGGTGGCTCACGCTTGTAATCCCAGCACTTTGGGAGGCCGAGGCGGGTGGATCACCTGAGGTCAGGAGTTCAAGACCAGCCTGACCAACATGGAGAAACCCCGTCTCTACTGAAAATACAAAATTAACCTAGCATGGTGGCACATGCCTGTAATCCGCACTACTCTGGACGCTGAGGCAGGAGAATCATTTGAACCCAGGAGGCGGAGGTTGCGGTGAGCCCAGATCGTGCCATTGCACTCCAGCCTGGGCAACAAGAGTGAAACTCCGTCTCAAAAAAAAAAGAAAAGAAAAAGTACCAGATCATCAAGAGCTCTGGGTGGTTTAGTTGCTGCATATTCCTAGCAACTAGAAGAATGCTTGTCATATAGTGAGACTACAAGAGATAAAAGAAGGATGTGTTCAGTTTTCTAATGGATATTTTAGTAATGTGGTGGACCCAAATATAATTTTTTTAAAAAAGAAAACTAGCCAATACCAAAATAATGCTATGGAGATAAATCTCATTTTTCCCATCTTAAAATGAAAAAAACTGAGGCTGAGAGGTTAAAAAAAAATGTGGTCAGAAAAGCAGCCAGCCAACCTAGTAGATGGGTGAGATGGAATTCAGATCAAATTCTCTCTAACGCCAAAGCATTTGCTCTTGCTCCTATATTTCGGCAAATAATGGCTAGTGCTAAAATAGAAGTGTGTGCAAAGAAGAGAAATCATAGAAGATGGGCAACAACTGACTGCCTGGGAGTGTCAAGGAAGGTTCTCAGAAGTGACTTTTTCACTGGATTTTGAAATTTGTAGAGGAGAATTTGACGGGTGGGGAAGAGTGTCAGGGAGGCGTTCTCGACAGAAAGGAAGCCATGCGCAGAAAAGCTCCGGTGGACAAATAAACAAAGGTCCATTTAATACCTGTCTCCTTGAAAATAGATTCTGCCATAGTAGCATGGTTTTTTACAAATTGCTTGTAAGAATATCTACAAAGCAAGATTTAGCCACTAAAATTCAAACCAAGATGTTGATTGCTATCACCCAGCCCACAGAAAGTGTAACAAATTGGCACCTGGTTCTGTCTACCAAGTACAGACAGACAAATTGAACACTGTGTGGACATCAAATCCTCACTAGAATGAGGAGATGGCATGGCTGAGCACCAGAGGTCATGGGCTTGCCCTGTTAATATGTTAGATTCTTTTAAAGGATGCAGATTACAGTCTATCACTTTCATATTCTAGTTTATTTGAAACTCACCGTCAGATCTAGAGTTAACTGCCCATTCGACAGAAGCATGAAGTCTCAGAGAATATGAGTATTGATTGTCACGCTTCACGAGATGAATCAAAGTTAGAAATTTCTTCTGAGAACCGTATAAATATTTGTATCCTAATGTCATTGGGAATTTGTTCCTGAGTTGTATTTAAGATATAATTCAAGGAATTGTCAAAAATATGTCGTTACTGACATAAATATTATAAAGAGTGGAGTTACTGAGGGTTCTTGTCTGTGTATTAGCATTAAAACTTCACTCTGCAGAAAAGTCTATTGCCTGCAAGGAGGCAATTTACCGACAACTTTCTGGTGGTATGAATGTGTGAATGCATCTTAAAACCAAAGTGTGTATTTCCTGCCAAAATCATTGTCCCTAAACATTTTTCCTACACTAGGCTTGGAGCAAGTCAGTTTTATTTAAATAACTTCATTACAAATGATCTCTACCACCTAGAAATAGGTGTTTTGATGTGTGTGTGTGTTCAAATAATATTTCATTTTGTTTTCTTTTTATGATTAGAATAATAGTAAGTCCCAGTTAAAATAAATCAAACAGTATGAAATTCTGATAAATTCTTGTAGTGTTTCTTTTTTAGAGATGTCCCCTTGAATGGCTTGCATTTTAAACATCTGTAATAAGTTATGTACCATTTCTAACTGTATTAGCACTGAATCATTTACTTTTCCAAGAAATAAAATATTTTTCTCTGTTTCATCACTTTTTATATCATGATCATGCACATGTAAATGTTTTAGGTATTTTTTTACCCTCAGGGGCTTTGCATTCTTACAAGGAATGAAAATGGGAGGAGAGTTAACTAACCCATCAAACATCTTTCTTGTCAGCAGCCAGTAGAAATGCATTTGGAAGCTAAAAAACTGGTATGGTTTGAACTCGGGGACTTGTTAAATGTACCTTTAGAACTCGATGTAGGATATAAAATTCTGGAGATATAGCTCTGCTTCTACTTCATCTCAGCCAGCTTTAATTTCTACACAAAGGGAATATTAAATCTTGAAAAGACCTAAAAAAGGACAAAGAATATGTCTTTGAGAGCACATTAAATATACCAGGCTTCCACTTTGTCATAAAACTTGCATGAACAGATATAAGACAAGGCAGGGAATGAGGGTCATTGCTTTTTCCAAGCCAAATCCACCACTTCTTTGCTCAACAAATCATTACAGATTCTATTAAAATGTGAGTTAAAGAATTAAATGAATTATAGTGCTGAATATTCACTGGCAACAAGATTTTGTTCTGCTTTTTAAAATATCCCTATGAACCAATAATTTTAGAGGGAGAAGGTAAATAAATGAGTTAATTAACAACAGCTCTGTCAATACTTTCAGAATACAGTTGCAGAAACTCTCACTCTTTATGGAAAATAGAAGGGAATATGTACAAGAAACAATTATTGTATGCAGATAAGGCAGGTAAGTGTTAAACTATACAAAATAATCTCCTGGTTAAATATTCAAAGAAGTGATATTTGTAGAACTAAATTTGTCATTTGAACTACTCTTCCACAAGTCTATAGTAGTGAAAATTTTTCCTTTTTTTTCTTTTTTTTTTTTTTTTTTTGAGACAGAGTCTCACTCTGTCACCCAGGCTATAGTGCAGTGGCACGATCTTGGCCACTGCAACCTCTGCTTCCTGGATTCAAGCAATTGTCCTGCCTCAGCCTCACGAGTAACTGGGATTACAGGTGTGCACCACTATGCCCAGCTACTTTTTGTATTTTTAGTAGAGACAGGGTTTCACCATGTTGGCCAGGCTGGTCTTGAACTCCTGACCTCAGGTGATCTGCCCACCTTGGCCTCCCAAAGTGCTGGGATTACAGGTGTGAGCCACTGCGCCTGGCCAAGAGGATTTCTTAAATCTACTCTGGAGGTAATTTATAGTCGAATATAGCTATATAATTAATAAATCCAACTGCTTCTGGGTCCCATTACTTTAATTTGGGTGTTGAAGAAAGAGAACCATTTCAGATTTGATGAATAAACAAATTAAGGACTGTGTACAGCTGTACAGTTGAAGTACATCTCTTTGTTATTAATATTAATGATACTAAGCCATCAACATGATTATTCTATGGTCTTCCCAAAAATCTGAGTTTAAACCCTTCCTTAATATAAAAATAAACCTCAGAATCAAGGTATAAGTTGATCCTCAACCCCACAAGGGTGTGAAAATACTTGATTTATTATTTTGTTCAGTGAGTAATACTGGTATCCAATATTAAAGTATAAGTTTATCCTCAACCCACAAGAAAGTGAACATGTTTGATTTCTTATTTGTTCAGTAAGGAAGATTGGGCTCCTTTGGGCTTCTAATATAAATCAAGTGAGAGTCCCACTGCCTCTAAGAGGAGAATGGGGGTAAACAGTGAATTGCCTTCAAAGGTTTGAACGTCTTCAGCAGCTCCTGTAAGAATGACTCACAACCATACTTGGCACTATAGAAATTGATCTTTATATCTTAGCCATGAGAAATCTACTTTCTTTCCAGAATAGATGGTGTCTTTGACATTTCATCAAGTCAGCATCATCTGAAAGGTACCTCTGTTACTGGATTTCTTACTTCTTCAACTAGAACCTCACAAAAGCTGCCTACAAAGGCAGAGCTGTATACGTGCAATCTGTTCATACCCTTCCTCTTGTTTCTGATGATTCATGTAACAGAGAAACAAAGAAGGATCCTTTGCCTCCTTTCCCCTCAGTTATTTATGTAGGGCCACATAAAGTCTGCATTACACAAAGCAAAACTAGGTTATTGAAAGCAAACAGGGCTGGAAGAATCCTACGGTTTTTTTTTTAGTATAATAATAGAAGTATAATTTTCTTGTCATGGACTAATGCATTAAAAAGTGCCTAGTTATAAAATTAGGAAAGAGACAACTTTTTAATTTTGAAAGCCAATAAAATGAGGATTCCTTAAAAGCTCTTTTTGTTTTTATAAAAAATTAGATTAGTAGTATTTTTGTTTGTTTGTTTCATCATTTCTTCTTTGCCAGCTCTATAAAATAACCTTTCAAAATAGCTGTGTGCCATATGGTAACAGTCAAGAATGAAAATTATTTAAGATGTGTGTGTGTATGTGTGTGTGTGATGCATACAGGCACATAAAGTGACATTGGTATTCCTTATACTTAGGAAGCTCTTTATTCTAAAACTCTGGATGTAGAGAATGGGAAGAAAATAGAAAGATGGTTTTCATTCCAGCAGAACTCCACAGACTGGACATTAAGAACTTCTCATGTGCAATTGAGGCCAGATCTGGAAAATTTAGTTATAGCTATACATACACAGCACTTTTATAAAGGAGTCACTCAAAAGCTGTGTCTATTATATATCTTCATGTTTATTATCTCTGGGCCAAATTTTTGTTTGGCAGCAAATGGAATTTTGACTTGGCAGAAAACTTGCGTTTAGCAAATATTTGGCATTCTATAGAAGCCTCTTCAAATCAACGAGAAAATAGCCAAAGAGAGATTAGGAGTGGAGAGAGGCCTACCGTTGTTTGACACTGGTTCTGAATTCATTTACATCATCAGTATGCATCCATTCCTCACTTGCTGAGTGACCATCGGCCTGTGAATTATCCAAGCCCAATCTCAGGATTTCCATCTGTAAAACAATAGTATAATATTCACCTCACAGCCTTGATGTGGGGACTGCAGCTGGAATGTTTTAGAGTCACCTGTCATAGTGCAAAGCACAGTGTTTAGGGTGAATAAATAATAATTGTTATAGTTGGCACTGCCTGTTCTCTTCTTTATCATATAAGTATACATATTTTTTTCTATCTTCATATGAAAAGTAAAAATATTTACTTTAATTCTACTGGTCCCCTAGTCCGTACAGTCACCAGTTTCTCTGCTACCGGGAGAAAGTTATACTAGAAGGAAATAAGGAAGCCCTGATATGATCACCTCCTATTCTCTTTTCGACCCTGTTGCTATAGGGTATTTCTTCCATTTTTCTGTTATGTTGCCAAATTCCTTGTGTATTTCTGCATCCTCCTATTACATGTCAGCATTCAATGTCCTTAAACAATCCCTGTTTTTTAAAACAGTCTTCCCTTGGTCTTCTGATGAATCTGTGTCTCAATTTTCCATCTACGTTGCAGATCTAAGCCTTTTCATAAGGCTCTTTTTTCTTTTAAACACCTTACCTCTAAACGAACATGTGTTTCAATTTTAGTAATGACTATTTGTCCATCGCTATGTTGTATATTTATCCTGTGATACCCGTAAGAATGTGGTATCACACATTCTTGTGGCTTTAAATATCATGTATATACTGAGAAATAAACATTAGAATCATATGCTTATCTTGAGATCCCAATTCTCCTCTGCATCTCAAGCCATACTTATGTTCAAAATTAGGCTCTTCATTCAACACTTCATCTCTACTTTAACTCCTTGATTTCTGCTTTATTCTAAATGACTTTACCATCCACTTAGTTGTTCAAGCCAGAAAACTTACATATCCGTAAGATACAATGACCAGGAACATGGCCTCTATTGTTCAAATCTTGGCCCTGCAATATTATGCTAAGTGACCTTGGACGATTTTTTGTACCTCTGTGTCACATTTTCATCACTTGTCTCTTAGTTCAGGCTGCTTTAACAAAAAGCCATAGACCAGGTGACTTAATAGGAATTTATTTCTCACAGTTCTGGAGGCTGGGAATTGAAGAGCAGGGCATTAATATGACCACTTTCTGGTCTGCAGATGTTTATCTCCTTGCTGTTTCTTCACATGCTGGAGAGATGTAGCCTTTCCTGTGTCTATTCTTACAAGAGCACTATTCCATCCTTGAGAATTCTACATTGATGACCTAATCACCTCCCAAAGGCCTCACCTCCTAATACTCTCACATTGGATATTAGGGCTTCAGCATAAACCTTTTAGGGGGACACAAACAGTTAGTCTATAGCCACTTGTAAAATGCAGATAATGCTAGTAAAACCTGTGTGTTGAGGTTATTGCAAGGACTAAATTAGTGACTGGGTTAAGTGTTTTGCATGGTGATTTACTTACAGCAAATACACAATAAGAATTTTCTATCATCCTCATTCATCATCATCATCATCATCATCATCATCATCATCACCATCATCATCATCATCCTTGGTTTCATACCTTCCACATCTAACCTGTGGTAACTAATGTACATTTCCATACATATTTGAAAATATTTTAAATCTATCCATATCTTCTCTTCTCCTCTACCAGTACTCTAGCTCAAGTCAACATCATTTCTTACTCAGATTATTACAATAGTCTTCTAGTGGATGTTGCCAGTTCTTACTGCCTTCTACTTTTTTGCTGCTGAAATAAAAAATAATTTTCAACATGTCACTAATTTGTCTTTAGATAGATTCACATCGTAATTTAGAATAAAATGAAATCTCCTTACCAAGTCTTAAAAGCATTATACGTTATGGCCATATATCAACTTTGTAACTTCTTTTTTCATGTTCAGCTTTGTTCATCGGGAGAGTCATACAGTTTCTATTTGATTTAATTTTGTTTATAAGCATGCTTAGCTATTCTTTGCCTCAAAGCTTTTTTATATCCTTTTTTACATCCATCTTATTCTCTTTATAATATGTTTGTTTCTTGATATTAGTGTTCTAAATATTTACAGTGAAAATGAAAATTAGTCTATACACCAATTTATGATAAGAATTACTCAAATTGCTGTTGTAGTATCCAAAATTAGTCACTGGGTCCCACAGAATTGGTTTTCAAACACATTGTGAACATTTTCAGAATTACCCATGTGAAAATACAAAATACACCAAATTGCCAAAGAAAAAGAAGGAATACAAGAGGAAGGAGAAGGAAAAATAAAAATAAAAATACACAGTAAATGGAAAAAACATATTTCTACTCTAAAGTGACAATGCTATGTGGCATAAATGTGAATGTCCAGCAAGTAAATTTAGATAGAGATGTGTTTAAGATACCCCATTCTTAGTATCAAGGGACAAATTACGAAGTCTTTATTTTTCATGAATAGCTGTTTTCTTTCTTATTTGCAGTGAACATTATTTAAGTGTCTTTTTATACAAGAAAGCTGCATAATAAAACTAATAAATAAGAAAAATCACAAAAGACAAAAATTCAAATGCAGCTGTTATTTACCATTTCGCTGCAATGGCCTACAATTATACTTAACAATATTAGCCTGTACAGATTTCCAGAAGATTCCTGCCAAAGATTAAAACAAATGTAAGTGAGAAATTTCTATTAACTCAACATATTGTAGCCTAGTACAATAAAATTGTAGTTTCTCGAACTTCTGTTAGAGAAAACTTCTAAGTATAGAGAAGAAACTTCTTTCAAACTTTGTGTACATCAAAATAATTACTTCATAATTGAATCCCCTGCAACAAGACATAGAAGGTTCAGGAGAATCTTTATTTTATATTCTTAAATTACATAGAATGATATTTATTTCAGCTTTGAAACACACTTTTCTCTCAGTAGTTTTGTAGCCTACAGTGGTATAAACAGATAAATATTGAAAGAAAATATGGCATGTATAACAAAGTAAATGATATTCTTTTTTTAGAGTTTTATGATGCTTTATTCATTACACATTTTGGCTGATAATATATGTAGTTTAGTGAGCTTTACTGACTCACACTTTATGTGTTTTTTCCCTCTTTTTTTTTTTAGCAGTAAAATTGTATTATCTTTTGACTAGATAGAAAAATCTGAAGCTAATTAAAAGTTGTAAGTATTCTGTAAGGTCCATTTGAGTTAGCTGAAGCACAATGTTTCCTAAATAGAAGGTCCAGAAATCTAGAGGACCAAATATGATTTCTCAGATGTCTAAAGGCCTCTATATAATTTCAGAGTCTGCTAAAACATGTATTTATGATAGTGCTGGCACAAAATAATTACTTACCCAAATATTCATGCTTGCTTAAGAAAAAGCAAACAGAGGCAAAAATAATACATTAATGATGAATTCAACATGAAACAAGATTAAGTAAGACTAAGACACACTATATGAACGGGGTTGTAAGCTAGTTGCAAATGAGAAAAATGGTGGAAAAACTGAATTATCATGCAGTGCATGGAAGTAAGAGTGCACTAAAATAAAGTAAAATAAATTGCATTAGGGCCATCAGAGCTATATTCACATTGTAATTGCTGATTTAGGGTTGACAAAATAACATCATTTGTCATAGTAAACTAATGCTGTTAGTTTGGATTTTATTGTTTGTTTAGTTTTGTTAGCATTTAATTTATACATTCTTTTGACTTTATAGCTTCGTATAAGCTGTAAGTAAATGAGTTTAGACACTTCTTTTATGTTTGCACTTATTTAACTAACATTGTAATAAAAATAATGTAAGTCAACAAGGAGAGCTAACAAATACCATGAATTCTCAAGAAACATGAACACAAATATTTGTCATAGTATTTTTGTTCATGTGTAATCCACACATATGAAAATCAAGTACAATAGCCAGTAAACAAGAAATCTTCTTACTTTTCCCCTTCTTTTTACCCTTATTTTAAAACTAAACATTTAATTTGAGATAATTGGAATTTCACATGCATTTATAAAAAATAATACATAGAGATCCTGCATACCCTTTACTCAGTTTCACCCAAAGGCAACATGTTGCAAAACTATACTGCAATATCCAAACCAGGTTATTGGCATTGATACAGTCAATATATAGAACATTTCATCTCCAGGATTCCTTGTTTCCCTTTTATAGCCAGACCTATTTTCCTCCCATCTTTGCTCTCCCATCCCTTAACTATCTTGTTCACCATTTTTGATATATTTTTTAATTTCAAGAATGTTCTATTATAAATGAAATTAAACAGCATGTAACCATTTCTTTTGCCTTTTTTCACTAAGCATAATTCACTGGAGATTCATTGAGGTTGTTGTGGGGATCAGTAGTTCATTTCGTTTTATTACTGAGTAGTATTACTGAGTATGGATGTGCCACAGTTTAACCATTCACTCATTGAAGGTTAGTTACTAACCTAGGTTAGTTCCAGGTTTTAGTTAGTATGGATAAGACTGCCATAATCATTTGTGTACAAGATATTGTGTAAAGATAAATATTCATAAATGCTCAATAATGCAATTGCTAAGTTCTATGGTGTTCCATGTTTAGTTTTTCAAGAAATTGCCAAACTGTTCTCCAGAGTATTTGTACCATTTTATGTTTCCACCAGCAATATACAAGTGGTAAGTTTCTCTGCGTACTCACTATCATCTCATGTTACCATCTTTCTTTAAAAAGCAATCTGATAGCTGTGTATTGACAACTCACTGTAGTTTCAATGTGCATTTTCCTACTGGCTAATAATATTGAATTTTTTTTTTTTTTTTTGAGACAGTTTGTCTCTCTGTCATTGAGGCTGGAGTGCAGTGATGTAATCTGGGCTCACTGCAACCTCTGCTCCCAGGTTCAAGCAATTCTTGTTGGGACCACAGGCGTATACGACCACACCTGTCTAATTTTTATTTTTACTAGAGGCGGGGTTTCACTGTGTTGGCCAGGCTAGTCTTAAGCTCCTGGCTGCAAGTGATCCACCCGCCTTGGCCTCCCAAACTGCTGGGATTACAGGCATGAGCCACTGCACCTGGCCTAAGATATTGAGTATTTATTGATAAGCTTATATATCATCTGTTTGTCCTCTTGAATAAGATAGTTCTTCATTGACTTTTTTTTTCCATTTTCTAATTGGATTTTTTTTAATTGCTATTGAGTTTTGAGAATTCTTTTTATATTGTGGACTTTATTCTTTTGTTAGATTTGTGATTTTCAAAACTTTGTCTCAGTGATTAGTTTGGGTTTTTACACTTTTAACAGATCTTTTGCAGAGCAAAAGTTTTAATTTTGGTAAATTCCAATGTATCAGTTTATTTCTTTCTGAAGTGTGCTTTTGGTATCAAGCTTAAGATCCCTTTGCCAGCCTAAATTGCTGAAGATTTTCTCCTATGTTTTTTCTAAAAGTTTTATAGTTTTGTTGTACTTTTAAATATGTGATCTATTTTGAGTTAATTTTTGAATAAGAGGTGAGATAGGTTAACATTTTTTTTTTGCTTGTGAACATCTCACTGCTCCAGCATCATTTGTTGAAAAGCTGCTGTTACTCCATTGAATTGCTTTGGGATCTTTGTCAAAGATCAGTTGGGTATATTTATGTGGGTCTCTTTCTGGGTGCTGTATTCTGTTTCTTTGATGTCTATGTCTGTTTCTCCACCAGTATCACCAGTCTTTATTACTGTAGCTAAATAGTAAGTCTTGAAGTCAAGTAGACTGATTCCTTCCACTTTTTTTATTTTAAAAATTTGCTTTGGCTATTTTCCTCTTTCTGGAACAGGGTCTCACTCTGTCACCCAAGCTGGAGTGCACTGGCATGATATTGGCTCACTGCAACCTCTGCCTTCTGGGTTCAGGTGATTCTCCTATCTCAGCCTCCCCAGTAGCTGGAACTACAGGCATGCACCAGTTTTTGTATTTTTAGTAGAGACGGGGTTTTTCCATGTTGCCCAGGCTGTCGGCTATTTTACTTTGCCTTTCCATAATCATCTTGTATGTGTGAGATACATACATACATATGTGTGTATATGTATGTATTATTGTATATATCTCTATATATAACCTTATTATATATAATTTTATAATATAATCTTCATCTAATTTTGATAGAGATTACATTAAACTTGTGTAACAGTTCAGGAAGAACTGATATATTTACACCTCTTGAGACCAAATCTGGAACATGGTGTATCTTTCCATTTATTTAGGCCTTCTTTGATTTCCTCAACATTTCTTCTTTAATAAAAACATTGTAGTTTTTGTTATATAAATTCTGTATCTGTTTTGTTACATTTGAACCTAAACATTTAATTTTTTGAGTAATTCTGAAATGATATTGCATTTCTAATTGTTTCTCATATATTCTTTGCTAATATGTAAAAAACAATTTTTTTATGTTTATCTTGTATCCTGTCACCTTATTGAAGTCACTTTTTAGTTCTGAGAGTCTCTTTGTAGATTTCTTGAGATTTTCTACAGAGACAATCATACTATTTGCAAATAGAAACAGTTTTATTCCTACCTTTCTAATACATAAGCGTTCATCTCCTTCGTCTATCATACTTGCCAAAACTTCCACCACTACGTGTATAAAAATGATGAGAGCAGATGTCCTCACTTTGTTTCTTCTGTTTACCCAAGACAGTCTTTCTGTCTTTTTATTTATTTCTTTCTTTTTTAGCTTTTCTTGTTGTTGTTTCTATATGCTCTTTGTCAAGTTAAGAAAGTCCTCCTCTGTCTCTATGTTTCTTGGAATATATATAATGAATGGATGTTAAATTTTGTCAAACACTTTTTCTTATTGACTGATATTATCATGTGATTTTTCTTTAACCTGTTAATATGTTAGATACATTGATCTTTGAGTATTGTACCAGCCTTGCATTCTTGTAATAAACTTTGATTACAGTGTATAATCAAATATAGTGAGTTATTTGAATTGAATTTGAATTATTATAGTTGAATTGTTTTTGCTAATATTTCATAAGGATTTTGTTTCTATGTATAATAGGGATATTTTTCTGTAGATTTTGTTTCATTTTGGTTTTTAAGTATCAGAGTAATGCCAGCTTCTTAAATAAATTGTGAAGTGTTTGTCTTTAATTCTCTGAAAGATACTTGTAGAATTTGTGTTAATTTTTTAAAATAATTGGTAGAAATCCTTTGAGGTATGGAGAGTTCTTGGTAAGGAGAACTCTTAAATTACAAATTTAATTTCCTTCATAGTTACACAACTATCCAAATTATCTATTTTGTTTTTAATGAGTTATGATAGTATTTTTTAATGGAATTGGTCCATTTAATCCAACTTGTTAAAATTATACATGTAAAATTCTTTGTAGTATTCCATTATTTTCCTTTTGGTGTCTACATGATCTGTAGACTTATTGCTTGTTCCATTCTGATATTGGTAATTTGTGTTTTCTCTCTCTTTTCTTTGTCAATCTTTGTCAATTGTATTATTCTTTTCAGAGAAGAAGCCATTTATTTCATTAATTATTCTCTATTTTATTCTGTTTTCAATTACATTTATTTCTGCTCTCATCTCTGTTATTTTATTTCGTCTGTTTGTTTTAGGTTTAACTCTCTCTTATTTTCTTGGATTCTTAATGTGGGAGCTTAGATTATCGATTTGAGTGTTTATCTCATTTCTAATTTGTATATTTAGTTAGGGATTCCCAACCCTCAGGCCACAGACTAGTACCGGTCCATGGCCTGTTAGAAACTGGAATGCACAGCAGTAGGTGTGTGGTGGGAAAGCAAGTAAAGCTTCACCTGTGTTTACAGCTGCTCCCCATCACTCGCATTACTGCCTGAGCTCCACCTCCTGTCACATCAGTGGCGGCATTAGACTCTCATAAGAGTGTGAATCCTATTGTGAACTGCACATGCAAGGGATCTAGGTTGTGCAAGTCCTCATGAGAATCTAATGCCTGATGATCTGTCAGTGTCTCCCATCACCCCCAGATGGGACTGTCTAGTTGAAGGAAAACAAGCTCAGGGGTCCCAGTGATTCTACATTATGGTGAGTTGTATAATTATTTCATTATATATTACAAGGTAATAATAATAGAAATAAAGTATAAAATAAATGTAATGCACTTGAATCATCCCCAAACAAATCACCCTCACCCCTGGTCTGTGAAAAAATTGTCTTTCATGAAACCAGTCCCTTGTGCCACAAAGGTTGGGGACCACTGTATTTGGTACCACAAATTCTCCCTTCAGCATGGCTTTAGTTGTGGCCCACACATTTTACAAAGTTGTATTTTAATTTTCATCCAGTTCAATATTTTTTCATATCCTTTGAGACTTCCTCCTTGACCAACAGATTATGCAAATATACTTCTTAGTTTCCAGGTGTTTGGAAATTATCTTCTTGTATTTCTGTTGTTGATTTCTAGTTTAATTTTATTGTAGATGGAGAACACATGCTGTATAATTGAAATTATTTTAAATTTGTTGGGGTTTGTTTAATAGCCCATGATCTGGTCTGTATTGGTATATATACTGTGTCAACTTGAAAAGAATATGTATTTTTTTCTGGTTTTGGTGGACTTTTCTTAAAAAAATTGATGAGACCCTATTGATTGATTGTGTTGTCGAGTTCTTTCATACTCTTGCTGAGGTTTTTTTCTCTAGTTGTTCTCTCAGTTGTCTTGAAGGAATGTTGAAGTGCCCAAATATAATTGGAAATTTGTCCATTTCTGCTTTCAGTTTTATCAGTTTTGCTACACATCTCTTTCAATTTTTTTGGTGTATGCATGTTTAGGGTTGCTACGGTTTCTTAGTCAATTGATTCTTTTATTATTACAACATGTCCCTCTCTGCCTCTTTTAATTTTTTTCCTCTGAGCTTTACTTTATTTTACATTTATATAGCTACTCTTTCTTTCATCTCATTAATAAGTGCATAATACATATATTCATTATTTTACTGTCAACCTACCTGGATGTTATATTTCAAGGAAATTTCTTCTAGACAACGTACAGTTGGGTCATGCTTTTGAATCCATGCTGCCACTATCAGTCTTTTGATTGATGCATTTAGATCGTTTGCATTAATGCAAGCATTCATATGTTAGACTTAAGTCTGCTACTTTATGTTTTGTCTTGTTTGTTTCCTCTGCTTTTCCTTTCCCTGTTTGCTTTTTCATGCTTATTTGCAGATTACTTGAACACATTTTGGAATCAATTTTGAATGTTCTATAGTGTTTTGATTGCTCATCTTTTTATACCATTTTTAGCGTTTGCTGTATTACATAACACATGGATAGCTTATCACAGTCTAACAGAATTATCATTTTACTAGTTCAAGTGAAGTATAAAACTGTATCTCCTTGTACACTTCTTTATCCTTTCCCATTTATAATATAATCATAATATTTAATCTACATACATTTATAACAACTTCAGACATTGTTATAATTTTTCCTGCCACCAAACAAAATTTTTAAAACACAATAGAAAAAGGAAAGACTAATATTCACACATATTTTTGTTTAACGTCTTCTTCCTTCTTGCCATCTCTAGAGTCTTATAGTTTGTTTATTTGTATGTTTTCCTGTTTAGAAAACATCCTATAGCCGTTCCTTTAGGGTAGGTCTGCTAGCAACACACCCTTCTCATTTTTCTTTATCTGAGAATGTCTTGATCCTGTTCATCCTGAAGGATATCTTCTTCTCTGAGTATAGGGTTGGCAGTTCTTTTCTTTCAGTACTTGAAAAATGTATTTACACTCTAGGTAATGTGTTATTTCTCCCTTGCTGCTTTCAAGATTTTTTGTTTGTTTCTTTTTAGTTTTCAGGCATTTGATGTATCTCAGTATAAATTTTTTTGAGTTAATTATATTTGGGGCTTATTCAGCTTTTTGAATCTGCAGAATTATGAAAATTTTGTAAGTTGTAGCCATTTTCAAGGTGCATTTTCCTCTCTACCCTCTTTATCGACATCTTCCCCACAAAGATTTTGATGGCAGGAATGCTGTTTCTTTTATTAATCCCACAGATTGTTGGCAGCATTCTGGGAAGGGAGGGAGCATTGCCTCAATATGGCCAAATGCAGGTAGAAGTCCAGCTTTTCCACTCTAATCATTACCCCTGGGTAAAGGTTCTGGTTCCCATGGGGCTTCCACTGATTACCCCATGGCTTAGAGGGACAGGAGAGCCTCATTACTGCTCTCCACATAGCCTTCACTGGCGCTTTGGGTGGTAGTCTTCTTACCACTGCCTGATGATGAACATCCTGGCTCTTTACTAGGCTTCCTCTGGTATCACTCCAATCACATGGGTGTGGAAAGTCTCTACACTATCCAGTGGGAGCGAGAAGTCCGTGCTCCTCACATGATCTCCGCTAACACTGCAGAGGGGTAGAGGCTTATTGTCACATCATGAGAATGAAAGTCATGTCTTTCTATTCTGCCTTTCCTGACACTGCCTAGTCAGGGGAGTTGTGCCATGTTGTAGCTCAGCAGAGTGAAAGCCTGGGCCTCACATTCAGTCTTCGCTGGTGTGAATGGTAGTGGGACCAGAGTTTTTTCTGTGGTGTTTGGCTAGAGCAGAGTGGTTATTGTTTAAAGGATTTTTGTCTTGCTGGGCTGCCTGTTTCCTAGGTCTTTTGCCTAGAGAAAACAGGCTTTTGTTGAACTCTTTTTGCCAGCTTAGCATTTTCAGAATGCTGACTTCTTCACCTCAAAGTTTAGTAAATATGAACTAAAAAGAAAACTTACCACCATGCTCTTCCTTGGGTCTTGAGGTTCCTAGCTGGTCTGCCTTACTTTCTATTTTTTAGAGACTATTTATTTATCACAATATCCAGAGTTTTTAATTGTGGTCTTAGCAAGAAAAAAATAGATAATATTATGTCTATGCCATCTTTTCGCAAAGCAATCTACTGGCTCATATTTAAAAAATAAGACTTGTGTTAGTCCCCTCAAAATATGTTTCTTTTCTAGTATCCCCAGTTTTAACTTCATGTTCACCAAATGTTTTTGCTTATTTAACCTCCCGCATCACATTTTTCTGATCAGTTTAATTGCTTTCCCACCTGAAATAGACTGTAATCCTTTTCCCCAACTCTGTATTTTAAATGTACTTAAAATCTGCTGTCATTCTGACCAGCATAACCATCAGCTATTAACCTGGACATTTCTACTTTACTATTTTTCTTGTTTGCTTACTTGTTTTTTGCTTTTCTACTGCATTTTGTCTTCTATTCTAGCTTTCATACTGTATTTAGTGGAGCCAAATCTTGCCTGATAGAACAAATTCTAATGGTGTACATGACAGAACCTCAACTTTTAGCTTTTGTTCACTCCACATTGCATAATCAAGTGCTGCTGAATTTAAGAAACACATAGATCCAAACCTTCTTGAAGGATGAAGCTTCACAGGATGGAAGGCAAAAGGATTGTGCACTTGGATCCAACTCTGAGCCAGACTCACCTAAATCTTGTACTTCCTAACCTCAGAGACAGCCTTTTTTTCTTGGCTTTTGGGGTTTTGAATTTTGACTTACTGTTGATCAAACTGAGTCACTGAGTTAATTCGGCTTTTAGTAAACACCAGCATCTGCCCCACTCAGACCTTGTAATGTTCTTTCTAAGCACTTTCTCCCCCTCCTTGTCCACCCTCAGCCAAGCATTGCAATGGCTTTGTTTTGATTATTAAATCACAGCTTTGGAAACCTTAGATTCTGCTAATCCCTCTATAAACTAGTTGTTTTTATGAGATATATGTGAGTGTACTCAAAAAACTTAAAAAGATCTTTATTGAAGTGCAGGGAATTATTATCATTAGGAATTTATTTTCATGTAATTCAGTACCCAAATGTGTTTGTGGAGTTCAGAACTAAAAAATGGTCAATATATCTTGTGGAAGATGATATATAGTCTTTCAGGATGAGATGAGAAATAAAGTTCATGTCCCTCTAGTAGTCTCCTTTTACTAAAATAGTATTCATTTATTACCTATATATAATTTATATATGAGTGTGCATTTTTCTTGTAGCAGTTGATATCATCCATTATTATTTTATAACTGGTGAATTTGCATTAAGCAAATCTACATTTATCACTTGTTTGGAATAACATAAAAAGTCAGCCAAAGAAAGCAAGGAAAAAGTGAAATATTTTTTGCATTGCCTATATCATGATAGGCAATGATATGTAGGATGCTATTCTGTTCCAAATATAATCTGTAGACCCCTCATATTTTGATGAGAATGCTCTTTTTATACTAGCACTAAAAAGATGACACACAGGCAGAAAATAATTCAAATAACTTCCGTTCAATTTCTAATTGAATCTCTCTTCTATGGGGAAGGAAGTAAAGTACAATTAAAGATGTAGTGGAAAGCTGTTTTTTTTTTTTTTCTTCCAGCATGAATTTCTTTTTCTTTAAAGAACAGGACACTTGCTTTTCCTTTGAAAAGCTCCCTCCTTTAGTACCAATAATTTTCCTCTGGCTCTTGGGGTAGATACTCAACTTCGTGTTAGACAGTCAGCAAGCTCCAGTTTTTACAGTTCACTCTATCCAGAGTGATTGGCCCAAAAGTGGCCATGTGGCTCAAAACAGGCAAATAATGGCCAGAGTTTTCACTGGAAATAATGAGCGTGTGATGAATATACATATTAGAAAGAAGCAGCACAGACTAATGGTTTTGAACACAGATTCTGGGTCCAGACTCTCTACCTCCAAAACATGTATCAGTCGCCATGGGCAAGTTTCGTAACCTCTTTGTGCCTGTTGGCTAATCTTCATAATGTGGATGATAATAGTGCCTACTTCATAAGTATTAGCAGGATTAAATGAGTTGCCGATTAAATGAATTTCTGTGTCTAAAGTGCTTGGAATGATAATCATTAAATTAATTATTATTTTCTCACTGATGTTTTGCTAAGCTGGAAGGACATAAATATTGAGCTGCTAATAGTCGTTTTGCCACAAACATTCACCAGGAACAAATCCAACAAAAAGGAAGCATATAGCCAAGAGATGGAGAGAGACAGGCCCAATCAACATCATTTGATCATCTGAATCCAAGTCGGTCTTAATTTTTCAGCTTATAATTTTTTTAATCTAAATCAATATGCATTAGGTAAGTCTTCCCTATAAGTTAAAAGGGCACCATGAGGAACATAGGAAAAGGAGGAAATGAGCTGTTTCTGGAGCAGTCTTCCCGTGATCAGCAACATAAAATTCTCTAAAAGGAGAGCTGGCTACCCTATGTAGTCTACACATTCAAAAAGTACAGTTGTCCCTCGGTATTCGGGGAGAATTGGTTCCAGGACCCCCAGAGCACACCGAAATCCATAAGTATTCAAGTGTCTGATATAAATGGAATAGTATTTGCATACACACTATACATATCCTCCCATATACTTTAAATCATCCCTGGATACTTATAATACCTAATATAATGTAAATGCTGTGTAAATAGTTATTATACCACATTTTATTACTTTTACTATTTTTTATTGTTGTATTGTTATTTTTCATTGTTTTATTTTCTCCAGATATTTCTGATCCATAGTTGGTTGAATCCATGGATGAGGAACCTACAGATACAGAGAGCAGGGCCAACTACGTTTTTTATGGGCTTCATGTGTCAGATAGAAGATAGGCATTTAAGATACTAAAGAAAAGGAGCCATCCCTGGACTAGAGGAGGTTACTGTCTAATGGGGAGGTAAGATGTTCATCATTTTAGGCTGCCATAACAGAATACCACAGACTGGGTGGCTTAAACAACAGACATTTATTTTCTCAGAGTCTGGAGGTTACAGTTCAAAATCAAGGGACCAGCAAGGTGGCTTTCTGATGAAGACTCTTTTTCTTGCAGACAGCTGCCTCCCCACTGCATCCTCACATGGCCTCTTCCAGAGAGATCCCTAGTGTCTGTTTCTTACCTCATAAGAATACCAGAGATCTCTGGTACCTCTTCCTCTTCTTTTAAAAACACCAGTTTTACCAGTTTAGGGATTAAGGCCCCACATTTTTTACCTCATTTAACTTAAATATTAGGTTGGTGCAAAAGCAACTGAGATTTTTGCCATTAAGGCCTTATCTCCAAGTATAATCTCATTGGGTGTTAGGTCTTCAACATATGAATTTGAGGGTCGATTCAGTCCATAACGGTACCTAACAAAGCCATCTGAGTTCAGGGTAATTCACGATTAAATAATAAGTCTTCTATTATTTTCTGAAATGATCTGTTCATTTAATAAAATGCAATTCTTGAAGAAGAATACACTCAAAGGCAGCTCTTCATAAGAAAATGCTGAATATCAACCATGTATTGTCAGGATAATTCTTAGTGAAAATAATTCTTCCATTCTAAAATGCATTTTTTAGGAAAAATGTTTGCAAGAAAAATTGAAAAGCATGTTTATCACATGCTTTATAGGGTAAACCTTATGGAGTCAGCTATGGATACTGAGACAGAATTACTACACAATAACCTATGAGAGTCTACCCTGTCTATGTTGGCTTTTCCAGGTGATTCTGCTGCGCTTGCAAATGAATGCAGTGAACAGAAAAATAAACCAAATCAGGAACTTGATCAAAAAAATTTTAAAATAAATAAGCATAAAAATCTATTCATTGATCTGACTTCCGATTGAATTAACAAATGTTTGCATCAATTAATTGATTTAAGCCTTTGCAGCTTCCAGTGCTAAAAAGATAAAGCTTCAAGTCAAGTTGGCAACAGAAATGCCAAGGGCTGCAGCTGGAAACTACTGCCTGGGGAGTCACATTTGGTAGCACAATGCTGACCAAGAACCAGCCACTCTAGAAGTACTTTACATATCAAATTGCTTTAGATTTTCACTACAACCCTAAGAGGTTGGCATTATTGGCCCTACTTTATATAATAGATGCAGAAAGGGCAAAAGACTTTTGCTCTTCAGGCTCAGCCACAGGCCAGTCACATCTTAGCTGGATCTAAGGGCTTCCTCTTTCCTAGGCAATGTTAGGTTTTCTGTTGTATAACAAATTACCACAAACTTAAATTAGAAGTTTGGCATGGAATAGCTGGTTTCTCCACTTGGGTTATCACAACGTAAAAATTATGATGTTATTCTGGCTGAGTTCTCATCTAGAGTGTCTGTGGACAAGTTCACTTCCAAGCTCTTTCTTATTGTTGGAAGAATTCAGTCCCTGTGGTCTTAGGGACTGAGATCCGTTTCTTTCCTAGCTGTAAGGAAGGGGAAGCCCTCAGCTCCTAGGGGCTGCCTGTATTCCTTGACACTTCATCCCTCCATCTTTAAACTGGCACCAGTGCATAGAATCCGTCTGTCATACTTTGAATCTTTGCACTTCTCTTCAATAACCAGCCAGAAACAGCTCTCTGCATTTAACAGGCTCATGTAATTAGGTCAGTCCACCTAGGTAATCTCCTTATTTTAACATCAATTATGCCATAGAAGGTAAAATACAGTTATGCACTGCACAATGACGCTTCGGTCAATGACAGATCCCATACACAAATGTGGTCCCATAAGATTATAACGGAGCTAAAAACTTTCTATTGCCTAATGAATTTCTATTCCTAGGAAATTGCTATTCCAGGGAAAAAATTCCTCTTGCCACATCATAGCCAATGCGACATCTAAGTGCAAGGCATTACTATGTGTTTATGGAGATGCTGGTGTAAACAGACCTACTGCATCATCAGCTGTATAAAAGTACAGCACATACAATTAGGTACAATACACAAAGTTTGAAAATAATAACTATGTTATCAGTTTATGTATTTACTATACTATACTTTTTATCATTATTTTAGAATGTACTTCTTACACTTATTAAAAAAGTTAACTATAAAACAGCCTCAGGCAGGTCCTTCAGGAGATGTTCTAGAAGAAGACATTGCTCTCATAGATGACAGCTCCATGTATGTTATTGTTTCTGAAGACTTTCCAGTGGGACAGGATGTAGAGGTGGAAGACATCCACAGTGATTCTGAAAATCCTGACCCTGACCCTGAATTAGGCCTAGGCTAATGTGTGTGTTTGCACCTTCTTTTTTTGAGAAGGAGTCTTGCTCTGTCACCCAGGCTGGAGTGCAGTGGCACCATCTCGGCTCACTGCAAGCTCCGCCTCCCGGGTTCACACCATTCTCCTGCCTCAGCCGCCCGAGTAGCTGGGACTACAGGCACCTGCCACTGCAGCTGGCTAATTTTTTTTTTTTTTTTTGTATTTTTAGTAGAAACGGGGTTTCACCATGTTAGCCAGGATGGTCTCGATCTCCTGACCTCGTTATCTGCCCGCCTCGGCCTCCAAAGTGCTGGGATTACAGGCGTGAGCCACCGCGCCCGGCCTGCAGCTTCATTTTTAACAATAAGCTTGAAAAGTAAAAAAATAAAATAAAATTAGAAAAAGTTTATAGAATAAGGGTATACAAATATAGTTTTATATAGTGGTATGATGTGTTTGTGTTTTAAGCTAAGTAGTATTACAAAAAGGGTCACCAAGTTAAAAAATAAAAGTGTATAAAGTAAAAAAGTTACAGTAAGCTAAGGCTAACTTGAAGAAAGAAAAATATTTTTAATACATTGAGTGTAGACTAAGTTTATGGGGTCTATAATGCCTGCAGTACAGTACAATAATGTCCTAGGCCTTCGTGTTCACTCACTACTCACTGACCCACCCAGAGCAACTTCCAGTCCTACAAGCTCCATTTATGTATGTGCCCTATACAGGTGTATTATTTTTAACCTTTTATACAATATTTTTATTGTGCCTTCTCTATATCTGGATATGTTTAAAGAAATAAAATTTGCCACTCTATTACAATCACCTACAGTAGAGTACAGTAACATGCTACACAGGTTTTTTGCCTACAAGCAACAGGCTATATGATATAGTCTAGGTGTGTAGTGGGCTATTTCATCTAGATTTGTGTAAACATACTCTGGTGTTTGCACAAAGACAAAAGTAGCCTAATGATACTTTTCTCAGAAAGTATCCCTGTCATTAAGAGATGTATGACTGTAACCCATGGGAATATCATCCATCATATTTGGAGTTCCATGGGTTATGCAGGTCGTGTGCACCAAGCGGGTGGGAAATCTTAAGGGTTATTTTAGGATTTTGCCTCCCATTAATAACGTAAAATCCTGTCTTATTTATCTTTTATTAAACCTATTATTTGGAACTGCTTTAAACTTCTAGAAAGGTTGCAAAAATATTTCATGCTCCGTATGTCACTCATCCAACTTCCCGTATGTTAACATCTTATGTAACTGTAGTAGAATCATTAGAAGGAAGGAAATCATTTTTAATAAAATGCCTTATCTACCTCTATATCCCACAAGAACTGGCATTATAATCATCATGCACTACCTTTTCTTTCTTCTACAATTCTGATTCATCTTTCAAGAGTTAGCCCAAAAGCTCCCTCTGGGGGAATCTCATTTTCCACTCTCTGAATACACCATGCCCATTTGCAAAGTCCTGCGTTATGACACTTACATAAACAATTAGAGAATAATATATCTGTTTGTTTCCCCTATCTAAAATGTATATTTATTAATCATATATTTATTAAGAATTTCCATGGTTCCGTATGTCAGACAAAGAGCTAATAAAAGCAGAAACCATAGTTATGCACCTTCTCTCTTTCCCACTTTCTATCTAGTATAAATCCTAGACTGTGATATGCCATTCATTAATATCTGGTTGAATAAATAAGGTGTAATATGAGAGTATTCACAAAAATTGTGATTAAAAATTCTTTGGATTTTCAAATGTGCTCAAAGATTACATCATTACATGTTAACATATGTTAAATTAAACTGAATTTGCCATATGCAGCAAAAGATAACCTAACTTATATGAACAAACCATAACTGAACTTGAAATATATTATTGTAATGAGTAACCAAGTCTCAGTCAATCCCAGCAGCCGAGCTTTCAGCCAATCACAGGCTGTTGACTGCTCAGATATGTCCATATAAGGCAAATATCAAGCTGTAACCAAACAGGTTATATCTGTATGCCATTTTCTTTTCCTGTCTATAAATACTGTTTGTCATGTTGCTGAATGGAGCTTTCTGAAGCTTTACTGGTTTAGGGTGCTGCCTCATTTATGACTCATTTATTTGCTCAAATAAACTCTGCTAAATTATTTTTTCTTAAGATTTTCTTTTAACACATATATAGCATATATTTTTAAAAACAAGTTTGATAGTTATTTTTTTCTTTAGGTTACCACATTGGTGTGCAATTTTTATTTGTCTGATTTGGAAAGTAAATATCCACCTCCATAGTTATATGCCTTTTTTATTCCATGCATATTCTCACAGACCCCTTTGTAAGATTAATGGAGCTTCAAAAAATTTCTATATGCTAAAAATTATTCTCTTGATAATAATGCTCTTAAATTCATTGCATAGGCAAAGCTTTGCAGATACCTTTGGGTACTAAAAAGAAAATGCACAAGTTGAGAATGTAATTCCATGACATTCCACTCCTCCTTGCACAAACAAAATGATGGAATGAGGCCGATGTCTGCCAAGGGCAGAGCAGGGAAAAGGTGCCCATTAGAGCTCCACACTGTAAGAGCAGAGTGCTCATCAGGAAAGATCTCAAAGCAGAAGGGCACTTTCCCTCGTAGCATATGGAGAACATCACATAGCCAGCAGGACAAATTAATGGCCCCATAATAAAATACATTTTCACATGCTATTAAAGCTGTTGTCACACTTCATTGCATAGATGATTGGAAGCTCCTAGTGATGGAAGGTGAGGTCAGCTTCCTAAACCATCCTGAGTTATGAGTGGGCAGTTCTTTCCCATAAAGTTTCCTGGAGGTTGGGGAGTTCTCTGTATTCAATTTGGTCACTTTCTTTGAAGGGAAATAAGTAATGGCCCTTCAACACGGAGACCTGGAAATAGAGGAGCAAAATGGCCCTTCCAGGTAGGCACTACTAACTGAGGTTTCATAGATGACAAAAACAGAAAGGTGTCTGAATTATGGAAGACGGCTTATAGTTTCTGTGATAGGGAGTGGATTGACATTTTTTGACACTAGTGACTTCCAACATGTTTATATTAGCATTATGAGCAAAAGTAATCTATAGAAATTTGCTGGTTGGACCTATGTTGTGGACACCAAAGCATTTCAGTAAAAAGTGCAACTTATTCCACTCAATGATCATTTAATGACATAGTTAGGTGTCAGAAAGCATGGTTTTTTCACTACCTATGTTTCATTGTTGAGGTTTCACGTTTTTGAAGAACCTAAACACTTAAAATAAGATGGTGCCTCATTCATTTTTTTTACCACATAATATATGCTCAGTAATATTTGATATTTTAGTATACGGATGCCAGAAACAGTGTAAATGTGTGTGGTAGAAATGACAGCATGTCGGGAATAAGAAATCTTTGTGCCAATACTGGATCTACATCTACCTTTCTGTGTCACCTTGAACAAATCATCCCATCTTTCAGAATCATATTTATCCCATTGTAAAATAAGAATACCAGACAAGATAAGCTGTCAGATTCTTCTTCCTCAAAACTTTTATGATTTTTCTATGGTATCAGCTAATAGCAAGTTTTTCAGCACAGAAGCTTCAATATGCTAAAAGTGTTTTAAAATAATAAAATGGTAATTATAAATATCAAGCATCATTGCTTCATAATCTGCCCTTTATTTCAGGATTCCTCATGCGCACTCTTTGTATTAAAAACCACAGACCAGTTCATCGCAAAACTATTCTGGTTAAAGAGACAAATGCTTGTTTTGTCTAGATGCACCACAACCACAACCACTGTAGTTGACCTGGCACATAATTTATTATTGCAAAAGGAGGTATCCAACTCACAGGAAAAGGAGGCAAGCCCCGTTTTTGCATTCCAAGCATTAACAACTTTTGCTTTTTTCCTCTCCTCTCAGACTTTGAGCTCTTTCTCTCTTTTGCTCTTCTAAGTCTCCATTTCCTGAACCTAATCTTATAGATGTCTGCATTCAGCTGTGACAAGACTGTGTAAGGATTGCAAGGTCATGTTATCAGCGGTCAAAGTATAAGCTGACAGGTTGAAAAATCAGAGAGTGGGTTCACAGACCAATGTGTAGTTAATTGCACTCTTACCGTGGACCTCACACAATCTTTCAACCCAAGGACATACCTAAGGAACAATGGAAAGAAGTATTTTGATTTCATTATGTTGTCATAATATTTTCTTAAACTTCAAATGGATTGCAATCTCTACTTCTACACATGCAAATATCATACATTTGGGGGCTCAAAATCATGTTTCTCAGCCTAAGTTTTCATCAGATAAAACGAGAAAATCTAGCTATTTTCCCTATTTAAAAAAATGTAACAGTCATGACCATAAAATATATATAGTAAAGAATACAGATGGCCAAAGAAATATGTAAAATTTATTTCACCAGTGCTTAAAAACCTGCAAATTAAAATAAAATACAATTATCATTTTTTATTTTCTTAAAAAAATAGGGCATTGAAATATACAATGTGTAGGATTTAGCAAAATAAGCATACCATTTCTCTCTTTCCCTCACAGCATTATTCCACTAAAGAGTAATGGATTTGGATACATGTTGATTTCCTTAAATAGATCTATAAAACCACAAACATATAAAATAGAGAGACATTGTCCACAATAAAATACAACTATACAAAAGATACATTGATGACTTCTGGAGAGATACGGTTAATTAGATACACATAACACAAAAGTTTTCTTGATATGTTCAGAAATAGGAGAAATCAAATCATACATCTAAAAATGTCAAAAACACTCCAAGAGAAGGTTAAAAATGATTATTACAAATGAAATAATAATTTCCCCTATGTAAGCTCCGCCTTCTGTCCCCTCCCTTCTGATGAAATTGGCTCATACCCCCTTTGTTACTCTCTGTGCCCCGAACTTCTATCCCAGCTCCAGAAATTATTTATTATACATATATTTCTATATGTAGTTCTCTATATTTAGTGAGGTTTTTCAAGGGTTGGATCAGTTATTTGCCTCTATTTTCCAATACCTAGCAGAACAGAAGCATATCCCAACTTGTCCGGTCAAGGGAATCATCCTCTGGAGTGCTTTTGGTGAATTACACAATATCCACCAGCCTTTATGAGAAGTCATTTTGTTGGCAGAGGGCTGCTCTGACATCCTGTGCACGTGAGGTACTGTTCTATTTCCATTTTCTCAGGGAACAGGTTGATGCCATGCTTGGAGAGCTCTTGGTGAGCATGTGTCTCTGGATTATATTCCTTTTCTGTTCACCAACTTTTGCCAAAGGAGTAAGCCCAAAGGCTGACATCATGTTATCTCTCTTAACATCTGAAGTAGCATTTGAGATGGGGACAATGCTGTACTCCTATGTAGTTTTGTGCCATTCAGCAACTGATAGTATAAGAGATATCATGTTTGAGGGGTGGTGAGTCTGCATCTGATTATTTAAGTGCCTTCAAAGAGTGAGCATTTTCCACTCTGTTCTTTGAAAGAATAAGCTCTAATCCTATCTATTTCATTTTTTATTGTCAAATAACCAGATTTCCTTGACTTTGCACACCTTATTTTGGTGCCTTTCTTTGGTAAAGAAATGGCATTGCAAAGAACTTTTTAGATCACAAATTCTTCTGTGCTTTATAATATTTCATCCCAAGAAAACCCATTACCCCTTCTTTTTAAAACAGATAATAAAAATAGAGCATGAAAAAGCTAAATATCTCCCAAGACCACATACTTATGAAGAGTTGCTAGAAAGAAGGGTTAGCATTTACCCCTCTCCCCAAATAGTGTGTGGCCCTTGGCTGAGATGGTCTGGACAGTTGGATGGAGACCAGATTCCTTGCTTGGTGAATCATCCTGGCAGTCACTGCCCTGTATAATTTCCCATCTGTTAGTCTGTAGTGATACCCTAGCAAATGAAAACTTGTAGATTTTTAAGCATTAGTTGGGTTAATTCCTCAGTTGAGGGTTTGGAAAATAGAGTTCTAGGTTAAGTATGAGGCTATGGAGAGAAAAGAAAACTAATTTGATTAAAGGCCAAGAAAGATATTTAACTAAAGAATAAATTTTTAACTCATAACTTTTAATAACCAGTCCCATATTTTGCGTTGTTTTTCCTATCACATCTGGGGGATTTTATATTTCCTATGAATCATATAAATAGATGTTTTCATATAAAGTCTCTTTTCCTGTTAAACCTTACAGAAGTAAAACCTAACTTCTTCAGAAAACACCTTTTCATCATCTTTATTATTCAACATTTCAATTATTATTCGGCTATTATTTTACTCGGATGATTAACAATCACGTGTCTGAGCTCACTGACTATGAAATTATATGTTTCCATTGCTCTTTTTACTAATGCAATACTAGGTTAGTGCTTATGTAAATACATTTTAATTTTGCAATTTGTTAATTCATTATCTCTAGCATTTAAGATAAAAAACTTCAAGGTACATTCTTCACAGCAGAATTCTATTATATTTTAGCCAACATTACCATAAGTGCATTAGAAAAGGAATGCCTTCTCCAAGAACATATTCTTGTAATTGCTGTCACTTCCACCACTCCATGCCCATTTCATCATTAAATCAAGTTTAGATTGTGCTTCTCGGCCATCTCTGATACTATGCATCACTCCATAGAAAAGTGTTTATAAACGAAATTAAATCAAATATTCAGACACACCCCAATCATTATGAGTGATTAATTTTCTTTTCTAGACTGCATTAAGGTCCTTAGCTGATATTCTTAGCAGAGACTGAGGCCTCTAATTCATTGCTCGTCCCTCTCTCCCTGCAATACCCCCTTTTTAATGGGCCAGGGTTGTGCTGGGATACTCATTAGTTTCCTGCTAGCTGTTCTGCCAAGCAGCTTCTGAGGCCTTAGCATCACCTCAGAAATCATTAACGGAACTGGTGCTGCAATCTCCACCTGCCAGGCATAGAGTAATCATTTAGAGACTGAAACCTGTTTCTCCATAAATGAGCATTTTGGGAAGGGAAAGCTCATGTGTTACATTCATTTTCTCCAAACAAACGAGATTTTGGTACCTGAGGTGTGAAGGCAGATGTTTGCACGTATCCTGGTCATGCTTGGGGAACAGGAATGATTTGGTGTGGAGGCCGGTGTGATTTACTTTTGGCTAAAAAAGTAGAGACAAGGATATATGGAGAACCAAAAAATGTCTAATCACAGATGTGATTTTCCAGAGCTGCATTTACCTTGCACTGTGTTGAGGTATAGAGGTAGAATCTATTAGCAGATGTGTCCTGCCCTGATGATGTGATGATCCTATTCTTAACAAAGATATGGAAAACCCATTTGACCTTCAATCAAAGAAGAATGCTTATACACTTTTTTATCTGTGGGCTTACAGGTTTTATGGTTAAAGATAGAACTACTGGCATTGTTTCTTATGGCATCATTCAAAATTATGTCTCAGGCACTCGGGAGTTCAGGCTTCATGTAGACTTACTGACCCCCGTGTAGTTCTAAGAGAAACAAAACAAAACAAGGCTCAGCCCACACAGGGTTTTCACCTTACTGAATGCATAGACAATATAAATTTTGCATGGAAAAAATGCCGAGTCTCTACTTTGAGAGGTTCCAATGGACGAGAGCCCTGCCTTTTGTTTTCCTGTAAACATCAGGATCATTCTATCTGCCTAGTGTGTTTGGCCACTGTAGAGTCTGGTTTCGTTCTGTAGCCCATGACAGCAGGAAAGAGATGGATATGGTGGAGCAAGAGGGCTCTGTGTGTACCAGAGGCCGGACAGGATGGAAGCAGTAAAGAACAGTTTTTTAAAATATGGGCTGGGCATGGTGTCTCATGCCTGCAATCCAAGCACTTTGGGAGGCCAAGATGGGCAGATCACTTGAGGTCAGGAGTTCAAGACCAGCCTGGTCAACATGGTGAAATGCCCTCTCTACTGAAAGTACAAAAATTAGCTTGGTGTGGTGGCGGGCACCTGTAATCCCAGCTACTCGGGAGACTGTGGCATGAGAATTGCTTGAACCAGGGAGGCAAAGGTTGCAGTGAGCCGAAATCGCACCACTGCACTCCAGCCTGGGCGACAAGAGCAAGACTCCATCTCTAAATAAATAAAATAAAATAATAAAATAAAATAATATAAAATAAAATAAGGACTATAAGAAGCCATGGATCAAAGTTTGGGGCTTGTTCACTAGCTGTGTGATCTTAGGCACATTTCCTTGATTCTTTTAAGTGTTGCTTTCCTTATTCATAAACTCAGATTAACAGCAGTGTCTCAGTCATAGAGAGATTTTATAATAGCTAAATGCTGTAGTTCATGTGCTTAGCACATACTCAGCACCCAGTGAATAGTAACCAGAGCCAACTACATAATTGCTAGGTCGAGTGCAAAATGAATATTATGGAGCTGTGATGTTCAAAAAACAGAGAAAAATGTGGCTTAAAGTACTAAAATACAAACTTTTGTTTTATCTTGTTTTTAAAATTCTGGGGTCCCTCTATCATTATGCTATGTTGTTTTTTATTTGCTATTTTAGTGCTGTGAGCTTTTAGGCATGGGAAGAATCACCTGGAAAGTATAAAACTTCACAGGTGCCTTAGGGTCCTGCTCGATGCCTCAGTAGAAGGTTACCCCTCCTGCCAGCTAACATTCTGACCTGGGGCGAGAAACTCAAATCTTCTCTTCTCACAAAACCTTTGTTCTAATCTAGGACTGGTCAGTGAATCTTAATAGATTGCAATTTCTGCCTTGGGAAGTGGAGGATGGGTAAGAGGCTTGTCCCTGCTGAGTCACCCATCAAATGTAATGTGCCTCTGCCAGCCTAGGGCAGATATGACAGCTCCCTAACCCTGGTCAAAAACAATGCATGGGGTGTTAACCATGTCCTGAACCCTCTTTGTGTCCCCACCCAGCTCCTTACCAAAGATAAAGGGCAGGCATTGCAGCTAAGCAGGAGAAGGGGGAGTATGGCTGGCTGGTTCTCAGGGTCACATGGGGTGGGTAGCTGACAGCCCAGAGCAGGTACTGGGGAGGCAGAGTCAGGAGTACAAAGAAACACACTTGACCAGAAACTTCAGATCCCCAGCATATACCCTGTTGTCCCCGAGGACTTCACTTAAAAGCACTGACTCGAAGATGAAATTGTTAAGTATTGCAAGACACCAGCTGCAGAACACCAAACCCCAATGTGGAATCCCTTTGCGAGCAGGCAGGACCTTGTGTTCTGGCTGTTCATCCATGATGCTGAATACGGTCGCTACTACCGCTACCTCTATTATGGACTTCTGATGCCAGTTTGGCCATAAGAAGCCAATGATTTTAGGTAAAGCACTTCCTTGTTCAGATTACTAGAACTCCATCAATGAAATGAAGGTTTTTAATGGTGTTTAAGACCTCCTTATTTCTAAGAAGCTTTTGTTAAGGGCAGGGACTATTCCATAATCATTTTTTTAAACCTCATAGTATCTTGTCCACAGAAGTATTCAGTAAATATATGCTGATCTACATTCAATTAAGAGTCCTATGTCTATAACAAGATTATCATTTCCTTGATGGAAAATCCGTGTCTTAAGTCTCTTCAGGAAGGCAATTTGTATAGTAATAAAAAATCAGAGCCTGGAATCCACCAAAATGAATTTGTATCCTATGACTATCACCCGCTAGCTGTGTTATTTGGAGACAAAACTCTCTGAGCTTCTTGGCTCCATATCTGTATAAAATAAAATGCATACTGTATAGCAACATTCAGGGATTTTATAAGATAACCCATATTAGACACCAAGCATGTCATTAGGTAAATGATTTATAAATGGCAGTTATCTTGTTAAAACGTAGCTACAACATGGAAATTGTCTTCATCTGAATTAGCCAACCACAGAAACCTTAGCATTATTGTCTCAGCTATTTTCTTTGTATGTCTGACTAGACACTGTGTTCCCAAGCAGACGTCTTGGATACAGCCTGATTAAAGAGACTTTATTACTAATTTCCCTATGAAATCCTTGGAAACCACTTGAGGTTAGTTCAGTGTCAAGTTCTAAAGCTGTTGTACATACTGTTTCTGTCAAATGGCGGGCAGGACAGAAACTTCACATGCAGATAGCATTAAAGCTGGCATAACAAATGATCAGCTGGCTGTGTTGCATGATCCTTCATCTGGCCCCCTACTTTCTTCTCATACTCCTTTACCAGAGATTTTTTAAGAAATTCTTTCACTTGCAGGCCCCAAAGAGTCACTATCCTAGAACTGCATGGAATTCTGAAGGCCTAACTGATAAAACCATGCTCTCCAACTTCTGTAGTCTTCTTCTTATTCCCGATCAGATGCTGACTTCTTAGTAAAACAGTTATCTCCATTGTGACAAGTATGACAGCTGCAAATGAACTTGGCCTGTGTTAATGGATGAGGAAGCTCAATTCTGATTCCCAGCTCTGCAGTCAATGATATCTGTGATGTGATTTTTGAACTGTTGAGGTGCTAAGGTGTTTATGCCATCAGAATAATGTAAAGAATGTCAGAAGAACTCCCCTCAGCCTTACCATGCCTGCTTTTTATTGTCTGGCTTTGCACACAAGATAATTAGTTTGATAGCACAATTGTGTATTTACTTCTTAGTAAATCAGCCCCATAAGACAGTAAGTCATATGGAGGCCAAACCCTACCTATTTAGCTCATTACTATATTCTAATTTGTTAATTCAGTCCCTGGCACAAGACAACTAGAAAGGAATAGATGGAAGGAGGGAGGAAGGAATGGGAGAGAGTTTTGTGAAGTTTTTTATTAGTCTTTAAGGAGACACAATTCTCATTGGTATGAAACAGTTGGACTTGGTTTAAACTTTGGGATAGTTTTGAATACTTTCTCTTTTTGGTATAATACATGTGCTTTGATACATATGAAAACATATTGTACAAGATTAACAATATCATGGTTTTAGATACCCTTTATAGACTAATTATAACATAGCAATATGCATATATAAACTTCATCATTGGTACATAATCCAGGTGTTTGATATATAAAGCAGAGTTGAAGACTGCAAAGGACTTTCAGTTTACTGCAGAATACCTAGTTGTGGATTATTAACTTCATAATATTATAGCTCTCTTTCCTTTTCTTCTTCTCCAAATAAGTTGTTAGTTGGCAAGCAAGTACTGAGCTGAAAGAGGTACAAGGAACTAGACTGAGCACTAAGGGAAGATACAAACTAATACAAAGAAAGAAATCTGATTGCAAGCAGCTTCACAGACTATCAGTGAATAATATTCAATGATATGATAAGCATCTTTTTACTAGAAAATGAGAAATTCCAGCCTGCATTCTTATCTCTCAGTTATCAGTGTGTTCCTTTCAGCCATCTATACATGATGGTGTGGCATGAATGTGTGACGTGTGTGTGTGTGTGTGTGTGTGTGCATGTGTCATATAAACTAAACCGCTAAACTATAGGCTTTGCAATTACTGGGTTTGGGTGTGAGGAAGTCACAAGTGACAGAATAACAACAGTGAGAAAAATGATGCATTGAATGCTGGAATAATTATTTTCTTAAGAGAAGTACATATGCCGCCAGCCTCTGTGGCAGAAGTCATTGGACGGCTTTTGCATTTAGCTGAGTCTGCTGCAGGCAGCCTGTGGCAGTGTGGTTATGCTGAGGTTATTCAGTGGGCAATAGTATCCGGGTTGCCAGAGATACAAATACATGAAATTAGATCAAAACATTGAGACCACAAATTAAGTGCCTTGTCTACAAATTTGTGAAGGCTGTGAAAAGAATGAAAAGCCTTACTTGCTTGATGTTTTTCTGAAGGTGAATTTCCTGTTTTATCATTTTGTTTTTTTTTCTAGGAAGGAAAGAAATAGAACTCCATGAATTTACCTGTCTCTTCTCCCTTGAGTAAAACGGGATGGGGCGGGGGGTAGCTGGTATTCCATTTCTGTTAAGCAATTTGCACCATGGCTAATAGAAAGATGTTCCAATTTCATAAGCATTAAAACAGGAAATTCTATGCAACTAAAATGCATAAAGTGCAGTTGAAATGCTTTTGGCAGTATTGAGTCTAGACAAGAATATGAGACTTAAAAATAAGAGAATGTTAATATCTATATGGTAAGTTGTGTATTTGAAAATTTAAAAGTATAAAAGGGAATTCTTGTACATTCTAAAAGAAAATGGAAAAGTAACTGCTGTCTTCAATTTGGGACTTAATAGGAAACAGCATTTACCACAGACATTGTTAACTCCTTTCCTTTCTGCCTTCCTCTCTGCCTGCCTGACTTCCTTCCTTCATTCCTTCCTTCCCTCCCTCCCTCTCTCCCTTCCTTCCTCCCTCCCTCCCTTCCTCCCTTGCTTGCTTCCTTCCTTCCTGCCTGCCTTCCTTCCCTCCTCCCTTCCTTCCTTCCCTCCCTCCTCTCTTCCTCCCTTTTTCCCTTCCTTCCACCAGGAAATCTATCATCAAACTTTGAGTTAATATCTACTGTACATCAGTCACTTGTTATATCCTTAGGACACAAATATTAATAAATCAGTAATCCTTACACTTAAGAATCTTGGAGCCTAAAAGCAGCCTTTTTCAAATGTAAATGCATATCTCACATAAGTGAGGTACGAGCTAATTAAATATGTGTCAGATCACTGGTATTTTTTGTTTATTCTCCAGCATTCTTAGGCTTATGACTGAATTGTTCAAAAGTCCTTCATAGCATTTTGCTACTTGTTAATATAATCACCATTGAGTTTGGGGAAAGGGCTGAAAAAGCCCAATTTAATTAGCCTGAGCTGGAGATCAAGATATGCTTTAAACCTTCTACTAGATGCCTAGTATAGAGACATGAGGGATGTCCTCAGTCCTTGCTCATGTCCTCTGGTGAAGACTTCATTTCTAAGATAGGCACAGTGTATCACTGGAAAGCCCTACTAGAGAGACACCTCCTGCATCCACCAGTAGAGGCACTTGGATAGGTGTCTAGAGGCGTTGTATCATCATAGATCTGCCACTTACTAGCTGTTTGTCTCCTACAGGCTTCAGGTTTCTCATGTGCCAAATTGTTACGGTGATCCTAATATATATTTTGCAAACTTATTTTGAGGATTATGTGGATAAACATTTGTAAAGCATTAGAACAGTGCCTAGCACATGACAAGCACTATATAAGTGATTGTGTTAAATAGTCCACCAGGTAAGATAATATTCTACTGAGTATGTGTCAAGAACACTTTATTCTTCTTGGTTGGACTATTTTTTCATTAATGGTGGAATAAGTTACTGGATTCAAAGAGTAAATACCAACTGAATTGCCTTAGAAAAAAGCTTTTCTGATGAATCTAATGGTGTTATATTTGGGGATGTACTCCACAGGGGTGTAACATACTATCAATTAAAACTCACAACGGTATCAGTATCCTAGCAGGACTGACTGTTTTTCATGAACTGTGGCATCCCAGTGTATCCCTTAGAGGGAACTGTGAGGGAAAGGCATCCCAGTGTATCCCTTAGAGAGAACTGTGAGGCATAAATTAGGAGCATAAAATAGTTACATAAAAGAATGTTTAGGAGTGATTTCATACTCCTAACCACGCATTCTGGCCAGGTTTATCTGGTTTAAATTTACCTTGAAGAAAGACAACAGGGAGGAGGAGAAGGAGGAGGAGATCCACATATGTAATATTAACATTATTTTATTTAAAACTATATTTTGCCTCATTTATCTGGTTAGTTACCTGAAGTCTTTACTTTGTTGGATTAGTCTTTTACATCTAAAGGAGAAATATTTAAATAGCTAGACTTATAAATAGCTAAATAAGCACTAGTGAGTTCTTAAAATCTGAAGGTAATAAATAACAGATATACAGATATTGGAGGCATCATTTGACCTTTTATGAAATCTTAGTTTATATAGGAAGAAGGTAGGTTAATATTATAATTGTAGGATAGTTAATCCATAAATAATTCTTCAAAGAATTCACTTGGAATGAATGAGCCTGCAGACTTGCAGGGAAGTAATCTAATTACTTATTGAAATGATAGAAAAATAATGAATAAAGTCATAATTAAGAGCAAAGATAATGGAATCATAGAAAACAAGCAGCATGAGACTATAGCTAATAAATCATGTTATACCAACTTCATCATATTATAAAATTAATAAGACAATAAATACAAAAAGAATGTAGTTAATATTCCATATGATTTTTGCATTTTAGGGAGAGATTTGAGGTTAAATGTATTTTAATTTTGACATATTTCTCAGAGCAAGTGATTAGTTTCTATTTTATTGCTGAAAAATTTGTGTGACATGTACAGAAATGGAATGAAAGAACAAATATAGTATGGTGAGGAAGACAGTTGCATTTCAAACCAATCCCATGTCAGCATGGAACCAGAACATGAATCATTTTCCTTCCTTCTTTGCTGTACCACTCATAAGACATGCAAATATGATTATATCTAAGAGCTTTTTACATTTTATTGGGCTGTGTGGTCTATAAAGTTTCACCCACTCCTTATCCTCTATATCTACTCTTCTATCATCGATCTCATTTCATATCCACAGTGAATGCATGTCGGTTAACTCACCCTATGTGATGTGAGGTTCAAATCCACTAAGAACATTAACTTTTCCTTTTTCTCTTTTGTTTCTTTCTCTTTCTCTCTTCTTTCTCTCTTTCTCTCCTTCCTTCCTTCTACTTTCTTTCTTTATTTTCCTTGTTTCCTTCCTTCCTTCCTTCCTTCCTCCAGTCCCTCTCTCCCTCCCTCCCTTCCTTCTTTCCTCTCTTTCTCTTTCTCCCTTTCTTCCTTTTTCTTTTTTTGGGACAGAGCCTTCATCTGTCAACCAGGCTGGAGTGCAGTGGTGTGATATGTGATCTCTACTCACTGCAACCTTGCTCCACCTTCCAGGTTCAAGCAATTCTCATGCCTCAGACACTCAAGTACCTGAGATTACAAGCATATGCCTCCATGCCCAGCTAATTTTTGTTATTTTTAGTAGAGATGGGTTTTCACCATGTTAGCCAGGCTGGTCTCGGGCTCCTAGCCTCAAGTGATTCACCCGCCTCAGCCTCCCAAAGTGCTGGGGTTACAGGCATGAGCCAACACACCTGGCTGCATTAACATATTTTCAGTTCAATTCACCAATCACCTACAACTCCTTGTCTTCTTGATTCTTTCTTCTCAAAATATGTTTATTTCTGTTTCAAAATAAGTTATGGTATCACGATTGTTTGTCTTTATAGGATTAATTTTTAAATCTATTTTATAACAGCTTTATTGTGATATATGTCATATACCATACAATTCATTCTTTAACATGTATATGTCAGTGCTTTTTATACTCTGAGATTTTTGCAACCATCGCCACTATGTAATTTTAAATTATTTTTATTACCTCCAATTTTATTTTTTTAATTATTTTTAAATCTTGTACTCATTAGCAGTCATTTCCCATTACCCTCTACCATTAGTCCCTGGCAAATATTATTCTATTTTCTTTCTCTACGCATTTGCCTATTACGGATATTTCAGATGAATGAAACCATACAGTTGTGGCCCTTTCTGAATAGCACCTTTCACTTAGCATAATGTTTTTAAGGCTCATTTATATAGTAGCATGCTTTCTTCATTTCTTCTTTTTGCTGAATAATATTCCATTGAATGGTTATACCATATTTAATTTACCCATTCATTAGTTGGTGGACATTTGGGTTGTTTCTACTTTTTATTAACAATAATGCTGCTATGAACAGTTGTGTGTGTATATATATATATATATATATACATAAAATGTTCATAGCAGCATTATTGTTTATATGTATATATACTTGCTAGACATATATATATACTTGCTAGACATATATATATAATATATATATAGACTTGCTAGACATATGTTTTCATCTTCTTGGGCATATGCCTAGAAATGTGATTGTTGGTCATGTTGGGTCATATTGTAAAACTGTTTAATAGTTTGAAGAACCATAAAACTCTTTTCCGTAAAGCCTAGGACATCTTACAGTCTTACCAATAACAATATATGAGTGTGCCAAATACTTTCTACATCCTTGGTACCACTCATTATCTAGCCATACTAGTGAGTGTGATGTGGCATCTCATTGTGGTCTTAATTTGCATTTCTCTAATGATAAATGTAGTTGAGTATCTTCTCATATGCTTATGGACCATTTGAATATCTTCCTTGGGTAAATATCTGCTTGTCTATTTTTAAATCTAGTTTTCTTCTTATTGAGTCACAAGTGTTATTTATGTCAGCAATTCCCAACCTTTTCAGCACCAGGAACTGGTTTTGTGGAAAACAGTTTTCCACAGACCGGGGGGAGGGGGTGGTTTTGGGATGATTCAAGCACATTACATTTATTGTGCACTTTATTTCTATTATTATTACATTTTCATGTACAATGAAATAATTATACAACTTACCATAATATAGAATCAGTGGGATCCGTGAGCTTGTTTTCCTGCAATTAGACAGTCCCATCTGGGGATGATGGGAGGCAGTGATAGATCATCAGGCATTAGATTCTCATAAACAGCTCACAACCTAGATCCCTCACATGCACAGTTCACAATTAGGGTTCACACTCCTATGAGAATCTAATGTTGCTGCTGATCTGACAGGAGGCAGAGCTCAGGTGGTAATGGGAGTGATGGCAAGTGGCTGTAAGTACAAATGAAGCTTCATTTGCTTGCCCACCATTCACCTCCTGCTGTACTGCCTGGTTCCCACCAGGCCATGGACCAGTTCCAGTCCATACCCAGGGTTTGGAGACCCCTGCTTTATATATTCTGGAACTACTTTTCTTATAAGATACATGATTTTCAAATATTTTCTACAGTTTCATAGGTTGTTACTTGAACCTCCTTACGCTGTCTTTTAAAGCACAGAATTTTAAAATTTTTATGTGTTTCAGTGTATCTGATTTTTGTTTATTTACAGTTTTATTGTCATAAGATTCATTGCCAAAACCAAGGTCACAAAATTTTTCTCCTACGCTTTTTCGAAGAGTTTTATAGTTTTAGCTCTTATGTTTACATATATGATCCATGTTTAGTTTTACTACATGGATTTGGGTAAGGATTCAAATTTATTCTTCTGTGTGTGTATATCCAGTTGTTCCAGCACCATTTGTTGAAAATACTACTATTTTCCCCATTGAACTTTCTTGGCACTTTTGTTAAAAACAATTGAACAGGCTGGGCGTGGTGGCTCACGCCTGTAATCCCAGCACTTTGGGAGGCCGAAGTGGGCAAATCACGAGGTCAGGAAATCGATACCATCCTGGCTAACACAGTGAAACCCCGTCTCTACTAAAAATACAAAAAATTAGTGGGGCGTGGTGGCAGGCGCCTGTAGTCCCAGCTACTCGGGAGGCTGAGGCTGGAGAATGGAGTGAACCCAGGAGGCGGAGGTTGCAGTGAGCCCAGATTGCGCCACTGCACTCCAGCCTGGGCAACAGAGCGAGACTCCATCTCAAAAAAAAAAAAAAAAAAAACTATTGGACATAAATCAGGGTTTATTTATAGGCTGCCAATTCTAGTCATCTTTTTGCATATCCTTACATCAGTGCCACACTGTCTTAATTACTATAACTTTGTAGTAAGTTTGAAATCAGGTATTTGAGTTGTCCACATTTGTTCTTCATTTTTTAAGATAATTTTTACTATTCTGGTTCCTTCATTTCCATTTGAATTTTAGGATCAGTTTGTCAATTTCTGCAGAAAAAGACAACTGAGATTGTGAGAGGAATTGCATAGTATCTGTTGATTAATTTGGAGATGCTTGTCATCTTAACAATATTAGATCTTCTAATCCATAAATACAGGTATCTTTTTAATTTTATAATTCTATAATTCCTTTTGACAATGTTGTATAGTTTTCAGTGTATGAGTTCTGCACTAATTCTGTTAAATGTATTTCTAAAGATGTTAATATTTTCATACTATTGTAAATGAAATTATTTTCTTAATTTCCTTTTTATATTTTAACATTAATTCAATTTAAATACAGATTTTAATCCTGAAAAATTTAGGAAGTAATTATAAATCTATAACACAATATTCTATAATTTAAATATAATAGTTAATGCTTATGTATTATTTATTATGTGCTTGGTGGTGTTCTAAGTAAGTTCCATATATTCATTAAGGTAATCTTTATAACCACACTGTGAGGTACCATTTTACAAATAAGCCATAAAGAAGTTATCTTTTCTTATTAAAGCAATAACAACTATAACACTGTGTTCCTTTACATCTCTCAGAATGTCAGCTATAGTTTCATTGAATTTGTTCCTTTGCTCCCTGGATTCTCTCTCTTTGCTGTGAGGTCTTGTTTTCCTGTTAGTTTCTGTTTTTCATATTTTATGAGGCTAGACTGTTGAATGGAACTCTTTATCCATGTGTAAGACCATTAGGCCTCCACATAGGGAGATCCTGGATCTTCACAGGGAAGCCATCTTACCCCAGGTACAAGCACCCATAGGAGGGTATGTGAACTGGCTGCAGGAATTTTTGGAACAGATTTGAAGAAAGGGATAGAAGCTGTCAATATTCAGTGGTTCATAGATTTTTCACTAAGTCTTCCTTTTCTGTGGGAACCTCATATTCACCCTGTTTTGCTTGTATCCCTGAATTGTAAAGCTCTGGCATTCAATACTTTTAGTGAATATTTCCAGGGGTAGGTGGCTGGCTAGGAGGGAAGGGGGAACGAAGTGAGGGATCCCTAGTGGAAGGTACCCCTTGTACCAGGCCTCGCTTATGTTACCTGTCTAGTTCCAATAGGAATTTAGATTGCCACCACCGTTTCAATTATGCCAATAAGCTGGAACATTTAGTCACAAAACTAAATACCTTAAGTTTGTTTTGTGGCATTTAAATTTTATAATTTTTATACAGATCATTGTTATGTATCATGCTTGTACCTGTGATTATTTTAGCATCAGAGAGATAGATTTCTATTATCGTACCTGCATATTAGTTCATATTGAGAAAAAATAAACATCTGTTACACTTCATCTTATCTACTTATTTGCTAAGGGAAAACATGAAGCAGTGGTTGTGTTTCATCTTGAAATGGATAGTAGATTTAAGAAATATAAACTGTTAGCCACATGTTAAGGTACATGAGTCTAATAGGAAGAATATGTGTATTATGGATCAAATTTCCAAAGGTATTTGGAAGAAGTTGTCATCAACTCACACACCATGTGCCCAAATTTCTAAATATTCTTAATAACTATTTCAGATGTGAACATGGGGAAATCAGTGTCTGTTTACTTTTATTTAGTGTGTAAAATAAAAGTGACTTTATTTATTTTATTTTTAAAATTATTGCCTCTCTAGGATCTGGGAAATTCTCCATTATACAAGTCAGAATGTGCTGAGCTTCAAGTAATAGAAAACATGAGTTCAAAGGCCTAAGAAAACAAGAGTTTATTTTCCTTACATTATAAGAAGTCTGTATCTTGTTTCTGCTGGCATTGATTCAAGGGCTCAATATGATCAACATTTGCATCTCTGTAATTTTCCAATTCCTGTTACAGTCAAAAGATGATTGCTACAACTCTAAACCTCATACCCACGTTCATAGCAGGGTAAGAGGAGGAAGAGATAAAACCAGTTGAAATTATCTTTAATATCAGGAAAAGCAAAATATCCTCAAACATGTATCAGCATAATTCAACATATGTTTCATTGGCTATAAATATTTTAGATGGCCACTCCTAACTCAAAAAGAGGGTTGGAGTGAAAGTATTTAGAGATGATGGTCAAGGGAAAAGAGACAAGAATGGATGTCCAGTTAGCCAACCTATCTGAACATGTCTAGAAATGCATACGTAATGATGGGGAGGCACAAACCACCTACCATAGAATCTGAAAGCACCAGATACAAATCTTGTACCCAGTCAGTCTTGCCAAGCAGTTTCTCCCACTTCAGCCTTTTGATTGGATGTTTGCTAAGGAGCAGAGATGGTGGAGCATTCATTCTACCAATAGCAGTCACATTGAAATTCTAGGACCAGCAGTATCAATGATGGCTACAGACCAGCAGCATGTTGAAAGTAACATAGTTATAACAAGGAGTGATCAGCATCATTGACACTAGACTGTTTTGTAGCATGGTTTTGCTGTGGTCCTGGCTACTACTCACTCTTTCTTATTTTTTGCCCATTTCTCATGCCTAATTCTATAGCTGTCCTGGGTATTCTGTGAATTACCCATATTCTTTTGTTAAATCCATTTCTCTGCTTCATGAATCCAAGGATGAGAACACAAAAATTTGTACACATAGTTGTTGCAAGCCAAAGATATTCAGATAAATAAGGAGAATCTAGGATTTGTTATTTGGAAGCTAGAGGAAACTAAAGGCAATTTAAAAAAATCTAATAAGGGTTAAGGGATGGGTACTGGTAGTCTAGAATGTAAATGTCAAATGACAAACCAATTATATTATTATCAATGATGACCTGGAAAGAAGTGCCCATTGATGGTAAGCTTTAGAGAGCCAATAGACATGAGAAATAGAATTCAAGACTGTAGAATGGGTTTTATGTATCAATCATACTTAAATAATTTGGTTTAAAAAAGACTGCAAGGTAGAAGATTTACTCCACTGGGACTATATAACTAAAATAAATAGTCTGATAAGTTCAAATTTCTGTGTCTTTGTTCTGTGGTTTTGGTTCCAGTGTAGTCAGGAAACTAAAAGATCCCTGTGACTTCTCTGAAAGAGCCCTTTATCTCCTGGAGCCACTAAACTAAGCCAAAACCCAGACACAAAATTTGCTTCTGTGGGTTGCCAAATTATAATGTTAATTGAATTCACAGCTCCTCATAGGAAATTTAAGGCACTCATCAGGAAAGAATGGGCCTATGATCTTTAGGAAATTGGCTTACACGAAGTCTCAGAGAATTGTGAATACCAAAACACAATCCACTCTTTGAATTTTTTGATAGCAAAAGTAGTGACTCTTCAAAATTTAATGAGGCTGTTCCCTGCCTTGGTTGAAAATCTTGGAAGGTTTGAAATAAGACGTATAATTATTTAGGGGTTTGACAAAATAATGAGGAGCTTATAAGGAACCCATTTGGATGGCTGATGACATGAGATTTGGAAATGAATAATGTAAGCGGAGCTCAAGAATTGACTCACAGTGTAGGGAAATTTATGTCTTATATGAATCTTTACAAAAATGTCCTCACGTCAACAGAGGTTACTATTAATCAGGAGGTTAAAAGGACCCTTACAGTAATATCAGCTAGTATTACTTCCAACTACCTTAGAAATTGCTTAACAGGGTCGTGGACAATTTAACTACGGTAGCAAGAATGTACAGGCTCAACTACTTTGATCTCTGAAGCAAAGACTCACCTATCCAGTGCTCCTGCTGCCTGATCTAATTTCCAGGAGCAAAGAAAAACTGAGACCCACTATTGCAACGTACATCCAGGAGACCAGATAATCAACCAGTGTCATGTGACCTCTTTCAGTGGAAACAACAGTTTACCCTTAGTGAAAAAGTCATATTCTGGATTTTCTTTTGCTTTTTTCCACCCAACAGGTGAACTACATATTTTAAAAACAATAATAGCATCCTACACAACATTATTGTTGATCTTGGGACTCTCTGTTATCAGTAAGCAAAGAAACACACAAACATCTAATAAAATGATAAATAAGTAAATAAAGGGAAATATATTGTTGCACATCAGTGTTGTGGGTCTTTTCATATACCCATGACTCAGAAACAGCTGACCATATGAAAAAGCCAGAATAGCTTTTAAAGTCTTCGTTATGGCATGATTGTTAGAGAACACTTCGTGGTGAAGGTGATAGGCTCTGAACCACAACTGATTTATGCTTCTGTTTTCTCCACAGTCAGTATTCGCAGATACAGCAACTAAAGAGTAGATGTGGGAGTGCCACGTCTTCCTATTATATATGATGATCTACTCGCAAATGTCTGCTTTGCTTCCCAATGACTCTGGACTTTTACAGTTCAGAGGCTTTATTACCTAAGAGAGAAAACTGTCCCTCAGTGGACACAACAGGACTCAGATCTATTAAATTGGAAGGTAAATTACCACTTGTCATTTTGTGCTCTCCATGCCAACAGATGAACAGAACAAAAAGGGTGTAAGAGTGTTGTCGGATATGATTGACTCTAAACGTCAAGGTGAGATAGAATTGTTGCCCTACAGTGGACACAGGAAGGAATATGGATGCAACCCAGGGTTTACCTTATTATGTTCCAGAACTATCTTGTTTAGTGCTAAAAGTTAATAAAATTCTGTAGCAACTCTACACAGGTGGGAATGATAAGAGAGCCAAAATTCTTGATATAAAGGTTGGAATCACCCTGTCCTAAAATAAACAGCAATAAGCTGAGATCTTGGTTGAAAACAAATAAAAATTTTTAAAAGCACTCGCTAGTTGAGGAGGTAAGTCATAAGATGTGCTCATGAGTAGCTCTGAAAATGAGAGCTATAATCCATATATTTTGCACATGCTTGTGTGGAAGGGGGGTACTATTTGATTTAAACTCAGCCTAAAATCGTAATCATTTAACTAGATAACCTAATGAATCTAGATTATTCCTGATGCTAAGAGTTTATCATGCCACTGCATTTCAAAAGGTGAGTTTTACAGAAAACTCTGATGTCATTGAATAGCTATTATCGGGGCATGTACCTTGAGTTGTTTCAGGTGGGTCAAGACATTTGCACTGAGTCCTCAGCATTTTCATACCTGATTCCACTGTGGCTAACAGCATGAAAATAAAAGTTGGGGAGATATTAAGATAAATTTACCAGATTTTTCAGAAACCAATGATTTCTCTAGGGAAATAAACTCAAGTTGTTGGCTTCAAGAATATTAGGCTCTAACCAACTGGAGTAATTAATGGGTCACACATAAATGTAGTAGTAGTAGCAGTTCTTACACTTGTATGTAGTTTAATAGCTTATAAAGTTCTGATATGTGGATTACCTTAGTGGTTCTTTTAAGAAGTAGGCACATCAGCATATGACTTGTTCTATGCTATGTTCTTGTTCTATGTTCTATGTTCTTGTTCTTGTTCACCATATTTGTTCTAGAGATGATAAAACAAGGCCAGGAGATTATGATCAAGGTCATAAAGCTCATAAATGAAGAAGCTTAAACTGGAATTTGTGGTTTAGAAGCCGCATCAATTTTTTTCACTATGTGAAATTGATGGAGTTATATTATAAACATACTGAAAAAAATGCAATTGACCATTATAAATAAACTCATGCTTCACTGCATGAAAGTTCTCCAGAGTTGTTCTTGAAATTAAACATTAGCATATTCATGATTTTGGAAATAACAGTGATTAAATATAATTGTGAGTAACTTTTTCATGCCCCCTTTTCATTCTGAATTGGATGACTATGGAGGCCCAGAAAAGGTTTTTAATTTGAGCATAAGGAAAAATGTTGGTTTGGTTTCACTTTTAATAATAGCACTAAAATCTTTGATTGTTCTTAGTTCAAAATAATTCACACAATCCTGTTTAAGAATATATGTGGTGTGTGTGTGTGTGTGTGTGTGTGTGTATGTGTGTGTGTGTGTGTGTATTGACCCAGCAACTAATGTTTTGGGGAAATTATCACTTGGAGTCATTTCATAAATCAACTGTGATATTTTCCCAGATAATTTTAAATGGTTATTAGGAACTTTTTTTAGTATTCTTGTATGCAAAAAGCTCTTACTGATCTCCCATTTATTTTTACACAAACAAGAAACAGAAGAAAGCCTAGCCTTACCTCCAAATTCTGGAGTAGATCTCGTCCTAAGCTCCAGGACCAGAGAAGAGTACCCAGCTGAATATTGATGAAGTGGTAAAATTGAGGGAAACATATTTGTCTTACAATATCCTGTAATTCTCAAAATGAAGAAGCAAAAGGCATGCTAATAAAGAACAAGCAAACTAAAAATTCTTAAGTAAGAATATTTTGTCTTTCTTTATAGGAACAGTTTCCTTTTCATTTCAATTGACACAAATATAAAATGCTTTACTTTAACTGAGTATCCGCATTGATTTTGCTTTATGATCCATGCATCTTCTCCGTGACTTCATTCCCCTCACTAAGATCACAAATAGGTCAAAATCCATCCATTCTGTAGTGTAGTTTCAGTTTTCGTGATGGATCACACAGTTTTGACCAGAATACTAACAGTAATTCTCTTCTTGGTGTCTTTTGACAAGTAATTGTATTAGCTCTATAAGAAACAACCTTCATTAATCCACATTGTTCTTTTCAAAACCTGAGGCTTAAGATTTTATGTTAGATGTTGACTGACCATGCATTTCAAGTACCTTCTTATTTTACTGAAAATGTTCAGAGGATGTTACCTATAAATGAATTTCAGACCTTGGAAAACAATGTGGTTAAAAAGATAGCATAGATGCCTAGGTGAGACCTGAATTAACTAGGCGTTTTGAGAGTGCTGAACGTTTACATTTCAGCACGTCTAATTAACCTTGTAGGTATTACATTCCAGTCGATTCAGGGAAACTCATACACATGCATGAAAAAATCATTGCCACAATGAAAGGGCGAGCGTTTCACACTTATACCCTACAGGCAGTTTCCTTTCTCTAGAATTAAATACTCATCAAGCTGCATATTAGAATTCACTTGAAACTTTTCCAATACGTGTTTCTTTTCTTTCATGTCTTTTGACTTTCAACTCCTAGTGAGAACGAAAAATGGAGACTGTGAAGAACCTAAAAGAAAAATTCTGACCATATTCTCAACCACAAACATAAGGAAAACATAGTATTCAGACTTCATGAAACTTTGTTTTCATCAAATTTACTCCCTTTCAGACTTATCCCTCTATTTCTAGTCTAGGAAACAATACTTAATGTTCATTTTAATAAGCAAAATTTTTATGTTAAAATCTTTACTCAGTACTTTATCTTCCAACATGGAGTACAAATAATGTCATTACGTGCCTATAGCAAGCCCTGTTCATAAACTGGTGCTTGTTAAACTGATTTCTGAAAAGGTAAATACTCAATTGGAGAATTTTTTCCATGTGCTATGTGTAACTTTTAAAGTCAACTTGGAATTCAAAGTCAGACTTAACAATATGATACTCTTAGTTTACTGTATAATGAATTCCAGGCCACAAAGAAACAATGATTTTCTAAAACTATGTATAAAATTATTGAGTTCAGTGTGAGAATTCTAAAAAAATCCATTTTATATACAAAATTACTTGAGTTCATCAAACAAAAATATTGGATCAAAAAGTCACCCTAATGTCTTTGACACTTCTAAGTGATCAACTAACAACTGCTTGGCTAATTTAGTCAGTTATGCAAAACTTGTAATTCAGATGGTCAAGAAACTTAATCACAAAATGGACAACTGTAGCCTTTGTCTACACAGACTATGCAAAATATAAGATATTTTTTCCATGAAGAAAATGCAGAATTCTGCACATACACTTAATGTATTAGTCTGTTCTCACATTGCTATAAAGATATTACCTGAGACTGGGTAATTTATAAACAAAGGAGGTTTAATTGACTCAGTTCTGCATGGCTGGGGAGACCTCAGAAAACTTACAATCATGGCAGAAGGCCAAGGAGAAGCAAGGCACTTCTTACATGGCAGCAGAAGAGAGAGAGAACAAAGAGGGAACTGCCAAACACTTTTAAAACCATCAACTCTCATAGGAACTCCCTCACTATCATGAAAACAGCATGGGGGAAACCACCCCATAATCTAATCACCTCCCACTAGGTTACTCTCTCAACACATGGGGATTACAATTTGAGATGAGATTTTGGTGGGGACACAGAGCCAAACCATATTACTCAGGTACCAGAGAACACTTACTCAAGAATGGCTTTGTTGTTCTTAATGTTTATTTTGTTGAAAGTTTGGTATTACTATTTTGTTTGCTTTTTTGTGATTTTGTTTTGATTTTACTGTCAGTGTGGGCTGTTAACCTTTTTGATTACCCATATTTTAGTACCAAAGGTAACATCACTTTGTAAATGTTTTTTCTTCAATTGTCATTTAAAGATATCTAGGATTAAATATATGATGCTCACATTTTTTGGAAACAGTGAATACCACAAATACTTTCAAACAGAAATAGAAAAACAGAAAAAAAGAGGTGCGAGAGTCTATGTAAAGCTAAAAGTGAGATAGAATTTTTCCCCAATCAAAATACAGAAAAATACTTTAATCTCTTCAAATTTTAGGCAAAAATATTTCTTAGTGGGAAACTGTCTTCTTAATCTCTTTGAAAACTGTTTTTCCTCCTCCCTAGCTATTTTTCTAAGATAGATCTTGTGTGCACATCAGAGAAGTAAACACTGTATTCTGCAGATACCATATAACACACACAGCAATTTGTATGATAATTTTTTTCTTGATTGCAGTTTACTCTTTAAAAATGCAAATTGTGTAATTACTGCCAAAAAATGCTCTCCATATGTAACAACAAAAAAAGATACAAAAACTGCTATAAATTTTGCAGAATAATGGGCATACAGATGAAAAAAAAAGGAGTGCACAATATTAGATAAGACCATTATGCAGGAAAAATACACTAGGTTCAAAATCCTTGAAGTTAGAAGTTTCTAGGTTGTTGCTGATTACTCACCCCAACTATTCCAAAAACTAATGTAGCAGGTTCAGTGTTATTTTTTTTAATTTTCTTCTGATAAATTACCCAAATTTTATCAATTAGAACAAAATGATATTAGTAAGTTTAAACTTAAGCATTCAAGCCTGCATTACCTGACCTTGAGCTATAAGCATCAGAAAAATCAGATCTATGGTCACAGTCAATTGTACAAATAGTTGAAAATGTGGTTCCTCAGTCAATACTGAATATGTGTTCTCACTATATAGATTCTCCACATTTTTTTTATCAATTTCATTTTACTAGGGGGAAGTAGACTAGTTTATTCACCTGTGTGGTCATAAACACCTAAGTTAGTAGTGTAAGAGCTAAGATTTCCTGAGCACCTGTTGAGCAAAAATGGCCAAACTCTGTGTTCAGTGAATTATAAAGCTTTATATTATCAGATCATTTATAATTCCCAATTGGGAAGTATGAATAGCATCCAATCTACAGAAAAGATCTGTGTCACAAAGCAGGTGATTAAGAGATATGTCACAAATTCCACATTTAACCATACGTCTCTCATCCAGCATCCTGCACGCATACTGTTATAACTAATACCTAGTTCCTCCCCTAGGGGACTACGAGCCCCAGTAACCACTTGGTTTTGCTGAGCACATGGGCAAGGTAATTAATTGGTGTTTGCCTTAGTCACTCTCATCTGATAAATGGAAAAGCTAATGCACTCACTTGCCTAATTCATGGAGGAGCTGTGAAAAATTTTATGTGAGCATTAAAAAAGATGTATTATATAAATGTAAACTATAGACATTTTCCTAAATGATATAGACTTTCTCATTTGCATGGTATTTTTATTTTTAATTTTTCTGGATACATAGGAGGTGTATATGTTTATAAGGTATGTGAGATATTTTGATACAGGCGTCCAATGTATAATAATTACGTTTTGGTAAGTGGAGTATCCATCACCTCAAGCATTTATCCTTTGTGTTACAAACAATGCAATTATACTCTTTTCATTATTTTTAAATGTACAATAAATTATTGTTGACTGTGGTTACCCTGTTGGGCTATCAAACACTAAATCTTATTCATTCTATCTAACTATATTTTTGTACACATTTACCATTTCTATAGCCTTCCCCATCCCACTACCTTTCCCTGTCTCTTGTAACCATCCTTTTACTCTCCATGTCCATGAGTTCAATTTTTTTTTATTTTTAAGTCCCACAACTATGTGAGAACATATGATGTTTGTATTTCTGTGCCTGGCTTATTTCACTTAACATACTGATCTCCACTTCCATCTATGTTGTTGCAAATAAGAGAATCTCGTTCTTTTTACGGCTGAATCGTACTCCATTGTCTATATGTACTACATTTTCTTTATCCATTTTTCTGTTGATGGATACTTAGTTTGTTTCCAAATCTTGGCTACTGTGAACAGTGCTTCAATAAACATGGTAGTGCAGATATTTCTTCAATATGCTGATTTCCTTGCTTTTGGGTATATACCCACCAGTGAGATGGCTGGATCATAGAGTAGCTCTATTTTTAATTGTTTGAGGAACCTACAAACTGCTCTCCATAGTGGTTTTACTAATCTACATTTCCACAAACAGTGTATAAGGGTCCTCTTTTCTCCACATTCTTGCCAGCATTTGTTATTGACTGTTTTTGAATAAAAGCCATTTTATCTGAGGTGAGAAGATATCTCATTGTAGTTTGAATTTTTCATTTCTTTGATAATCAATGACGTTGAGTCCCTTTTCATATGTCTGTTTACCATTAGTATGTCTTTTGATAAATGTCTATTCAGATCTTTTGCCCATCTTGTAAGTGGATTATTAGGTTTTTTACCTATTGGGTTGTTTGAGCTCTTTATATATTCTGGTTATTTGTCCCTTGTCAGATAGCTAGTTTGTAAATATTTTCTCCCATTCTGTGGATTGTCTTTTCACTTGCTGATTATAACCTTTGCTGTGCAGAAGCTTTTTAACTTGATATGATCCCATTTGTCCATTTTTGCTTTAGTTGCCTGTGCTTGTGGAACAGTACCCAAGAAATCTTTGCCCTGACCAATGTCCTGAAGAGTTTCCCCAGTATTTCATAGTTTAAGGTCTTAGATTTAAGTATTTAATCTATTTTGATTTAATTCTCATATATAGTGAGAGATAGGGGTCTAGTTTCATGTTTCTGCATATGAATATCCAGTTTTCCTAGCACCATTTATTGAAAGAACTGTCCTATCCCCAATGTATATTCTGGCACCTTTGTCAAAAATGAGTTCACTCTAGATGTATAAACTTGTTTCTGGGTTCTTTGTTCTGTCCCATTGGTCTGTGTGTCTGTTTTTATGCCAGAACTATGCTGTTTTGGTTACTATAGCTCTGTAATATGATTTGAAGTCAGGTAATGTGATTGCTACAAGTTTTGTTGTTTTCGTAGAGGATAGTTTTGGCTATTCTCAGTCTTTTGTGTTTCCATATAAATTGTAAGACTTTAAAAAAATTCTGTGAAAAATGTTATTGATATTTTGATTTGGATTACGTTGAATCTGTAGATGACTTTGGGTAGTGTAAACATTTTAAACATATTGATTCTTTCAATTCATGAACATGGAATTTTTTTTTCATTTTTCATGTTTTCTTCAATTTCGCAGCAATGTTCAATAGTTTTCATTGCAGAGATCTTTTGCTTCTTTGGTTAAGTTTATATCTAGTATTTGATTTTATTTGCAGCTATAATAAATGGGTTGTTTTTTATTACTTTTTCAGATTGTTCACTGTTGACATATAGAAATATTACTGATTTTTGCATGTTGATTTTGTATTCTGCACTGAATTTGTTTAACAGTTCTAATAGTTTTTTTGTTATAATCTTTAGTTTTTTTTCAAGTATAAGATTGTGTCATCTGCAAATAAGGATAATTTGACTTCTTCCTTTCCAAGTTGGATGCCCTTTGTTTATTTCTCTTGTCTGATTGCTCTGGTTAGGACTTTCAGTACTATGTTGAATATCAGTGGTTAAAGTGAGCATCCTTGTTGTGTTCCAGATCTTAGAGAAAATGCTTTCAGTCTTTCCCTATTTAGTATGATATCAGCTGTGCATCTGTTCACTTGCATTATTTTTGATGCATGAGTTTAAAGCATTAAATATTATGTATAATAAAAATATTGTCTTAGATCAAACACAGATAACCAAACTTTGAATCTATCATTTGATAGCTGAAATGGTTTGGCTGTGTCCCCACTCAAATTTCATGAATTCCTACATGTTGTGGGAGGGATCTAGTGAGAGGTAATTGAATCATGGGGGCAGGTCTTTCCTGTGCTATTCTTGTGACAGTGAATAAGCATCACAAGGTCTGATGATTATATAAAGGGGAATTTTCCTGTACAAGCTCTCTTCTTTTGTCTGCCACCATGTAAGATGTACCTTTCCCCTTCTGCCATGCTCATGAGGCTTCCCCAGCTATGTGGAACTGTAAGTCCATTAAACCTCTTTTACTTCCCAATCTCAGGTATATTTTTTATCAGCAGTGTGAAAACTAACTAACACAGTAAATTGGTACCGGGAGTGGGTTGTTGCTGAAAAAGATACTAAAAAATGTGGAAGTGACTTTGGAACTGGGTAACAGGCAGAGGATTCGGAGGGCTCAGAAAAAGAAAAATGTGGGAAAGTTTGGAACCTCCTAGAGGCTTGTTGAATGACTTTAACAAAAATGCTGATAGTGATGTAAACAATAAGGTCTAGGCTGAGGCCGTCTCATATGGAGATGAGGAACTTGCTGGAAACTGGAGCAAAGGTGACACTTGTTATGTTTTAGCAAAGAGACTGGTAGCATTTTGTCTCTTTCCTGGAGATTTGTGGATATTTGAACTTGAGAGCGATGATTTAGGGTATCTAGTGGAAGAAATTTCTAAGCAGCAAAGCATTCAAGGAGTGGCTTGGGTGCTGTTAAAAGTAGTCCGTTTTATAAGGGAAGCAGATGATAAAGGCTCAGAAAATTTGCAGCCTGACAATGTGATAGAAAAGAAAATTCCATTTTCTGAGGAGAAATTCAAGCTAGCTGCAGAAATTTGCATAAGTAATGAAGAGCCAAATGTTAATCACCAAGACAATGGGGAAAATGTCTCCAGGACATGTCAGAGGTCTTCACAGAAGCCCTTCCCATCACAGGCCAAGAGGCTTATGAGAAACAAATGGTTTTGTGAGCCAGGCCCAGGGTCCTTGTGCTGTGTGCAGTCTAAGGGCTTGGTGCCCCGCGTCCCAGCTGCTCCAGATGTGACTAAAAGAGACCAAGGTACAGCTTGGGCCATGGCTTCGGAGGGTACAAGCCCCAAGCCTTGGCAGCTTCCATGTGGTGTTGAGCCTGTGGGTGCACAGGCATCAAGAATAGAGGTTTGAGAACCTCCACCTAGATTTCAGAGGATGTATAGAAACACCTAGATGTCTAGGCAGAAGTTTGCTGCAGGAGCAGGGCTCTCATAGGGATCCCCTGCTAGGGCAGTGTGCAAGAGAAATGTGGGGTTGGGGCCCCCACACAGAGTTCCTACTGGGGCTCTGCTTAGTGGAGCTGTGAGAAGAGGGCTACCATCCTTTAGACCCCAGAAATCCACTGACAGTTTGCACTGTGCACCTGGAAAATCCAGACACCCAATGCCGGCCCATGAGAGCAGTTGGGAGAGAGGCTGTACACTGCAAAGCTACAGGTGGGGAGCTGCCCAAGACCATGTGAACCCACCTCTTGCATCAGTGTGACCTTGATGTGCGACATGGAGTCAAAGGAGATCATTTTGTAGAATTAAGATTTTACTTCGCCTCTGGATTTTGGACTTGCATGGGGCCGGTAGCCCCTTTGTCTTGGCCAGTGTCTCCAATTTGGAATGGCTGTATTTACCCATACCTGAACCCCCATCGTATCAAGGAAGTAACTAACTTGTTTTTGATTTTATAGGCTTATAGGCAGAAGGGACTTGCTTTGTCTCAGATGAGATTTTGGACTGCAGACTTTTGAGTTAATGTTAAAATGAGTTAATGTTGTGGGAAATCAGGGACCCCGAATGGAGGGACTGTCTGGAACTGTGGCAGAGAAACATAAATTGTGAAGATTTCATGGACATTTATCAGTTCCCAAAATTAATACTTTTATAATTTCTTATGCCTGTCTTTACTGCAATCTCTGAACATAAATTGTGAAGATTTCATGGACATTTATCACTTCCCTAATAATACTCTTATAATTTATTATGCCTGTCTTTACTTTAATCTCTTAATCCCATTATCTTCATAAACTGAGAATGTACGTCACCTCAGGACCACTATTGTACAAATTGATTGTAAAATGTGTGTTTGAACAATGTGAAATCAGTGCACCTTGAAAAAGAACAGAATAACAGCGATTTTCAGGGAACAAGGGAAGATAACCATAAGGTCTGACTGCCTGCAGGGTCGGGCAGAATAGGGCCATATTTTTCTTCTTGCAGAGCTCCTATAAATGGACATGCAAGTAAAAGAGATATTGCTGAATTCTTTTCCCAGCAAGGAATACCCTGGAGAAGGAATACATTCTTGGGAGGAGGTCTATAAACAGCCACTCTGGGAGTGTCTGTCTTATGCGGTTGAGATAAGAACTGAAATACGCCCTGGTCTTCTGCAGTACCCTCAGGCTTACTAGGATTGGGAAATTCCAGCCTGGTAAATTTGGTCAGACTGGTTCTCTGCTCTTGAACCCTGTTTTCTGTTAAGATGTTTATCAAGACAATATGTGCACAGCAGGACATAGACCATCATCAGTAATTCTAATTTTGCCTTTGCCGTATGATCTTTATTGCCCTTTGAAACATGTAATCTATGTGACCTACTCCCTGTTCATACAATGCCTCCCCTTTTAAAATCCCTAATAAAAACTTGCTGGTTTTGTGGCTCAGGGGACATCATGGACCTACCGATATGTGATGTTACCTCTAGAGGCCCAGCTGTAAAATTCCTCTCTTTGTACTTTTTCTCTTTATTTCTCAGACCGGCCAACACCTAGAAAATGGAAGGAACCTACGATGAAATATTGGGGGCTACTTCCCCCAATAAGTTAACACTTTGGGGACTGTTGGGAAGGTATGATTGGTTTTGAAATGTGAGGACATGAGGTTTGGGAGGGGCCAGGAGTGGGATGATATAGTTTGACTGCATTCCCACCCAAATCTCACCTTTAATTCCTATGTGTTGTGGGAGGGACCTAGTGGGAGGTAATTGAATCCTGGGGACAGCTCTTTCCTGTGCTGTTCTTGTGATAGTGAATAAGTTTCACGAGATCTGATGATTATATAAGGGCCAGTTTCCTTGCACAAGCTCTCTTCTCTTGTCTGCCGCCACATGAGACATGGCTTTCACCTTCCACCATGATTGTGAGACTTCCCCAGCCACATGGAACTGTAAATCCATTAAACCATTTTTTCTTCTTAGTCTCTTATATGTCTTTACCAGCAGTGTGAAAACAGACTAATACAATAGCTAGGGAACCACAGAAAGCATCCTTAATCTGGTGGCAACTAATTTTCATCCTCTGTAAAGTGAATATAGTAACTCACCCTCAAGATCATTGGGAGAACTGACATAATGCATAAAACCAACTGACATCTAGTAGACACTAAAATCATGTCTATGATTATTATTTTATAATTCATGTAAATGTCTGAGCATCAAATCAGTATATTCACGAAACCCTGGATGCATTCCCTATTTTCATAAAGCTTTTATATGAGAAACTATCTGCTGACTAGGTGAAAGAAGATCCTATGTTTTAATAAACAAGAAAATGAGTAACATGATTCTTTTCCCCTAATGTGAAATATAATAGTACCTAGATTAACCATATTAGAGAAAGCCATTATGGCTATGGTAAATTGTAACATGCCATCTTGAGGCAAATTTATGTTGTATGTATAATTACATTTTAAAACATAACTTACTTGGTGTCAGATTCATATGAAAGACCAAGGAATCAAAGGCTCCCACAACCCACTGTGGGATTGTGGCCACCTATGCTGGACTTGCGGAGGAGCTGGGGAAAAAAACAGTTCTGTGACATGTTGATGGCCACTACTTTTAGCCTATAGGTGATAGAGTCTGAGAAAATAGCAGGAGATTAAAAAGATAATACTTTGGAAAGAGATGTACTGTGGGTGCTTCCCCTCCTTTGCGGCAGAGTGGTGGGCAACATCAATCCTATTTCACGTCTTAATAAAAAGGGCTTCAAAGCAACCATATAAATAACTATAAATGTTGTCTACAGTTGTAGGTGCAGATACCTAAGGAAAATAATGCCCTAAGTCTTCCTTTATGACCTACACATATGGAGTGAGAGGCTGTAAGAATGCTTTCTATGGACCAGATGTGGATCATTTGTGCAAGAACCGGCCTAAGCATGTCTTGGATTCTATCCAAGAAGGTTGCCTGTGGGTAAAGAAAAGCTCATAAAACAACTGCAGCCATCTTCCTCCTGCTCTAAGGATGAAGCCAACCAACAGAGGAAGGTAGAACCAACAGAATGACCAAAGAGTGGAGCTGAGAAATAACACACCAGTTCCACAGTCTGCTCAACCTTTGGTCTTCTGGTTATATAAGATAAATATTGGACAAAAAACCAAACACCGCATGTTCTCACTCATAGGTGGGAATTGAACAATGAGAACACATGGACACAGGAAGGGGAACATCACACTCTGGGGACTGTTGTGGGGTGGGGGGAAGGGGGAGGGATATCATTAGGAGATATACCTAATGCTAAATGACAAGTTAATGGGTGCAGCACACCAGCATGGCACATGTATACATATGTAACTAACCTGCACATTGTGCACATGTACCCTAACACTGAAAGTATAATAATGAAAATAAAATTAAAAAAGAGAAGTACATCAATAAATATGATTTCTTCAAATGTAAAAAAAAAAAAAATAAGATAAATATTATTATTACTTAAGCCACTTTTTGTTAAGGATTTTGTTTCTTGTAGCCAAAAGCATGAGAGTCACTACACTTTCTAATCTATGGGGTTGGTGGGATATTTAGTGGAAATATATGAAATGCCACTAGTAAAATATCTTTGAACGTAGTTGGCAGCCAATAGACAAATACTAAGTGTTTTCTTACTGAAGTTTTTGTTAGCTAAGCTGCAATTATATTTTTCAAAATGCCTTCCCCAGGTGACTTTGTATTAGACATGGCCATAAGAGAAGTTTGTGTGAGATTTGCAAGTTAGAAGTGAAAGTCAGCCCTCTAGCTGGCCTGGATTGATAACTCTGACCCAAAAGCTCATGCTGTTGGCATGAGGCAGTGTCCTGACTTCTAGCTCCTCCAACTTGCACTGGACCTTCTAAAATTGGGTTAAGTTTTTGCCGAGGCACCTGTGTTGATCTGTGGTAAAAGACACCATATACCCTGAAGGTTACCTGCATCAACAGGTTTGGGAGAGAGACAGATACAGGTTTCAATGTGAGACAGATACAGGTTTCAATTTGTTTTTTTATGTTCCAGTTCATCAACAAAGATGTCAGTTTTCCCTTATTCTAGCCCACTTCAGTCCCACTTTCCTTTGCAGATGCTGACCTGGCTGGTCTATATCAACTTCAAGCCCAACAGTAGATATAGGGGGAAACAAGCACACATAGATCTCTTCAACAGCTCCCATGATTCTGTAAGGTCTAATTGCTGTAACAAATTTCTTATTCTGTATAACTCATAGGACTCTGCTTCTCTGATTGAAACCAGAATGATACATGAGCACTTGCTGACACTAGCCTGGGAGAAGCCAGAGTGCAACCTCTGTCTCAAATAATGTCTTCAAATATATCTTCAGCTGAAAATAATCTCTTCCTTCTCTGAAAACTTATAGTTTCATATAATATTTAACATAGTGTAATGTTCACAATTTTATCTTCTTTAATATATTTCAATTTATTTTCATCCTTTTCTTTTTTTTTTAATTGACAATGAACAGAAATTTATTGGCTCACAGTTCTGAAGGCTGGGAAGTCCATGATTGGAGGCTCGCATCTCATGAAAGCTTTCGTGAGGGCAAAAGAAAGCAAGAAAGGGCCAAATTCACCCTTTAATAATGGCATAAATTCCACCCATGAGGGCAGAGACCTGGCGATCTAATCACCTCTTAAAAATCCCACCTCTTCGTACTGTTACAATGTACATTACTTAGTGTGTTACAACTCAGATTTCAACATGAATTTTGGAGAGGACAAATATTCAATCCATAGCAAAACATATCTTTTTTAAGGGAAAAATGTGTGCTCTACATAGAAAATTTTGACCATCGAAATTTGTATTATCTGCCTAATTGATGGAGAAAATATTTTTCTCTAAGAAAATGTGGCACATATACACCATGGAATACTATGCAGCCATAAAAAATGATGAGTTCATGTCCTTTGTAGGGACAAGGATAAAGCTGGAAACCATCATTCTCAGCAAACTATCGCAAGGACAAAAAACCAAACACCACATGTTCTCACTCATAGGTGGGAATTGAACAATGAGAACACTTGGACACAGGAAAGGGAACATCACACACTAGGGCCTGTTGTGGGGTGGGGGGAGGGATAGCATTAGGAGATATACCTAGTGTAAATGACAAGTTAATGGGTGCAGCACACCAACATGGGACGTGTATACATATGTAACAAACCTGCACGTTGTGCACATGTACGCTAGAACTTAAAGTATAATTAAAAAAAAATACTAAAAAAAATTTCATCCTTTTCTTCTTCTCTCCCTCTTTTATATCAAAACTGTTAATAAGAATACAGCTAGTATTTATGTACTGGCTGCCAAATGTGTTCAAAGATATTTTGCTAATGGCATTTTGTACATTTCTAATCATTCTCCCACCAACCCTATAGATTAGATAATGTAGTAATTCAGATGACCAAATAGTTTCCCTTTAAAAAAATAATCAGTTGGGCTGGCATTCACACATGACAGCAGCTGACTAGAGCATGTAGCAGCATCCCCCTTAGGTGTTTCTGTGCTCTCCTGTTTACCCCGGCCCCATTATTTTCTATTAGCATCCATCACCAAGGCAGTGTTGGTTATCACCATCACTATGGACTGAATATTTGTATACCCCCACAACCCATATGCTGAATCTTTAATCTTCAAAGTAATGGTATTTGGAGGCGGAGACTTTGGGAAATAATTAGGTTTAGACTGGGTCATGAAAGTAGAGCCCCCATGATGAAACTCTCTCTCATGAGGACACAGCAAGAAGGTGGCCATCTACAAGCCAGGAAGAGGGCCTTCACCAGAACTTGACCATGCTGTCACTATGATCTTGGACTTCCTAGCCTCCAGAACTGTGAGAAATAAATTTCTATTATTTATCCTACTCATCTGTGGCATTTGTAGTAGCATCTCAAGCTAAGACAAACATCAAACTTTTTTTATGTCTTTTACTCATTAAGCCTGGATTCTGAAGGCTTTTGCGTTCAGGACCCCATATTCCAAAAGCAGCTTTGTATTGAGTGTCTGTGATGGGTTTGTGGTTGACAGGGAAAGTGACAGATGTTTCAGGAAGATTGTTAAAGCAAATATTTCAAAACTCATGAGCAGTCTTAGACTTGGTGAAGTTTGAAGTGCAATGGAGAGTTTGGCCAGATACAGTAATTAGAAAGGGTTTTGGGGCCAGATGTTAAACTGGTCTCAAATACCAGTTTTATTTAGTAGACATCAGGAAACAATTGAAGCATTTTAAGGAGGTGAGAGAAATGACCAGGGCTATGGTATAGGAAAATCAATCTAGAAGTTGTATAATAGTGAATTAGGTGGGAGCAGCGACAGAAATGGGACGTACTTATGATGCAGCAACATTTTTACTTTCTTAACCAGTTTTTGGAGGAAGACTTATCTGTTTATTCTTATTGCCATTGGACCATTGTCTTTGTCTGGTTTAAAAATGTCACAGAATTTGAAGCTCTAGATTTATTTATCACTGAGATTGGTAGATAAAACTTCAAGTTTGCCTTTGTTTAAAGGAAACATATTCAAGCTGGTATTTCAGTTTATATACAAATTCCCCAGGCAGTTTGGTTGCCAAGACTGTTCTGGAAATCTTGCAAGCACTGTTCTGTTGGCATTTTAGCACTGCTGATTTCAATATTAGCTGAAAACTATAAAAGTAGTATTTAATTTCTTCTACTGTATAAGAAGCCCTTAGAACTTCATATTTGAAAGAGGGCACATATAGAGATAGTATTATATTCATATGCCCAGTAAGGGACCAGACTGACACACAGCAAAAATTATCAGTTGGAGGATACCAAAGAAATCATAACATTATACTTTCACCAAAGAATTATGAGGTCTTAGCAACATCCTAGAAATGACTGATTAGAAAGAAAAGTATTTACACTATTGAACTAGGAAGATACCTTAATCCCTTCCTGAGTAAATCTGTGCTTTCTCTATATAATAAATGGAGTTTCTGTCTTTCCCCTGCCCCCAAGTTACAGTGAACCAAAAGGATAATTATCCATTGGTTACATTTCAGGTAACAGAATGAGAATCAGAGAACTAAAAAGCAACACTGGTGACTGTCTATCATCAAAATGCCAGATGAATTCAAAATACCCAACTGCTTAAAATAGAAATAAGTAAATAAACAAAAAAAATGTTGAATCACATTACATATTACTGTAGTCTTATGTTCTTTTGGGTAGGAAAGCTTGAGTGATGATTGAGCAAAGTCACCCATCTGTCTTCTAATCTAGTATAGAAATCATGTCATCCTTCTACTGTACATGTATCTGGTTTGATTCCATTTAGAGAACTTTAGTGTTAAGTAACAAAACTACAGTTAAAAGGTTAATAGATGCAATTACATCTAGAACCGCTTTGGTGTTCAAAATAAAAGAAGGGATCATGTTAAAATAGGCTATCTCCCTAGAGGCCCTCTGGATTGGAGTCTCTGTTTTCATCTTTGGCATTTTCAAGGCCCTGTTCCATTTTGGAGAATAGTACCTGCTAGACATAATCTCCCTAAAGAAAGAAAAAAGAAAGCTATTTGAAGTCAAGCAGAGGCCTTATCCTATAACCAAATGCCAACTTTCTATTTTTTACTTTTGTATAAGCCAACCTACCAATGCAAAATTATATTCTGCAGCTTCCATCTTAAATATATTTGCATTTTTCTATACTCCTGTCTTAGTCTATCTTTTGTTGTTATAATAGAATACCACAGACTGGATAATTTATAAAGAAAAGCAGTGTATTTGGTCATAATTCTGAAGACTGAGAAGTCTGAGAGCATTGTGCTAGCATCTGACAAAGTTAGTCCCATGGTGGATATTCAGAAAGGCAAGAAAGCAAGTGCTAGAGAGAGCTAGCTCTTATAAGAAAGCCAATCCTGTGATAATTAATCCACTTCCATGATAACAGCATTAATTTATTCATGTGGTTGGAATCCTTGTAACTTATCCACCTTCCAAGGTCCCCGCCTCACAACAGTGTTACTTTGGAGGCCAAGTTTCCAACAGATGCTCTTTTGGAAACCGTAGCACATCCAAACCATAGCACATCCTATCAGGTTTGAACCACAAATCCTGGCCAATCAGTAGTTCATAATTACATTACATTAGTCAGCTCAGGGTGCCATAACAAAATGCCACAAGCTTCATGAATTACATAACAGATATTTATTGTCTCACAGTTCTGGAGTCTGGAAAATTCAAGATCAAGTTGCCAGCTGGTTTGGTTCCTGGTGAAGTTCCTCTTCAAAGGAACTTCCTTTGAAGTCTTAGCTACATCCTAGGCTCAAAGCCAGCTGCCTTTTCTGTTTCTTCATATTGTGGAGGAAGCTCTGGTTTCTCTTCCTCTTCTCAGAAAGACACCAAACCTACTGGATTCAGGTGCCACACATAAGGCATTATTTAACTTTACCACATAAAAGCCCTGTCTCCAAACACAGTTACATTGTGGGTTAGGGCTTCAACAAATGAATTTTGGGTGAACAAATTCAGTTCAAAACGTAGCACAGAGGAAACTAGTTAACATCTAAGCCTCAGTGTCCTCATGTTGAACATCAAGAAAATGCTATCTTCTTCAAATGATTGTTTTCCAGAACTTATGAGATAGTGCATTTTAAAAGTACAGTATCTGCACAAAATATCCAAGTGTTTTCCTACCTTGAACCATCTGCTTAGATGTTCATGCTATTCTTGGACCTGTACTTTGCCCCCAACCCTGCCTACACCATTCTACTGAGCTTGCAACTTTGGCCAGCATCTCTAGACCCATAACTGCCAGGTTCAGACCTCTGAATGCCTACCCAAGTCCTCAGCACATGCTGAGGACCTGAAATTCTTTACCTGTCTATTGGTTTTCAGTTATCCCCTTAAAGATCCCAGTATTATGTATAAAATATAGATATAGATAAATTAGGTAAATATAAAACAAAAAAGGGGCCAGTTCTTCTTTAAGCAGGGCCCTGACCCATTTCTCATCACTGGGAGGGACCTCCCAGCCAGGCCCTCCAGCTACACCTGCCTGCACTTATTATGAATAGAGTTCTGATCTTTCCCTGGGACATAGTGCCCAGGGGAGGGGAGAGCTGCCACCTGGGTTGGTTGGATAATTCAGCCATTCCAGCCTGTGGGCTTTGGAGAGTCCATGTCAATAGGAGCAGATGTGGCTCCCCACCATGACACAGCTGTTTGGTCAAAGCATGGTCAGACTGCTTCTTTAGGTGGAACCTGATTCACTGCTCATCATAGGGCAGGTCCTCCCAGGCAGGTCCTCTCAGCAGGGGCATCCATCCCACCCCACCTGTGTTCTACAGGGCCAATAGATCTCTAATCACTTTCTCAGACAGAGCATGCCTGAGGGGCAGGAAGTCTGCCACATTGGCCATTCAAGACTCTCAGCCAGTCCAGTCTATGGATCTTGGAGAGACCAAACTGATCAGGGGCTGGAGGAATCTCCAACACAGCACAACTTCTCTATCAAAAAGCATCCAGACTGCTTCTTTAAGTGATTGCCTGAACCCTTTCCTCCTGACTGGGTGAGACCTCCCAACCAGGGTCTCCAGCCACCTCCTAGGGGTGTGTTTGGGCTGGCAGTAGGTCAGTATCCCTCTGGGATGGAGCCCTCAGAGGAAGGGATGGACTGCTATCTTTGCTGTTTTATAGCCTTCACTGGTGATACCTCCAGGTACAGAAAAAACTGAGTCAACTAGGGTCTGAAGCAGATCCCCAGCAAACTGCAGCAGCCTTAAAGAAGAGTGGTCAGACTATTAAAAGAAAAACAAACAACAACAAAACACAAAAGCCCTATCCAAAGGTCGGCAACCTTGGAGGTCAAAGATAGATACGCCCATGAAGATGAGAAAAAATGCAAAAACACTGAAAACTCAAAAAGCCAGATGGCCGCTTTTTCTCCAAATGACCACGCCACCTCTCCAGCAAGGGCTCAGAACTCAGCTGAGGCTGAGAAGACTGAAATGACAGAAATAGGATTCAGAAGGTGCATAATAACAAACTTCACCGAGCTAAAGGAGCACATTGTAACCCAATAACAAGAATCCAAGAATCATGATAAAACAACATGGTAGTTGACAGCCAAAATAGCCAGTTTAGAGAGGAACAAAACTGACCTGTTAGAGCTGAAAAACACACTACAAGAACTTCATGATGCAATCACTAGTATTAATAACAGAATAGACCAAGGAGAGGAAAGAATCTAAGAACTTGAAGACGATATCTTTCTGAAAAACAACAGGTGAATAAGAATAGAGAAAAAAGAATGAAAAGGAATGAAAAAAACTTCTGAGAAATATGGGATTATGTAAAGAGATTAAATCTATGATGAATTGGGGCACCTGAAAGAGACAAGGAGAATGAAACCAGGTTAGAAAACATACTTCAGGATATCATCCAGGAAAACTTCCCCCAACCAAGCAAGACAGGCCAACATTCAAATTCAGGAAATGTGGAGAACCCCAGTAAGAAACTCCATGAGAAGATCATCCTCAAGACACAAAATCATCAGATTCTCCAAGGTCAAAATGAAAGAAAATGTTAAGAGCAGCTAGAGAGAAAGGTCAGATCATCTACAAAAAGAAGCCCATCAATCTAACAATGGACCTCTCAGTGGAAATTCTACAAGCCAGAAGAAACTGGGATCCAATATTCAACATCCTTAAACAAAAGAATTCAAACTCAGAAGTTCATGTCCGGCCAAACTAAGCTTCATCAGTGAAGGAGAAATAAGATCTTTTTCAAACAAGCAAATGCTGAGGGAATTCATCACCACCAGACCTGCTTTGCAGGAGCTCCTGAAGAAACACTAAATATGGGAAGGAAAAACCATTACCAGCCACTATAAAAATACACTGAAGTACACAGACCAGTGACACTATGAAGCAACCACATAAACAAGTCTGCAAAATAACCAGCTAGCATCGTGATAACAGGATCAACTGCACACATAACAATACTAACCTTAATTATAAATGGGCTAAATACCCCAATTAAAAGATACAGAATGGCAAGCTGGATAAAGAATGGAGACTCATTGGTATGCTGTCTTCAAGAGACCAGTCTCACATGCAAAAAGATACCTATAGGCTCAAAATAAAAGGATGGAGGAAAGTTTACCAAGCAAATGGAAAACAGAAAAAAAGCAGCAGTTGCAATCCTAGTTTCTGACAAAACAGACTTTATACCAACAAAGAACAAAAAACAAAAAGAAGGGCATTACATAATAATAAAGGGTTCAATTCAACAAGAAGAGCTAACTATCCTAAATACATACGCACCCAATACAGGAGCACCCAGGTTCGTAAAGCAAGTTCTTAGAGACCTACTATGAGACTTAGACTCCCACGCAACAATAGTGAGAGACTTTAACACCCCACTGACAATATTAGATCATTAAGACAGAAAATTAACAACAACATTCAGGACTTGAACTCAGCTCTGGATCAAGTGGATAGATACATAAATATTTATAGATAGATACAGAACCAATAGATACATACATATGTATATATATACATATATACATATATATACACACACAAATACACACACATATATACATATAGAACTGATAGACATATGCAGAACTCTGCACCCAAAAACAACAGAATGTACATTCTTCTCATGGCCACATGGCATTTACTCTAAAATTAATCACATAATTGGAAGTAAAACACTCCTCAGCAAATGCAAAAGAACTGAAATCATAACAGTCTCTCAGACCACAGCATAATCAAATTAGAACTAAAGATTAAGAAATTTGCTCAAAACCACACAACTATGTGGAAACTGAATAACATATTCCTAAATGACTCTTGGGTAAATAACAAAATTAAGGTAGAAATCAAGAAATTATTTGAAACTAGTGAGAACAAAGGTACAACCTACCAGAATCTCTGGGATGCAGTTAAAGCAGTGTTAAGAGGGAAATTTATAGCATTAAATGCCCACATCAAAAAGGTGGAAAGGTCTCAAGTTAACAACATAACAGCATGAGTAAAATAACTGGAGAACCAAGAGCAAACAAACCCCAAAGCTAGCAGAAGACAAGAAATAACAAAGATCAGTGGTGAACTGAAGGAGATAGAGACACAAAAAAAGCTACAAAAAATAAAAAATCCAGGAGCTGCTTATTTTTTTTGGAAAAAATTAACAAAATAGGATCTTAGCTAGACTAACAAGGAAGAAAAGAGAGAAGATTCAAATAAAAATCAGAAATGATAAGAGGAATATCACTGCTGACCCTACAGAAATACAAACAACCATCAGAGGATACTATAAATACCTCTATGCACATAAACTAGAAAATCTAGGAGAAACTGATACATTCATGGACACATACCTCCCAAGACTGAACCTGTAATAAATTGAATCCCTGAATAGAGCAATAACAAGTTCTAAAATTGATGCAGTAGTAAATATCCTACCAACCATTAAAAAAGCCCAGGACCAGATGGATTAAAGCTGAATTTCACCTAAGGTACAAAGAAGAGCTGGTACCATTTCTACTGAAACCCTTCGAAAAAATTAAAAAGGAAGGACTCCTCCATAAGCCATTCTATGAGGCCGGTATCATCCTGATATCAAAACCTGGCAGAGACACAACCAAATGGAAAACTTCAGGCCAATATCCTTGATGAACACTGGTGCAAAAATCAACAAAATACTGGCAAACTGAATCCAGCAACACATCAAAAAGCTTATCCACCACGATCAAGTATGCATTGTCCTCAAGAAGCATGGTTGATTCAGAATACATGAATCAATAAATTTGATTAATCACATAAAAAAATCTAAAGGCAAAGATCACATGATTACCTCAATAAATGCAGAAAAGGCCTTTGTTAAAATTCACCATCCCTTTATGTTAAAAACTCTCAATAAACTAGGTATTGAAGGCAAATACCTCAAACTAATAAGAGCCATATATGAGAAACCCACAGTCAATATCATACTGAATGGGCAGACACTGGAAGCATTCCCCTTGAAAACCGGCACATGACAAGGATGCCCTCTCTCACCACTCTTATTCAACATAGTATTGGATGTTCTGGCCAGGGCAATCAGACAAGAAAAAGAAATAAAGCGTATTCAAATAGGAAGAGAAGAAGTCAAACTATCTTTGTCTGCAGATGACATGTTCCCATATCTAGAAAACCCCATTGTCTCAGCCCAAAAGCTTCTTAAGCTGATAAGCAATTTCAGCAAAGTCTCAGGATACAAAATCAATGTGCAAAAATTGCTAGCATTCCTATACACCACTGACAGGCAAGCCAAGAGCCAAATCATGAATGAACTCCCATTCACAACTGCCACAAAGAGGATAAAATACCTAGGAATACAGCTAACAAGGGAAGAGAAGGACCTCTTCAAGGAGAACTACAAACCACTGCTCCAAGAAATCGGAGAGGACACAAATGAATAGAAAACATTCCATGCTCATGGATAGGAAGAATCAATATCGTGAAAATGGCCATAATGCCCAAAGCAATTTATATATTTAATGCTATTCCCATTAAATAACCATTGACATTCTTCAGAGAATTAGAAAAAACTATTTTAAACTTCATGTGGAACCAATACAGAGCCTTAATAGCCAAGACAATCATAAGTAAAAAAAAAAAAAAGCCAGAAGCTTCATAATACCAGATTTCAAACTATATACTACAAGGCTACAGTAAGCAAAATAGCATGGTACTGACACAAGAAAAGACACACAGACACAGATGGAGCTGAAAAGAGTACCCAGAAATAAGACTGCACACCTACAACCATCTGATCTTCTACAAAACCTGACAGAAACAAGCAATGGGGAAAGGATTTCCTATTTAATAAGTGGTGCTGGGAGAACTGGTTAGTCATATGCAGATAACTGAAGCTGACCCCTTCCTTACACCTTATACAAAAATTAACTCAAGATGGATAAAGACTAAAATGTAAAACCCAAAACTATAAAAACCCTAGAAAAAACCTAGGCAATACCATTCAGGACACAGGCATGGGCAAATATTTCATGATGAAGATGCCAAAAGCAATTGCACCAAAGCAAAAATTGACAAATGAGTTCTAATTAAACTGAAGAGCTTCAGTACAGAAAAGAAACTATCATCAGAGTGAACAGACAACCTACAGAATGGTATAAAATGTTTGCAATCTATCCATCTGACAAAGCTCTAACATCCAGCATCTATAAGGAACTTAAATAAATTTACAAGAGAAAACAAACAACCCCATTAAAAAGTGGGCAAAGGGGAGGAACAGACACTTCTCAAAAGAAGACATACATGTGGCTAACAAACGTGAAAAAAAGTTCAGTGTCACTGGTTATTAGAGAAATGCAAATCAAAACCACAATGAGATACCAAGTCACACCAGTCTGAATGGTTGTCATTAAGAAGTCAAATAACAAATTCCTGCGAGGTTGTGGATAAAAAAGGAACGCTTTTACACTGTTAGTGGGAGTGTAAATTAGTTCGACCATTGTAGAAGTCAGGGTGGTGATTCCTCAATGTCTTAAGAGACAGAAATACCATTCGACCCAACAATCCCACTACTGTCTATATACCCAAAGGAATATAAATCATTCTATTATAAAGATATATGCATGTGTATATTCACTGCATCACTATTCACAATAGCAGAGACATGGAATCAACCTAAATGTCCATCAATGATAGATTGGATAAAGAAAATATGGTACATTACACCATGGAATATTATGCAGCCATAAAAGGAATGAGATTATGTCCTTTGCAGGGACATGGATGGAGCTGGAGGGCATTATTCTCAGCAAACTAAAGCAGGACCAGAAAGCCAAATACCACATGTTCTCACTTAGAAGCAGGAGCCAAATCATGAGAACATATGGACACGTAGTGGGGAACAACACACAGTGGGGCCTATCGGAGTGTGTGGGGGTAGGAAAGAGGAGGGAGAGCATCAAGAGAAATAGCTGATGGATGCTGGGATGACCTGTGCAGCAAACCACCATGGCACACATTTACCTATGTAACAAACCTGCCCATCCTGAACATGTACCTGAACTTAAAAGTTGGAAATCAAAATAAAATAAAATAAAAGAGATATAAGAGACATATATATTACATATATATTAACCAATCAATGTGTAGACCTTGTTTGGATCCTGATTCAAAATATAAGCTGTAAAAATTATATGTGTGTGTGTATATATATATAATTTGTTTACAGACACACATTGGACATTTGATAATATAAAGAAATTAATTTTTACGGAAGTATAATAATGGTATTTTGGTTACATTTTACAAGAGTACACATGGACATAAAGACGAGAAAAATAGACACCAGGACCTACTTGAGGGTGAAGAGTAGGAGGGGGGTGAGAATGGAAAATCTGGAAAATCTGCCTGTTGGGTAGATTATTTGTTGGGTAACAAAATAATTTGTATACCAAACCCCTATGACATGCAGTTTACTCATGTAACAAACCTGCACACCTACCCCCTGAATCTAATAAAAGTTGGACGTAAAAACTAATTAAGTGAAGAGTTCTTGTCTTTTAGTAATAGATACTGAAATATTATTTAGATGGAATGTCAGAATATCTAGGATTTGCTTCAAATTAATTTAAGGTCTGAGGAGTGGGTGGGAACAAAGATGAAGCAAGATTGGCCAAGAGTTCAAACCTGTTATTGGTGGGTGATGGGTCCATGAGGGTTCATTATCCTGTTCTCCCTGCTTTTGTATGTTTCTGAATTACCATAATAAAAAGTTTAAAACATAAAAAATATACATACAGGCATCGATATACAGATGAAGTCCTGAAGTCCCTGATGTCACCCATGGAAAATTTCTACAACCCCTTCCTGTCTAATGGACACTTTAAAAAGTGCTGGAGTCAGATTATGGAAGACATAACTGATATTTTAATAAAATAAATATGGAGAAAATATTTCATACACTGTAATTCTGACTGCTTATCTGGTCCTCTTGCTTTTTATTTTCATCCTATTACTTGCTGCTTTCACCAGACCTCTAGATCAGTGGTTCTCTACTGCAATGAAAACAAATGATATCTATTAATTGTTCTGAAGATACTTTCAAGCAATTTAAAAAATGATGCTTTGTGAAGAAACCCCATTCTACATATAAACAAAATTATATTTCCAAAAATTGCTATACACTGTACACTGTTGATTCTTTCACTTTTACTAATGACTCTTGTGATGCCTAATATAGCAGTTAGTTTTTGGTTTCTAAGGCATGCATGGTCTAATGTAATATTCACAGTCACCCTCTGTGGACACTGAAACAGAGTGCTACAGGTGAGCTGCCCAATGTAACCTAGCTAGAAGGTGGTGGAGCCCAGTTTGGATCCTAGCAGTCAATCTTAAGAGGCCACTCTTAACCAGTGTGCAATATCCTCCTGAGTCAAAGTGAATGGCGGGCTCATGTAATCAGTATCCCTGGGGTTGTCCACAACCTAGGCTTCATCTCCCTGGGATGCCATGTCACCTGTCACATGTCATGTCAGCCACTGAAGAATGAAGGGTCAATACAGCCATTTTATATTCTTGCTGGTAAAACACATTGCATTTGCTAGTAAGGATACTGAGAGTGTGGTCACCATCAGTCACATTTCTGCTCAATGGATTAAATCTGATCAGAAGCAAAAGATTAAAAAATCCTCTCCCCAAATCCTGTACTTTTGTGTTATTTTAAGATATATATCTTTCAGAAAAAAAGTCCGGTCAGATGCCTCCAAGGTAAAAATATTCAGAGAAGGGCTTAATGTCTGCATTTGGACTTTTAAACTTACATGATATAAGCAAAATTCAGAATTAGCTTATTTTTCGGATTCACATAGGAAAATTAGAAATTCTCTTTTTTTAAGATCTTGGACAGATTGGGCACTAAAAAGGTTTCAGCTCCATGAGTGACTGGGCTGATCTGCTGGGGAATTGAATCCATGGCATACTCAGAATAAGGAAAATGCTTCTTTTGAAGAACTGTAGGTGGTTCAGAAGAAGGGAAAACGAAAGGCAAGACGCAAACGGCATCTTGATTCAGCTTTTTCAGAGACTGTCTTATTCACATGGCATTCCTCAGAGATTTGATATTTGCCTTCTTATTGAAAGAAATGCACACAGAATTGTAAAAGGAAAAGACTGCTTTCAAATGTTACATAGGGAAAAACACAGCATAGAGATCTAGGTGGCATTTTAAGCCATTAATAGAATGTTAACGCCCACCTCTATATGAAAAGTTCAAAAGACAGTATAATGTGATTGGAAGTGTATGAGTGCTGAAGTCTTGCAGCCTTAGTCAAATTCTAAGCTTCCTGAATGTAGATTTTCTTATTTCTGAAATGGTAATTTATTTCACAGGATTCTTATTAAAAGCAATGAAATGATATTCCCTAATTGTGCTTAGAGAGAGTCAGCATAGTGTCAGTTGAGAGCAGGGACTCAGAAGCCGGACTGTGTTCAAATCTCTCCACTCTCTCTCTCTCTCTTATTAGCTGTGTGAGTTCAGGAAATTCACTTTACTACTCTGGGCCTATAAAATGGAGTTGAAAATAATAGTGCCTACCACAGGGCATTATTATGAGGATTTAATGAGGAATTCATTATAAAATGCTTGAAACACTACCCAGATCAGAGTAAGTACTATGTAAGTTTTTGAAAAATAAATACTATGCTGGCTATTAACAGTCTGGCATTCATTCCCTCTAATTCTAGAATCATCATCCCATGTCTGCTTTGGGAAATGTCACCTTCTCCATTTGAATACAATCTTAGTGATGCGCTTAATCCTGGTGCTTCAACAAATCCTGGCTGAGGAGATGAGGATGTGACCACAGCTGGGCTAATTAGACAATCTCTCCCTAGAATTTGACTCATAAGGAGATATACAGACCTTATGGAAATTTATTCATCCTGACTACTGTGTCCTAATGTACCCTCTGTCAATTCCTCACTCCAAAATTTCCAAGGCTGCCTTCATGTCTGCCCACTCTGGGACACATATTTTCACCCTCTCCATTAATTCTATGAGCCAACCTTTATCTTTTCAATAAATCAGTTTCTATTTTTCTATTTTCTTCCATCTGTTTCTGATGCCTTTCATCAAACACCCCCTAAATGTTTAAAATAGGCACACAAAAAATATATTATTATTAAATAAAAATTGGAGGCCAAGGCAGGTGGATCATGAGGTCAGGAGATGGAGACCATCCTGGCTAATATGGTGAAACCTCGTCTCTACTAAAAATACAAAAAAAAAAAATTAGCCTGGCATGGTGGCATGCACCTGTAGTCCCAGCTACTCGAGAGGCTGAGGCGGAAAAATCACTTGAACCTGGAAGGCGGAGGTTGCAGTGAGCCGAGATCCCACCACTGCACTCCAGCCTGGGCGACAGAGCGAGACGACGTCTCAAAAATAAATAAAAAATACAATAAAATTTTATAAAATAAAAATTAATGATTCTAATTTTTTATCAATACCAATATTAGTTTACTGTGTAAAAATTCTCTTTCTATCAAAGTAATCTCGCCCCAAAATTAGTGTGTGTTTGTGCTCGTTTAAACTGTCATTAAGTTATTTAGTTGTATATCCTCTCTACTCCTAACATTAGTAAGCAAAAATACATGGTATAATTATAACCTGGCAAGGGCTGTAAGTGTATATAACTGGGAATAAGTGTTTTATAGGTGACTAGTGGGTGACCAGCTATGGAATTCAAGAAACAAGTCTGGGCAATCAAGGACCAGAGCTGGCACTTCATGCCCTGAATGTCTCAGCGACACATAGAACTAAACACAAATTCAGTGGTGGGAAAGAAGTCAACTTATTGATATTTCATGTGTTCTTAATTTTACTGCTATGCCCATTCTCTCACTGCTAAAAGACAGAAGAAAATTCAGCAAAAATAGCGAAACCTATCTGAACAATTTGAGAATCCCTAATTGAACTTTGAAAATTACACCCATAAGAAAATAAATTTCTAATAGCTAATGTTCCAAACCATAATACAACTTCATACTGAGAAGTTAGAGATCATGTGGTGAGCAATTTGAGGATTAAAAAATGGAATCTTTTCTGTGACTGGTTAAATCATTTATCAAAAAGCATAAGCAAATCTGTAGAGACAAAATACATTAGCGGCTGTCTAAGGCTGGGAGATGGTGGTATGGGAAATTATTGCTAATGGGTACAACACTGCTTTTGAGAATGATGAAAATGTTCTGAAATGAGATTATTATGATGGTTGTACAATTCTGTAAATATACTGACAATCAGTGAATCCTGTACTTTAAACAGATAAACTTTGTAGTATAAAGTATTGGTCAGGCACGGTGGCTTACACCTGTAATCCCAGCACTTTGGGAGGCCAAGGTGGGCAGATCATGAGGTCAAGAGATTGAGACCATCCTGGCCAACATGGTGAAACCCCGTCTCTACTAAAAATACAAAAATTAGCTGGGCATGGTGACACGCACCTGTAATCCCAGCTACTCAGGAGGCTGAGGTAGTAGAATCACTTGAACTTGGGAAGTGGAGGTTGCAGTGAGCCGAGATCGTGCCACTGCACTGCAACCTGGTGACAGAGCAAGACTCTGTCTCAAACAAACAAACAAATACAGTATAAAGTATTATACCTCAGTGTGGTGTTTTAAAAATGTGATTGTCAGAAGTCCCATCTTTTGAGTAACTGGTAAGCTCTAGTCTAAATGCAGGCTGGCAGGCTTGGGTGAGAGATGCCCAGACTAAGGTGGAAAACAAGATCAGCAAATTGTACCCAAGCCAAAATCCATGTCCAGATTCCTTGGCTGAGGACCAGACAGTTGATTGAACAAAGAACAGGATTACAAATGAGAAATGGGGCCGAGTTAGGAAGGAGATAGGCATTGGATCCAAGCAGGAGCAAGTTCAATTCAACTTGTCACCCTTAATGACTAGGTATCATGATCTGGTGGTGGTTTCTTAAACAAGCCATAGTCCATCCACCTAATCTATGTTCCTCTCTGATACAGAGTCAAGATCTCTTTACCCAGGATTCTTCAGAGCATCCTTCATAATTTTCTATTTTCTTATCTCAGTCTTAGTAAGTGCTCTCAGATGGTTGCCAGCACCCAGCACCTATCTCTGAGTGTGCCTACACACCTGGCTGCCCCTATGATTTCACAGTCCTTCCTAGGTGTTTGGCTATCTAGTGGATGTATGAGGTTAATTGTTCCTCTCCTTTATGTTACTCTGTTTGCATGGCTAAGTAGCTCTCATTGTGAAGAAGAAAGCTCTGGTCATTATTTACAAATTATTCGTTAGTCTCATATTGAAAGGAATCAAAGACAGAAAAAAGATTAAGTGATATCCAAGCAGAAAATAGTTAATTCAGGATCTTTGATTTCCCTCCGTGGCTTTGTAAGCTCTGCTTCTACTCACTGTTTTTTGATTGTTTGTTTCAGAGCTTAAGGAAGATTCAAACATAGTTCGCTCCAAAAGTTCTCAGCTTTTTTTCTCTTTTTTTTGCATACACTTGTAATAGATGGTTCTTAACACAGACTACTACTCACATTCTATAGGACCTATCTGTCCACATAAACTGTAGGGTATAGGTAATTCTCACCTCTGTTCCTTTCAAGGAAGCATATCAGGTGGCAGGAGAATGAGAATGATATTATAGAAATAATCTGAACAAACACTTAACAAAATATGAATCATTAACAAAAGCTAACTCATACCAGTAACTATTAATTTGAAATATCCCTCACAACTGATTATAACACTTATGTCATGAAATCTCAGAAGGTCTCTAAAAAGGTTCCCACTCTTAGATTTATAGATGAGGAGAAAGAAGACTCAGAGACTTTTGCAATTTTGCTCAAGCGTTATCAATCTAAATTAAAGTTGACCGTTTCCAAAATTAAGGACTTCTTCCATTGTTCAGTTCCCACTGTTTTAGACCAGTGTTTCTCCAAATGGACTGTGGATATTAAATACTAACCAACTTGGAACTCTTGTGGAAAGCCAGAATCTCACTTTGAGGTGTACATCTTGACCTATTTTTGAAAGCACCTCTATAATTTGCAAAGCACTTTACATAACGTAATAACATTTTATTGTTTCCATGACATCCATGAAAAAATAAATTATAAATGTGGTTTTATAAATGTGCTGGTAATATGCCTTGTGTTGTACTCTAAATGACAGATCAAGAATTCAAACTAGGATCTGTGACTTTAAATCTTACATTTTTCCCTTGACATTTCTTCTTGCTAAAAACACATCTTTTATAAATCTTTCTTTCTGAAATCTAAAAGGATACCGTAATGGTAACTTTTCCAAATATCTTATTTTATTTATGTTTTTAAATTCTCTGTCTTTCAGAGATTTTTCTTGACATGGTTTATATTTCTAAATATGATCCTATTATTACTTTTTTGAGACAGGGTCTCACTCTGTCGCCCAGAGTTCAGTAGCATGATCTCAGCCCACTGCAACCTCCGCCCCCCAGACTCTTGTGATTCTCCTGCCCCAGGCTTTTGAGTATCTGGGATTACAGGGGAAAGCCACTATTGCCTGGCTAATTTTTGTATTTTTAGTAGAGAGGGGGTCTAACCATGTTGGCCAGGCTGGTCTTGAACCACTGACCTCAAATGATCCACCCCCTACTTTGTCATCTCAAAGTGCTGAGATTACAGGCATGAGCCATCGCACCCGGCCGTATAATCACTTTTACTATCAGTCTCCATCATGAATCCATTCAAGGTAAGGTGAGATTTTCTCCTCTAGGTTATTTACATATTTCTCCACTGGTTTCAAATCTCCTCTATAGTCAGTCCGTTAGACATGGTACATTAAACACATTAAATTCACACAATCTATTTCTATCTATTAATTTGCCTTTTAATCATATTTACTGTTTCCCTATAACTTGTCTGAACTTCTTACCCCCATTATTTCAGAGTAATTAAGAGGAACATAAGTACTCAGAGTCTCAAGTTTGCTACACCTGGATCTGTATATACAGCAAAACATCTCTTTGCTCTTCTCAAGGTCTTTGTTTAAAAAAATAAAAGATGTCGTCCTGGCACAGTGGCTCACGCCTGTAATCCCAGCACTTTGGGAGGCCGAGGCAGGCGGATCACGAGGTCAGGAGATTGAGACCATCCTGGCTAACACGGTGAAACCCCATCTCTACCAAAAATACAAAAATTAGCTGGGCATGGTGGCGGGTGCCTCTAATCCCAGCTACTCAGGAGACTGAGGCAAGAGAATCGTTTGAACCCGGGAGGCAGAGCTTGCAGTGAGCCAAGATCGCACCACTGCACTCCAGCCTGGGTGACAGAGTGAGACTCCATCTTGAAAAAGAAAAAAATAAATAAAATAAAAGATGTCAAGTGACCCCAAGTACATTTTGGGGGTATTCTAATTATCAGCTAAGAAGGATACACATTTGAAAGGATGATTTATTGGAATTAAAACTTATGATGTTAGTTACGAATTATTTTAATAAATCCAATGACATCAATTTAGTAGCTTGAGATCTTGAAAAATACTAAAGATGCACCACATATAATTTTCCTAAGTGGATTTCTTAATCATTTATAGTATATATGTTACTTAAAAGTGAATTTTTTCAATTATTTGTAATAAAAATATTTAGCCATCCTATTAATGATAAAACTTGACTATCACGAATGGCATTTTTTTCTATTAGGAGAGTGAAAGACCACTGAATGAAATAATAATCATTCAAAATAACCCAGGTGTGTATAACATCATGTCTAGATTTGAAAACCATGTTCATAAATTTTATGAAATGATGTGAAATAAAACCTGCATCATCCACTTTAATCATACCTGGCTGGCTGGTTCAGACCTATGTCTTTCCTTTCTCCATTTACAGAGGCAAGAAGACCACCTGAAAGAGAAGAAATATAGATGCCCCAGAGAGACTGTCTTTTCTACAGGTATTCATGAGGTTATATCACACCTTGTTGTTTTGAAATCTTTGCCATGTCAGAGGTCAGCTCTAACTGTACCATAGTATGTGGGGCTAATGGAATGAAGGCCTACAGGCCTCTGATTTTGAGAATGTTTATGCTAAATGCTGATAAGAGATCAGATAATGCACTGCAGAGAGACTCAAAGTAGTTTAAGTGCAGATGACTTCATTTCATATGTTCATTCTTAGAAGTAGAATATAATGCTAAGATCAATTGTTACTGCTAAAGATTCTTCCTGCAATCTGAGTGTGTGCAATAGAATTCACATTCTTTCTAGGCTTGACTAATTCCTTGACTTTCCTGAAGGTGGTGTAAAAAGGACTCAAAACTTTGAAACTTAAGAACAAACCCCTTCAAGAAAGGGATCTAGACCCTAGGAGAATGATTCTCAACCTAGGCTGCATATTAGGATATATAAAGAAGTCTTTTAAAACTTGTAAATGCCCAGGTCCTGATCCTGACCAGTTAAATCAGATCATCAGGAGATGAGGCTTTACATTTGTAAAGCTTCTCGCATAATTTTAATGTGCACCAATTTAGGAGGCTACTTTGGAGATGATCTAGGTGTATAATTTAAGAATAAAAATAAATCCAAAATAAATTGGCAACAGAGTTAGAATAATTCCTTTCTAATCAAGTGTTCCTTTTTGTTCCAAAAAGAATTATTTAAAATAAATTTAAAAAAGGATACAAATTAAATGACTAGCAAATTGCAACGGAAAAGGACACAGATATAGGTTTTAGTAAGGAAGGGCAATAGAAATCAAATTTAAAACCCCAAGGGGAGGAAATCACCAGGGTCAGTGAAAGTTTGTAGCCAGGGGAGATTATATCACATATTTACATTATTATTTAATTGTATGTTAAACAGGATTTGGAAAATGAATCACAAATCCAAATATCCCCACAGAGGCAGAATGCTAAAAACCTTCATCTCAGATTGACACAGTTTAGAGATTTGAAAGCCCACTTCTCCTTTTACCATGTCAAATTATAACAGGAAAAATAAAATGCTGATATGAGTCTCTAATGAAAGGTAACTGTGCAATTATTGGAAACACAGTTTCACAGCAAAAGCGGATCTTGTTACAGCACAGAGCTAGGTCTTCGTCTTCCTACCTTTAGTTTCGATGGTGAGATTGATGTTTACTTTCATCTGGTTTTCATTTGAAAAATCCCATCTGTGCTGAGCCTGAAAGAATTGTAAAAATACTAAAGTTACAAGCATTTAAGTAAGGTGGACAGAATTTCCTGGGTTTACTTTGCTAAAATGATGTTTAAAGAAGATTTGGGTGATGTAGGCTGTGAGACCACTATAATATAGCTGCTACAACTAATTATGTGTCTAAGATGAGATGCAAAGCAAAGCTTCAAACCCAGAGGGGAGGGGAAAAATATCCTGGCAGCATTATGCACTTACGTTAAGTATGGACATTTTCTAAAGTGAATGCATTATACTTTAATTATGCAAAACTCTAGATAATAGCATAGTTGTCTGCCATCATATAGTGTAATCCAAACACTTATTGCTACACACGTAAGAGATGGAAATGATAGAATGGAGGAAAGAATGTTTCTATATTTCAAAGGCACTAAAAATGAATATAAAATAAACCAGAAAGTTTCTTTTTTATATATCACTCACAAAGGATCAGGTTTGTTATGAGAAAACAGTAAGTAGCTTAGTTACTCTGGCATCAGCACATAAAGTGTGTCTCAAAAGAGGAGATATGAAAGAAGTGGAAATGTCAATACATTAGATATGAATATTTTAAAAGATATCTTGGGACTAGGCATTATAGAAGTAAAGTTGAGTGTTTGGGTCAAACATGACTTCTAGGCAGGTTGTCCACAGTATTATCTCCACAATTCTACCCCAGATATATTATTAATATTAATGAAAAGAATTTAGGCCAGACATTTGAAAAGATTATTTGGGTATCTCTAAGGTGCTCACTTTAGGATTCAAAGGTGGCAGCAACTAATCACCTGGCCTTTGTCTCACTTTGGGTGACTCTTCGTCGAATGTTTCCATGAAGTTCAGACCAGCCATTGGTCCAAGAAACAGTCTCCATGTTTAGGTTTTAACCCAGCTATTTTAAATCTTTTGCAAGCCCTGCATCCATGAATGATTGACTCCATATGCCTTTGTAAAAGTGCGTGCCCAATAACAATTTCCAATAGAAACCAAACTCAATCTCTCACTCATGCCCAGTTAAACAATGTTGAATTTACAAAAGTTCCTCACCTCATCTCTTATTTCTCACTCAGTCATTGCTTCTGTGAATAATTTATTCTGGAAATTAAGAAAACAAAAACAAAACACTAAATAAACCTGTAGAAAAAGAGTATACAGAATTAAATCAGGGGTCTCTGCTAGCTGAGGGTGTCTCCATCGAGACCCATGTGGCTGTACTTCTTATGCAGACATGAGATAATAGTTGATAGTTTTCTTATATGAATACCTTTTCTTAATGGTCATAATTTAGCTGTGCCATAGCCTCCAGGCAAATTCCCGTGACCTCCTGATTCTGGTAGATTCTGATATGCATATTTCTCCACTAAACCTTTATAATGATATGTACATTCTAAATAAAACTACTTTGTGATTACTTAAGGGTCTATTTCTCTCTCCATATTGTAAGATCCTTGAACACGTGGGTTATAGTTTATTTAATTCACCACAATTAGGTATCAATAAATATTCCGTGATTAAATAAGGCTGTAGATGAATATTTAAATTGTATTGATTAGGCAAATGTATAATTCAGCATACCTATTCGCAAGAGTTTTGAGGTCCTCTAATACACAGTTGAATGTACAGAATTTTCATTGTTTCCATTGTCTTATAGAAATTATGTCTTAATTTTTTTAAATAGACTACATTTTTGAGAAGTTTATAGCAAAATTGTGCTGAAAACACAGAGAATTCCCATGCATCCCCATCCCCACACATGTAAAGTCTCCCGCACTATCAAAATCCCTGACCAAAGTGGTATATTGGACACTATCCATGAACCTACTTTGACACACTATAGTAACTCAGAGTCCATAGTTTACATGAGAGTTCTTTCTTGGTGCTGTACATTTTATGAGTTTTGAAAAATGTATAATGACACGTATCCACCATTACAGTGTCATGCAGAATAGTTTCACTGCCATAAAAATTGTTGGTACTCAGCCTATTTATCACCTCCTTCGACTCCTGGAAACCACTGGTCTTTTTTTTTTTTTTTTTTTTTGAGACGGAGTCTCGCTCTGTCACCTGGGCTGGAGTGCAGTGGCGCGATCTTGGCTCACTGCAACTTCCGCCTCCCAGATTCAAGCAATTCTCCTGCTTCAGCCTCCTGAGTAGCTGGGATTACATGCTTGCACACCATGCCCTGCTATTTTTTTTGTATTTTTAGTAGAGATGGAGTTTTGCCATGTTACCCATGCTGGTCTGGAACTCCTGACCTCAGGTGGTCCACCCACCTTGACCTCCGAAAGTGCTGGGATTACAGGCGTGAGCCATTGCACCCAGCCTGGTCTTTTTACTGTCTCCATACTTCTGTCTTTTCTAGAATTCCATATCCATGGAATCACACAGTATATAGCCATTGCAGGGTTGGCTTCATTCACTTAGTAATATGTATTTAATTTTCTTTATGTCATTTCATAGCTTGAAGCTCATTTCTTTTTAGTACTAAATAAAATTCTATTGTCTGGGTATTCTGCAGTTTATTTATTTATCCATTCACCTGCTGAAGGGCATCTTGGTCGCTTCTAAGTTTTGGTAATTATGAATAAAGCTGACATAAACTTCTATTGTTAGGTTTTTATGTGAACATATATTGTCAACTCATTTGGGTAAATGCCAAGGGATATCATTACTGGATTACATAGTAAGAAGATGTTTAGTTTTGTAAACAATTGCCATACTATCTTCCAAAATGGCTGTACTATTTTGGATTCTCACCAACAATGAATGAGAGTTTCTGTTGCTCCACATCTTTGCCAGCATTTGATATTTTCAGTGTTTTGGATTTTAGCCATGCTAGTAGTTGTCTGGTGGCTTACCATTGATGGTTGTTGTGATTTGCAGTTTGATAATGACACAGAATGTTGAGCATCCTTTCATGTGCTTATTTGCTGTGAGTGTATCTCCTTTGGTGAGGTGTGTGTTCAGGTTTTTTGCCTATGTTTTAAGTGGGTTGTTTATTTTCTTGTTGAGTTAAATTTTTTACATTGGAAGTTTTATCTAACTGTTTTTTCAAAATGTCTACCAATTTTGTTTAGATGGGGTCTCACTGTGTTGCCCAGGCTGGAGTGCAGTGGTGCAATCTTGGCTCACTGCAACCTCTGCCTCCCAGATTCAAGTGATACTTGTGCCTCAGCCTCCCGAGTAGCTGGTATCACAGGCGTGTGCCACCAAGCCTGACTAATTTTTGTATTTTTAGTAGACATGGGGTTTCACCATGTTGGCCAGACTGATCTCAAACTCTTGGTCTCAAGTGATCTTACCCACCTCAGCCTCCCAAAGTGCTGGGATTATAGGCATCAACCACCATGCCCCACCTGTATACCAAATTTTTAATCAATAAACTGTTCAAACAGGTTCTCAGATGTATAAATCAGTAGCTCTTAAGTCTAATTTTCAGTTGAAATGTTTACAATGTATGCCTATTACCACATCTAAACTCACATTTTATTGCTGAATATTGTTTCAACAGCAGTCAAGCTGAATAGAGATTCTAACGATGGGCATCCTGCATTCTAATACACTAAAGAAAGCAAGATTTTCAGAAAAGCAAATAGATAGACCAATAAAAAACCATAAATTGTTCAATTTACTTTCCTAAAACTCAAAAATATAGTAATATGGATTTAATTCTAAGAGTTGAACCCCCAGAAAATGTGTAATAAAATTGAGTTCCATAAAAGCTACATTTCCCAGCTTTATTTCTAGCATTATAATCTTCCAAGAAATATTCAGGAGAAAACTTGGGTAATATTAGATACCCTTATATAATGATACTCTGGGATGTATAAAGTGTTATTTTGGGTAAATTTAATAAAGTAAAAAAAAAATCAGTGAATTTTCCTCATAATTGGCTTCTTTACATTTTTAGATCTATGCCTTTTAGATTTCCAAATAATGTGTCTTCAGAGTAAGCAAGGCCTTCTTGCCATGACTCACTTTCTGGTATAACAGCTTGTTAGAGAATGAAAATGGAATTCTCAATTAGAAATATATACATAATGTTCAAGTTATGTCCAGCTCTGCAAATGCAAAGGATAGAAAATAGCAAATGCATTTCATTTACATAAAACAAACAGATTTTCCTCTAGAGAAGACATGTATTAAAACACCATTCTGTCCAACCAATTTGAGATTCATACAAATCTAAATGAACTAAGTGTCAGAGATTTCTAGAACCCAGTCCTGGCTTCCACAATATGGAATTTAATTTTTTTAAGGGAAGGGAAATATTATACCACTAATAATCATAAATAATCTGTAAAATGCCTAAAGCAATTTACACATTCAATGCTATTTTTATCAAACTACCAATGACATTCTTCACAGAACCAGAGAAAAATTAAAAAAAATTCATATGGAACCAAAAAAGGAGCCTAAATAGTCAAGGCAATCCTAAGCAAAAAGAACAAGGCTGGAGGCATCATGTTACTGACTTCAAACTATACTACAGGGCTACAGTAGCCAAAGCAGCATGGTACTGGTACAAAAACAGGCACATAGAAAAATGAGGCAGAATAGAGAGCCCCAGAATAAAGCTGCACACCTACAACCATCTGATCTTCAACAAAGCTGATGAAAACAAGCATGGGGAAAAGACTTCCTGTTTAATAAACGGTGCTGGGATAACTGGCTAGCCATATGCAGAAGATTGAAGCTGGACCCTTTCCTTACCCCATATACAAAAATTAACTCAAGATGGATAAAATACTTAAATGTAAAACCCCAAACTATAAAAACTCTGAAAGACAACCTAGGCAATACCATTCAGGACACAGGAATAGGCAAAGATTTCATGACAAAGACACCGAAGACAATTGCAACAAAAGCAAAAATTGGCAAGTGGGATCTAATTAAACTTAAGAGGTTCTGCCAGGAAAAACAAGCAAACAAAAAACTATCAACAGAGTACACAGACAACCTACAAAATGGGAGAAAATATTTCAAACTATCCATCTGACAAAGGTCTAATATCCAGCATCTATAAGAAACTTAAACAAATTTACAAGAGAAAACAACCCCATTAAAAAGTAGACAAAGTATGTCTTTCTCAAAGAAAGACATACATGTGGTAAACAAGCATTTGAAAAAAAAGCTCAATATCACTAGTCATTAGATAAATGCAATTGAAAACCACAGTGAGATAGCATCTCATACCAGTCAGAATGGCTATTATTAACAAGTTAAAAAAAAAATAACAGATGCTGGCAAGGTTGTGGTGAAAAGGGAACACTTACACACTGTTGGTGGGAGTGTAAATTAGTTCAACCATTATGGAAAGCAATGTGGCAATCTTTCAACAGCTAAAAGCAGAACTACCCTTTGGCCCAGGAATCCCATTACTGGGTATATACCCACAAGAATATAAATCATTCTACCGTAAAGACAAATGCGTGTGAATGCTCACTGCAGCACTATTCACAATAGCAAAGACATGAAATCAACATAAATGCCCATCAGTGATAGAGTGGAAAAAGAAAATGTGGTACATATACACCACAGAATACTATACGGCCATTAAAAAGAACAAGATCATGTCTTTTGTGGGAACATGGATGGAACTGAAGGCTATTATCCTGAGTAAACTACTGCAGGAACAGAAAAGCAAATACCACATGTTCTTACTTATATAAAAAAAGTTCTTACTTAAAAAAAAAAAACAAGAATGTTTTATATAAACTGAAGCTTAAGAAATTTTTGAATATTTAAACAAAGTTTATTAGTTAATAGTAGGAATATCAACACATTCAAGGAGGAGTTAAGATATTGATCATTCTATCACAATTTGAGCATTGGTGTATATTGACAGCTATCATTTTTGGTTTTTGACTTTTCTTTCCATAGTGCACTGTGGAATTAAAACTGAATGTTAATCTTGATAAAGGAAAATGATTCCATCCCATGAGTAAGACTGAAGGTCAGCAACTCTAGCCCTCAAAGCTGATGCTGCTCAGGCAAGGTGTATGTTTCATGAACTATCCATAATCCAGTTGATTTATTCCATAGTCTTTTTAGAAGCAGATGTTTGCCTTGTCTGCCAATCAGTGATTACTTTATAGAGTGCTCGGTATGTTTGGTGGAGTGTATGGTACTTGTTCTCAAAGGGCTTATAATGTGTGATTTGATGTCTTGATTAATTTAACAGCTTTCTAAACTGAGAACTTTCTTTTTCTGTGTGCCAGTCCCTAAGCTAAGCAGCTCTTGATCCCCTCACCATTTCTATGTGGTGGATGTTTTTATTGCCATTTTACAGATGGGGAAATAAAATCTCAGATCCCAAGTTCTTATAGTTAGTAATGCTGGAATTCAATACCAGGATACCTCGCTCCAAAAGCCAGTATGATTAATGTCACATACTTTCCTGATGTTGGTTTTTCTTAAATTTTTGTAAAAGGCTTTTTCTTTACCTTTCTTTCTGTTATTACATAAAATTGCTTTCCTGTTTTGCATTTAAAGTCCTTTACTTTTGTCAACAATAATCTTCATATAGTTTTAGGCCATAAAACATTTATGAGAAACTAGGGGGAAAAAATGAAGAGAATTATCAAATATTTAAAAATGCTCAATATGTAGATAAGGGAAATTTTTGTTTGGCGAATGTGTTGGGAACCTTAAATATTACAATGGAAATACACTCTAGAGTGAATAAATGCCCATAGCAATAACAACAGCAGCAACAGAAGCCCTTTATAGCCCATTTCGTCTAAAACCCTGTTCCCCATGAAGCGGTGCATTAGAATGATGCTTTGGTCTCAGAAAATTAAAAATAGCTTATTTATGGCAATATTACTATTATATATTAGTCGATTAATGAAGTCAATGAAGGACAGCAAACTGAGTAGAAGTATGACATAGTAGTGAAACTACTAAGTAAGCTGTGTGGTAGTGATGGTTGTCTGACTTTGGAGGAAACCCTCCCAGCCAGACACAACACAGGAGCAGACCGGCCTTGCCCCTAAACGTATCGCCAATGAATGTTCTATATCATAGAAAGTACTCATGAAATGGGTTGACTCTATATTCTAAAACTCTTTTGTCCTCTTTTAGTAAAGCATACTTAAAACAGGCTGCATGTGGTGGCTCACACTTATAATCCCAGCACTTCGGGAGGCCAAGGTGGAAGGATTGCTTGAGGCCAGGAATTGAGACTAGCCTAGGCAAATGGCAAGACCCCATCTCTATAGAAAATTTTAAAATTAGCTGAGCATGGGCCGGGCACAGTGGCTCACGCCTGTAATCCCAGCACTTTGGGAGGCCGAGGTGAGTGGGTCACAAGGTCAGGAGATTGAGACCATCCTGGGTAACATGGTGAAACCCCTTCTCTACTAAAAATACAAAAAATTAGCTGGGTGTAGTGGCAGGTGCCTGTAGTCCCAGCTACTCAGGAGGCTGAGGCAGGAGACTGGCGTGAACCCCGGAGGCGGAGCTTGCAGTGAGCCGAGATCTTGCCACTGCACTCCAGCTTGGGCAACAGAGCAAGACTCCATCTCAAAAAAAAAAAAAAAAAAAATTAGCTGAGCATGGTGGCGTGTACCTGTCCTCCCAGCTACTCAGGAAGCTGAGGTGGGAGGATCACTTGATCCCAGGAGCCAAAGGTTATTGTGAGCTATGATCGTCTCACTGCACCCCCTCTGTGTGACAGAGCAGGACCCTGCCTCTACAAAAAGAAAAAGTAAACAATTTAGCTATCAATAAACATTTATTAAACACAGCATTAAATGATTTGGCAACCACTTTTGTAACACTTTGTATGTGCAATGCATTGTTTTACGTTCTTTACAAATATGAACTATTTATTCCTCTTAGCGACACTTTGGTCCTCTTTAGTCCTTTTTAGCAATAGGTACTTATTATCCCATTTTACAAATGAGGAAACTGGGGCATTACAAGGCTAAAAACCTTAGCCAACTCTAGTGGAAGATGTTGGTAATGGGAGAGTGTCTGCATGTGTAAGGCAGGGAGAATAGGAGAAATCTCTGTGTCTTTTTCTCAGTTTTGCTGTGAACCTAAACTGCTCTAAAAAAAAGCCTTTAAAAAAAGAAAGAAAAGAAATCTAGCTGAGGTCAGTTAGTGAGTAGCAGAATTCACTACTAACGATTATGCTATGTGTCTCTCACTTTGTAAGGAAATTTTTCAGATTATTCAACCTTGAAATAGTGTGGTGGGAAGATCTTTACAACCTTACCTCTTTGTAAAGATCAAAACAAAAAAAAATCTTCTAGCAACATTTAAAAAAATCACAATGGAAATAATTTATTGGGCTATATATAAAACATGTATGTCTTTAAAAATGTAATAGCCTAAGGGACAGAACCATTTAGTCAGACAAGTGAACATGATAAAAACTGCCCTGCTTTTTAGCCACAGAAATGCTAATATCTGGGCATGTTTGGGATAACAAAATAATTTGGAGGCTTCATTGTATTTTATTTTTTATTTTGAAATTAAAATGGATGCAAAGTTCAATATCTACTGCCACCCACCTCTATAAAATATTTATCACTGCAGATTTTAGAAGATGGAAGCCTTGGTTGCATAAACTATGTGTGGAACTGTCTCAGTTCTCCATTTTTCTGATAACAATGTTGACTGGAAACTGTAATGAAGGCTTGCAGAAGACACTCCAGCCAACACTGTGTGCCATTTCCTGCCTGCCCTCATATTTAATGCAGAGGCACAGTTAGTAGAAATTGCTTTACGAATCAGGGAAAAAAACACTTTGCACAGAGGAAGGCATCATTTTTATATTATACCGGAGGTCACTATAGCAACATTACAAGTCAGATGGGCCTCATGAAGAGTGTGGTCATGCCTAACTAAGCCTCTATGTTTATTCTGAAAATCTTCCTTGTGAAAAATAAATAGTTATTTGTGTTATCAAATTGGCCAAACTTCTTGATTTCCATAGTATCTTTCCAGTTGAATCTGTCTAAATAGATCCCATAATTTGCACACAAATCAGATCAGTTATCATTACCCTACTCTTCTCTTTGGGCCTCCCAAATCTGTGGTTAATTTCCTCAGCCATAAAGAGGAATCCATTTCCCAGAATGGCATCTTGTTTTATTTACACAAATAGGCATGTTCCATATAAGAATTTCCATAACACTTGCAATGGGAAATGACTACTTTCTCACCCAATATTACTGTCAAAAATTATTTTCAGTGGGCTAGATTTCTAGGGCTGGGGTTTTAAATAATATATAGCATATGTATAGACCATAAACAAAAATATATTTGAAATATATGAATAACATTTTAGTTTCTTTGTCGTTTTCTTTCTTTTTGAAGAGGGAACAAGTAAAGTAAGCTGTATTTCCATCGGAGAGAGTTAAGTGTCTCCTATTTGCAGAAAATAAGCAATTTAGTTAATCATGTTTAATCAAATTTATTCATGTGTGAAGGAGGGTGGCTTATTTTCTTTGTGGGGGAACAGGCAGTGTAGAAATGCACCTTGGTCGTAAAGGCTTAGCGTATGCACATTCTCTGTGCGGCCATTTTATTGTCTACTGCTTGCTGACTGGGCAAGACAATCAGACATCTTTAAAGTACTCACTGCCTTCTCATTTCAGACCTTTCCTTGCTATTCTCCCCCCTCCTGCTTTCCTGTCCTCATTTGATGGTGATAGAGGACAGGCCAAACTTTTGACATAAATGTGAAGCAAAAATGTGTTCTTAAATACACCCTTTAAAGACATTCCAGTGGTAAGTGCAATCACATTGTGGTAAAAACCCCTTTCTCAACAGTTTCTAATTTATTTAATAGCAATTGGCATGCTCGCCTCTCTTCCCTTCCACCGCTCGCCGCTCCACCTCTCCTCTGGAGTCCTGATTCTTTTCAAACTGGTTTGCCACAGAGAGAGATACAAACATTTTGGGCTCAAATAAAACTGAGAAAGGTGGTGGAGAGTGCTCAGCTGTGAATTCTTTGAATCTTATAATGGGAATCAGATGAGCAAGTGACATCACTATGGCTCAGTCACGGCTTTGGCAAAAATCTGTTTTTAATTTTTGAGTTGCCTAGAAGCAAAAATAATATTTAAGTGAAATGGGGTGTAACTTCAGTGTGTTAGCTGGTATCAGGTAAGTCAGCCATTTTATCACTTTAAATATCTAAAAACACTCATGTACCTTTAATGAAACACTGGAATTTAGAGCAGTGAACAGGACACTGGGACATCAAAACAAATAGAGAAGAAGACTTCACGTCCCCATCATACAGGTGCTCCAAGGGGTCACGACTACAGTTTGCTTCTTAGATAGTAGCCTTTAGAAGACAGGAGCACAAGCACAGACACTTCTATTTTTCTCCAAGTATCATCTCCAAATGCGCTACAGGAACCTCTCTTTCCTGGTTTTTGTTTTATTATTGTCAGTTTCTCAGGTCGATCTCATAGTTTTTCTTCATTGTTGAGCTACTAAAAGTCCTGTCTAGTCAAATTCAATATTCACATCTTCAGCCTGGCTATTCATGCCTAAGGCTACCATTGTCTTGGAGCCTAAGCATGAGTGCTCCTGGTTGAGACTCCTTATGACAGAGTTCCCCCAACCCAACTCACCCCTCAGTTCCTGTTCTTCCGTGTGATCCCCCACAGCCTTTTGGTGATATAGTCCCATCAACAGATAGTCAGCTCTGTGGGTGAGTTAGCAGCCAGAGAACAAAGCTGGGCTATCTGTATCTTAGGCTGTTTGTGTTACAGCAGCAGGATACTACAGACGAGGTAATTTATAAAGAAGAGAAATGTATTCCTCACAGTTCTGGAGGCTGAGAAGTTGAAGATCTTGGCACTGGCATTTGGTTTGGTGTGGGCCTTCTTACTGTGTGTGTTCTCACAAGACAGAAGGCAGAAGGGTGAGTTAAGCTAATGCTGTGTGAAGCCTCTTTTAAAAGGGCCTTAATCCCATTGACTAGGGAGCATCTATCATGCCCTAATCACCTGTTAAAGGCCCCATCTTTTAATAGTGTCATATTGGCAACACCTGAAATTTGGAAGGGATCCATTCAAACCACAGCAATCTGCTATAGTTCACATCGAACCCCAGAGGATACTTAACTGTCTATATCAAACAAAGGTGGAAGGGTTGTCTGTTTCACCCCTGGACCCTCTCTGTGCTCAGCTATCTCCTTTCCAGATCTCTTTTCCCTAGATAAGATAGATGCAGAAAAAATAAATAAATAAACAAGGTTACTACCTAAACTTATATCCAGTGTGGGAAGGAGATAGAACTCTTCCCTCTTCCCTTCTTGCAGAAACTCTCCATATTCATAAGTGATTTTCTTGGTGCCGGCCATACTAGATACAGGAGTAGTTAGCACCCTCTTCTCCAGGTATCAGAGAGAAAGACCTAGCACTCTTCAGTTTAATGTCTCTCAAATCTGAAGGTTCTCTCTCTTCTTTCCATTCCCCTTATAAAGCCTGGGAGAGCAGACACTGGAATGAGGATTAGGGCAGCAGAGCCAGTTCATATCGAACCTGAGGGAGGTGTACCACCTTCATTTGGGGCATCTCCCTCTTTAGAGGCTACTTTATGCCCACTTATCCTGGACTTTAAGTTTAGTCATCAATTCCAGGACATCTAGAAAGGCATATTTTAAAATGATGTTACAATAGCTTGTATTCCCTGCTATGCGCACTCCTATGAGAAGAGAAATTTTCAGTAGTAGAACCAACTAGAAGTACTGTTAAGCTTTGCACGTTGAGTTGGTTTATAAAGACAGGTGAACAAATGCAAAATTCTTTCTCACTCTATCATCCTCCCTCCTTAGTTTCTTTCTGCCTTAAGTATACTCCAAATTCAAGAGAAAAATATTAATTTTACTGTTTGGTTGAAGTATTTCCCATTCTCCCTGAGTGCCTGCAGCAGTCCAAACATGAAAATAGTTGACCTTAATAACATGACACCAGGTGTTTTGAAAATTCAGTGAATGTTTATCAAATCCTCTGTTTATAGAAAAAATCAGAAGACTGAAGAATACAGCCTTATGAATACATTTACTTGAGTGTGATTAAGATGACAACAGCAAAAAGTAACTTGTAAGCATGAAAATAGAGATACTCTTTCCTCCAAAGAGTTGAAAGCTTTATGACAGCTATTATTATGTTGGCACTCTCAGCTTCCTATGGAATACTTTATTTGAGATAAGTGCTATTCATTTTCGTATTTCATGGATTTGAAATTTGACAAATTGATGCACGCAGTGGCTTATTCTTGTGCTCATAATCTTGGTGGTGAAGGCAGCCAAATCCAGGACTTGCTTGGAATCTCAGGATGGGGAGGCTGTAGCTGTGTGAACTCTGCCTAACGCTGGGTATCTTGGATCTCCTTCTGTGTCTGCTCTTGCTTAAAATCAGATTCCTTTATCCTAGAGAGACCTGGCACATTTAAGAACCTCAAATTGCATGGAAATAATTGAGGCTGGCTTATTGTGATCAGTCCTATCACATCCAACCCTTACGAGTTTGGTGAGCTCTGTGAAATAACACCACTGTAGACACTGTGATTTTCTTTACGAATGGTTAGTTGACTGTGTCACTCCGAACCTCAAAAATGTATAATGCTACTTTCATTCAAGTCATGTGTTCATAAGTCTTCAAAATAGTATAAAGTTACCGTGAAAGTCAAAGTTGTGCACAAGCTCCACATTCCACCCATTACAAACTGTACCCAGGAATTCTTCACCTGTAGGTGCAAGTTCTTCTGAAGACAGCACCCTGCACTTTTCTCATCTTGTTCGTAAGAAGCGATATTGAAATAAATCATACCTCAAACACAGAAGTAAGTCTTGACAGGACACATATTTGTCTTCTGCCAGATTTATTTTTAGAATTTTTTAAAAACTTGTTTTCTAAAAAAAAAAAAAAAAAAAGCAGCTGAATATACAACAGATAATAGAGCTGTAACACTTTCCGAACAAGGAGGAAAAGTGTCTTTAAGGAACAGAACTAACAGAACTATACACAAACATGTTTATACAGACACATTCATGCATATGCTGATAAATGAAATTTTTTTTTCTTTTTAGCACTGGAGTAGAATTTAGCCAATACTTTAAAAACATTATCTTTGCTTTCAAAATTTTTATTCCAAAACACAAAAGAGCATAAAGCTGTCTGGTAAGAATAAATTTGGAATACTCTTTTTTTCTATAGCCCATGTCTCTCAATTCCCCACGTTCCATCTTAGTAAACATAAATAGATCCTACATTTTTGCAGTTTCATCACATGTTCCACTGTGAAACTCAACTTGCAGACACCTGATGATGAGAACTGAATCCATTTTCTTTGCTGTTAGTTCCGGTTCTCCTGGTAACTTAAATCCTGGGGAAGAAGTTGCTCTGTACTGATCAAGCCAGTATTCTATTCAGAGTCGAACAAATTGTCTTTCTTGCTGGTGCTGATTCCTTCAACAATCTCTGGAACTTGTCAAGGACGAAGAGGGTCAAGAATAGCTTTCCCATTTTAAGCTACATGACAAAACAGCATAAAGTTTCAGCAAGTCTGTATGAAGTTTATTCCTGTCATTGGTGCAATCAAATCAAATCTGTTCAGCAGAAGTCAAATGTATTAGCTTCATTCTTCTTTATAATTCAGGAATTAGAGAGCCATCTACTGGTCTTATCTTCTTCCTAAGTAGTTTTCCAAAATAGCTAGGGGACTATTCCTAAGTAATTGAATCATAGGTCAAAACTGTAAGCCACCCCTCCCCCACCAAATTACATTTTCCATTATATTTGGGGAAAAGAACTAAACATTCTTCTCTTCTGAGATTGCAGAGTAAAACAAAGGTATCATTTCTATTGGGCTATAAAAGTACAGTGAAATACTAATTTATATTAACCAGTTATTAATCAGCACACAGTTACAGAAAATATGTTACGTATTTAGGGTTTTTCTTCAAGAATAATTATAAGACATGCTAACTCCTGTCAGAGAACTTATATTCTAATTTTAAATAAAAAATAAAACACTGAGTGGAGAGTGCATTGTTTTGGCATCAAAGAAAGTGTTCATACTTGGCTAAAACATCTGAGTTTAAATGTTGCATATCCCACAAATTAACCTGATAATTTGAGGCAGATGAATTATCATCAGCTTTTCTGCCTGGAAATTGAGGAATATAATGTCTGCTTTACCAACTTACCATGCTACTACACTGTAAATTATGAAAAGTTATATGTATGCAGGATATAAAATGCTAAAATCATTAAGTCTAATGAGATGCATGAGAAGCAGAAATTTAAACATGCAGGAGAAGTAATGAAGGCCACAGTAGTTAGGGGTGGTGTTATAAAGAGGTATGAATGACAGATAATGTGTCCACAGGTGAAAGGGAGGTGGGTGGGCACTTTATAATGTACTTAAGTAATTTAAACATAGGACACATCAATCTGGGGGGAAAAACACATTAACAAGTATGATTTCCCTATGGCTAGTAGCTTTTAGTATATATCATAATGCTTCAAGGATGAGAGAGAGCATGAACTAAGTTTAAATTTAATATCTGACAAGATGAACACAGGTTTTAAAAAATCATCAAGGGGGAAATGCAAAATCAAGTATCAAGTAACATGAAAAATAGGAAGAGAGTGGAGATAAAGAGTTCCAAGGAGCATTAAGCTGATGAGGGAGACTTCAAGAAATATATATATATGATGGAAAGAGTCAAATTAACCTTGAGAGCAGAAATAAAAATAACATTAATGATTCAAATCTTTGTGATTTCTGGAGGTTTTGTATTAGCGTTAAACTCTAAGGTGAATATACTGATTACAGACATGTGGTAGTCTTCTATAACTACTAAGTAATGAAATCAGCTCCTAAGAGAACATTGCTCCCTTCTTTCAAAGCCCACTGTAGATGAGAAATTTGCGATCTACCTCTGTCAAAAGGCCTGATATTCCTGAGAAGCTTCTTTGCAAAGGGAATTTAAAGCTAGTCTTAGCTTCAAGTAGTAAACAAAGATATGAATGGGTTTTCCTTGCATGTCTTCATTCAATAAAGCATACTGTATTTCCTCAAAATGTAATTAGAAGAAAGAAAAAAATCTGACACCAGTATTTTATTTTTGAGGATTGTGTAATAAATAAGCAATATAGCTATTGCTAATTTTTGGAAAATGAAGGTAAATTCATACTGGGTAATCTTGTGTATTTTCCAAAGCTTTTTATATTTGAGTAACAACTAAAAGCATGTATTCTCCTTCAGTTTTTCTATTTAAAAAAATCTCATTAACCATAATTTATATTAACATTAGTGGAAATAATGGAAAATTTAGGGTGCTTAAATTCTTAAATTCTATTTTACATTTCACGGCAAATTTAGTTTATTTTGGATAAAACATTTAACCATCCACAGCCACTATATTTGTAACATGGAATTTAAATGTAAACCTCATTCTTTCTCACACGTACCATCTTTAAAGGTCCAATTTACATGATACCTTATTCCTGAAGCAAGTTAATTCTCAAGACTGTAAAAGCCTGAAGGTAAAATTCACCACAATTTCTAAAGCACATGCCATTTATTTTTTAGATCATTGCATCCTACAATGAACTAAACTCTTGCTTATGTCTCTCTCTCTCTCTCCCCACCATTCCTTTCTCAGTTGCACTGCAAAATGTCTTTGGCACGTGAAAATGTATTTCATCTCTGCAATGAAAATCGCTTTTTCCTTCTGAAGCCCTAGATGTTTTAATGGGTTCCTCACATAGGATATTTGTATTCCACTTTCATTTTAATGATTTTTGTCATTGTTAATGGATCCTAGCAGAAAGTGTTGCTCAAAATAGGTGTCAGTCTCTGGGAGGAGTCAATGGATTGATGGATTACTACCCTCTGCCTCCCAGTACAAATACACACTCATAGCTCTTAGCCCATATCAGGGATTTAACAGAAATAAGAACAAGGCACACCACCCAGAAGGAGTTTTGCTGTGTTAATTAGGCCACATATTCCAGGAATGGAGTCATTGTAGCTGACTAAAGGTCTAAAAACTGGACAGTTTGTGCCAAAATTAGCCAAACATCAGAATAACTGGGAGCTTTAAAAAAATAAAAAGTAATTTTAAAAAAGAACTTATCCAGGCCCTGCCTCAAGAGTTCTGAATTATACTCCCCTAGGGTTGAGCTTCATGAGTTGCATTTGTATGAAATCCTTAGTGATTCTTATGCAATCATGCTGGAATTAGTGTCTGGAACACCGACTAGTCCAAGAAAAATTATCGAATTTGCTAAGTCCTAAGATACATGTTTAAATTAGTCTGAAGATGTTTATGCCTTCTACTATCTAACCCAGCCAACTAGAGTTCTTTGCAATGGTTTAGGACTCAAATATGACTTAATTCTTTGTTTGACTTCTTTTGCCTTATTTTGTATGTTTCTACATCCAGGACTACTTGGAGTGGAATAAATTTTTGCAAGCAGAATTCTGGACACTGTGCTAGAATTTAGAACATCCTGGCAAGATCTAATTTCCCCAGTCTCACCCAGTCTCCCCAGTGCTTCTAGACCTTATAACCCGATACTAGTTTTGAAAATTAAATTAATTTTAAATAAATTTAGAATTTGAGGTATAGATATCAAATCATATGTTACACATTATAACAAGAAAAAGCTGAATATGAACCCATAAATTATGCAGTATTTTATAGTCATAGAAGCCTTCGTGAAACCACAAAATGTGTGTAGATTTTCATGTAAAATCATTAGAGTTCAAATCACATCCCCATTAACTTATTTGCAATCATGCACAAATTGTTTAATCTTTCTTAGACTCAGTTTTCTCATCTGTCAAATCGTGATAATTATACTCTCTGCATCCTGAGTTTGTTCTGAGGACCATATGGCATAATCCATGTAAAGCACCTAGTGTTCAGTAAGTTAGTACTAAATACCTGCTAGTTAAGGGTATTTTAATATATTTATTACTCTCATACTATTAGAAATTTAATAACAGATACCCTTACCAGTTAGAGAAGTCAGGCTTATATCCTTAGTTTTGTTCATCTAAACTAATCTCCAGTACTGTAAAAGCCTTGGGTTGAAATTCACCAACAGTTTTTGAAACACATACAGTTGCTAGTTAGATCATTGCCTGCTGCAATAAATTCTTAAGCATGTGCCCCTCTTTTACTGCCATTCCTTTCTCCACTGTACTGCAAAATGTTTCTGGCACATGAAATGCACAGATACAAATTTGTAATGAGAGGCCTTTATTTTTTAATTGACAAAAATTGTATGTGTTTTTAGTATACAACTTGATATTTTGATATGTGGATACATAATTGAATGATTAAATATAAAGCTAATTAACATACCTGTCAGCTTACTTATGATACTTAAATATATTTTTTGCTGGCTGATGCCTCAACATTTTTCCCACCCCACCTCACCCCTCTAGTCCTCAGTATTTATCATTCTATGCTCTACTTCTATAAGTTTACTTTTTAAGATTCTACATATAAGTGAGATCATGCAATATTTTACCATTCTGTTCCTAGCTCATTTCACTTAATATAGTGTCCTCAAGATAACTAAATGTTATTTCCTTGTGTACAAATACTACATTATCTTTATCCATTCATCTGTTAATGGAGACTTAGAGTAACTGAGTATCTTGGGTATTGTGAATAATGCTACCATGAACGTGCAGCATTATCTCTTGCAAATATCTCTTTGAAACACTTCATTTCCTTTGAATTTATATTCAGAAATGGAGTTGCTGAATGATATGGTAGTTCTGTTTTTATTTTTTGAGGAACCTCCATACTGTTTTTCAAAATGGCTGTATTAATTTATGTTTCCACCAACAGTGTGGGGGAGTTCCCCTTTCTTCACATCCATGCAAAGGCTTGTCAATTTTTGTCTTTTTGATAATAGCGATTCTAATAAGCATGAGTACTATTCCACTGTGGCTTTATTTGCCTTTCCCTGATGATTGTCTTAGTTCATTTTGTGCTTCTATAACAGAATACCTGGAGCTTGGAATATATAAAGAAGAAAGGTTCATTTAGCTCATGGTTCTATAGGCTGGGAAGTTGAAGATTTGGTGGCTGCCTCTGGTGGCTTCTAGTAAGAATCTCATTCTGTGTCAAAACATGGTAGAAAAATGGAATGGAAACCAGGCACTTGGGGGGAAAAAGAGAGGCAAACATGAAAGGCAACTTTGTTTTATAACAACTTGCTCTCACAGAAACTAACCCATTACTGAGTAAACCAAACTAATCTCTCTAAAATGACATTAACTTATCTTCATGACCTAATCACCTCTTAGAAGCACCACTTTTTAACACCACCACATATAAGACAAAGATTTAGCATGAGTTTTTCAGGGTAACAAATTATATTAAACCATCACAGTGATGTTGAGCATTTTTCCTACACGGTTGGCCTTTTTAAAGTCTTTTTAAAGAAATATCTGTTTATGCTTTTTACCCATTTTTTAATCAGGATGTCTGTTTTCTTGCTATTGAGTTTCTAAGTGTTTTGGGTTTTAACCCATTATTAGATGTATTGCTTGCAAATAGTTTCTCTATTTTCATAGACTGTCTCTATTCTGTTGATTTTCTTTCCTGTGCAGAAGCTTTGTAGTTTGATGCAATCCCATTTGTCTATTTTTTCTTTTGCTGTTTATGCTTTTTAGGTCATATCCAAACATTCTTGGCCAACACTAATGTCGAAAAACTTTTCTCCTATGTTTTCTTCTGGTAGTTTTACAATTTTTGGTCTTATGTTTGATTCTTTAATCCATTTTTAATTGATTTGTATATGTGGTATAATATAGGGTCTAATTTCATTCTTTTGCTTGTGGATATCCAGTTACCTCAATACAATTTATTGAACAGATGATCTTTTTCCCGTTATGTGTTCTTAGCCATCTTTGTCTAAAATCAATTTAACATAAATGGGTAGATGTATTTCTGGGCTCTGTATTCTGTTCCATTAATCTGTGTATCTGTATTTGTGCCAGTACCATACTGTTTGGATTACTATAGCTCTGTAGTGGATTTTGAGATCAGATATTATGATGCCTTGTTCTTTCAGATCAAAATTGCTTTGGCTGTTTGAGGTTTTTGTGGTTTCATACAAATTTTAGGACTCTTTTTTTATTTCTGTAAAAAAAGTCATTGAAATTTTGATAGGAGTTTTATTGAATTTGTAGATCGCTTTGGATATATGGACATTCTAGCAATATAAATGATTCCAATTCATAAACAAAAAATATCCATTTATTTGTATCTTCTTCAATTTCTTTCATTGCTTTATAGTTTTCAGTGTGTAGATCTTTCAGAGAATCTTGCTTCTTCTTATTCCATCTTTAAAAGAGGAAAAATATCTGTCCAAAACTGCAGCGTTTTAATAGCAAAAAATATCTGTATAGAATCAGATAATTATGAGCACTGAATTAGATGCTGCTTTGAAATAAATTGATGATAAACAAAACCTTCAAGGAAAAAATAAGATTAAATATGTTGGTAACGTCCCAGACTTTTCTCTCTACCACTTGGCTAATTGTAATATCTGACTTCTTCATTTTAATTGATGAAAAAATTGATATCTTAACCATGACAAATGCAGTCTGTGTATCTCAGACTGTACCCAGTTTCTGTGTGTTCTATAGCTGTTACAGCAAGCTGTAGGTTTTATATGTACATATTTATGCCTTTGAAAATAGGCTCAGTATGAGCAGTTAAATGTTATTGGATTGGGTCAATATTCCATGTGATGTGCTAAGTATAGCTAAGCTGAGTCACCTGACAAGTCCCTGCAGTTAAGAATTTAATTTGTAACACCTCCCAGTACAAAGAAATAAAAATAAAGTACCACTTACATGACATTATATAGTATAACTTAGGTATCTCAATTTCTCCAGTGGCTGAAGCTGTTGAGCCAGCTTCAACTGGAGAGACAACTGGAGAGAAAGGCTTACATTTTCATAAGGGGAGAATCTAAAAATTTTCTTCAATGTTCTGTAACAAGGAGGCAAGAGTCCTATTCCCATTTAATTCAAGCAGTGATTTAAATGAATGTTTATGTGTTTGTTATTGCCATGAAATTTTAATCATACATGCATCTTTTAGTCTAAAATATAAAAGCATTTCTTCAAACATAAGGTAAATCGCTCAGATTTGAAGAGTAAAACATTTTTAGTGATGTGATAATTTATGCAAATGGAGGCTCAGTGGTCTTCTCAGGACAATTGGCAGGATTTAAGAGAGATAGAAGGACTTTTAGATGTGACTGTTTTACTAGTTGAGATGTATCTGATGTGTCGGGATCATCAGACTTTTGGCTGCATCTGATGTGATTGAATGAGTTTCTGTTGAAAATATAAAATGCTAGACAAGGAATGAGGAGTGGAGAACACCTAGATTTATTCCCAGAGTCTACAAGCCTCCCTCTGGGTGACATGCAAGCTTATGTTCATATCTTTAATATGAGAGGCATGGAGAGAAGATAATAGAGAAAGTAATAATAATAGTGATATGATGATACTAACACCGAACATTTATTCATAATTTTTATATGTAAACATTGTTTTATTACTCCATGTGATTTATGTTATTTAAAAAAGCACAATCTTTAAAGCAATAAGCATATTAAAGGCCCTCAGGGAATAGGGCCTGTACAAAGGGGATTTTCATGTGAAAGCATCTAAAATAAAGGGAGTCTATGACTAATCTCTGCTACATCTCCACCAAATAAAATCTTGCTGTTTAGCAACTATGAGACCTGCTGCATTATCTGGCCTTCATCCCTTCCTGCCCTGATCATTCAGCATGCAAGATATTTACCTTGTGATTGTTAATTTTATGTCAACTTGAGTGGACCACAGGGTGCCCCAATTGAACACCATTTCGTGGTGTGTCTGTGTGGGTGGTTTGGGATAACCTTAGCATTTGAATTAGTGGATTTAGTAATGCACATTGCTTTCTTCAGTGTGGTGGGTGTCATCCAATCTGTTGAGAACTTAAAGAATACAAGAGGCGGATGAAGGAGAAACTCACTTTTTTTTTTTTTTCCGTTTTACTGTGTGCACTGGGTCAGCTTATTTCCTCTTCTACCCTTGGACTGAAATTCATACCATTGACTCCCTGATTCTCAAGTATCTGGACTCTGACTAAATTACACCTGTGGCCACCGGCTTATTCCAGTTATGCAGCTTGCAGATGGCAGATTGTGGCACTCCTCAGTCTCCATAATCATGTGAGACAATTCCTCATTAAGTTTCTCTGGAGAACCATAACTAACATACTACACCTTCTTCCTTTTATTTTGTACAAAAGAATTTTATTATATATGTCACACAAAGTTTACATCACACAAAGTTACATCTATAAACATTAGATACACCATGTCATTCTCAAAAAATGAGTTGAAGAGGACACTAAACAGATTTGAAGTAGATAATATTGTTCTCCCCATTTCACAGATTTCAGCACTGAAACTTGGAGAAGATATGTAATTATCTCATGCTACACACTGGTGAATGGCAGACGAGGGACATGAAACCCAGGTTATCTAACCTCAAATCTGCCCCCTTTTAAACAGAAGACTGTATTGAACACATTTTTCGCTTCTATCAGCCCCTTGAAAGGGGAAGGACACCTAGACTGGCTGTTTCCATTGCACTGGGGAAAGCTAATGATAAAGCTTGTAGAAGCTCTTCCAGCCCTAGGAAAACGAGCCAAACAACTACCTTATTTGAAGAGTTACAAAATGAATTGTTACAGGGAAACTTAGAGGTCAGTTGCTTACAGCCAATTTCCTTCTCCAAGGTTGTACCCACAGTTTTGGGCTCTAATATGTCACATTCCCTAGAATTGCTACCTCCTCTTAGGTACTCAATTGATGTTTAACAGAAATCAATATGCAGTTTTAACTCTCACTGACAAGGGAAGGTGGATTTTTGTTTCCCGATATATCAAGATAACTTGCTCCTGTAAAATTATTAAGTCTGTGTGACTTGTTGGCCAACCTGACTTCAAATAAAGTTATTTCAATGGATAATAAAAGTTATCCAAGCTCAGAAGACAAGGAAGACCTTAATTAAAATCAATGAAGAAAAAATCTGTAAAACAATTAAGCACTTAAGTTGACTCCTTTTAATTTGAGGTCTGAAGGTCTTCTTGGGAAATTCCTAAATCACTGAGATGATTTAATTTGGTTGCCTTGAATTAAGTCTGGTGAAATAGAAAAGGTCTCTCAGATATTGTATAATGTATAATACTCAGAAGCATTATAGGAGTAGTAAAATCCAAAGATACAAGAAAACACTTATTTAAAGAAACAGATGCAGGAGTTAGTTGTCCTCTGGAACAGATTTTTACAGTTGAAATATTTAATAGGCTGTTTATTTAAGAAAAAGCCAGTTGGAGCCATTTTCTCTGAGACACAAATGGAAATTTCAATAGAAATTTTACCCTAAAAAAATCTATGATTCCATCTCAGATTTTTTCTAGAATTCAGTGTTTATTGAAATAAATGTCAGTGAACAAGATAGAATAATTCTAGCATTTCTATTAAAGCTGTTGTACAAAATAGGTAAAGTGATGAATGACTATGGAACTAGTTGTTTTGTTCTTTATTTTGATAGACATCTGTTGTTCCTACTGCCCAGTATTGGTTGAATTTCCTTTAGGAAGTTACCTTTTTCCTTTTCTTTCCGTAAGGTTTTGGGGCTAACCATAGCTCCAGAAATATACATGTGATCCAAATTAAAGCCAACTTGACATTCTGTTTGCCAAGATCCGGTGTAGCCATATGATTAAATTAGGTCTAAAATTAACACACAAGAGTCAAATCTGAGGCTTTGTGTTGAAATTGTTAGAGAAAATTCTCTTTTTAATTTTTTTTTTTTCTGAAACCATGTCAGGTTCATACTTTGGGTGGATTTGAGCCTAGGTGAGTTTGAACTGAGTTTGCTAGGGTCATCATGTGACAAAAAAAAAACAAAGAAAAGAAAAAAATGAAAAGATGCCAATTCCTGATGATATTGTTTGGACTCCAGCATCAAACTAATTCCCAAGCCTACACCTAAGCTTGGTGGGATTGCTACTGTTTCTGCCTAGTAACGCTTGATGTGGTTTTTCCATGTTTGCAAATAATCAAGTAAATATATCTGAGAATCCTTATTTTATCTCACTTGACTTTCAAACAGGTGATAACCATTTTATGAAGTAAATGTACACATTTACTTTAGGTTTCTTTCTTAAGAAATAATGAATTCTCATTCTTTAAGAAAGATTTCCTGGTGAGTAGTATTTTTTAACTCCTTAAAGAAGATATTTAATCTATTTAAAGAGTTTTCTCATTTGCCCTCAAATTTGAATACCTGTAACGACTGAATAGATCTGCATAGAATTCATCTTATACCATTTATGAGGCCCTGTCTTTTCCAAAAGGATGATACAGACTGCAGGCTTGTGTTTCCATCGAACTCATATGCTGAACCTCTAATTCTTAATGTGATGGTACTTGAAGATGGGGATTTGGGGAGGTAATTAGGCCATGAGGTTGAAGCCCTCATGGTGGCATTAGTGATCTTATGAGAAAGAGACAAAAGAGAGCTTGCTTCCTTTCCCGCTCTGTACCATGTGAGAAAACCAGGGAGAGGTCACTCACCAGAACCCAACTGAGCTGACATTCTGACCTCAGACTTCCCAACCTCTAGAACTGTGAAGAATAACTATTCTTTAAGTTACCCAGGACGTGCTATCTTTTAATAGCAACTTCAAATGACCAAGATATATGCCTTAAGCAAATAGCACACCATAAAACAGAATAATAATCTGAAATTTCTGATTATTTTTATAGAAGACTGACCCTAATTGGTCATTTGACAAGTTGGTATAGGCAGATAACTAGTGGATAGAGTGCCCTTCTAAAGTGAGTTCAAGGTAACAATAGTTGACTAATAAATGACAAATATTACACTGAAACAAAGAAAGTTTAAACTATTTAATACATCCCATATTTAAATCAATATGACCTAGATTTTTTAATTTCTTAAATCCATGAACTGTTGTCATCTGAGTTAACCATTGTACCATCATAAAAATGGGTTGATTCTATTAATTAAATTTCTCTCCATAATGTTTATTTAGGAGTAAAAAAGAGAGAGAGCTAAGCTAATGATATCCAGTTGTGAGAATTTTTACTTACCGGGTTGAGATGGTCTTGTGTGAACTTGGTTGAGTCAGTCTTATAGGAATAGTCTTTAGGAAACCCAAGCTTTGACCCTCTGGTTAGTGATGAACTTGCTTTGCAATTATTTAGGTCCTTTTATCTTTCCTTTTGCATCTGCAACGGGTGACATATCCTCCACTGAGTCACTTTTGACTTTAAATTATGAAACGATGCCAAAACTCCTTGCAAAAATAAAGTGTTCTGTATGTGATTCATAACCAAAACAATAATGTTAACCTCTACACAGTCTCCTAAAAATAATTATGCTTCATAAACTCCAAATCAGTACAGCTGGCTTGAGTTTCATTTTTAACCCACATTAACTTAGAAGCATTTGATCAAGTAAATTCAGCTTAAAAGCAATAGACAAGCTAGAGAATAGATGGAGGGTCTGGTTAAGAAAAGAGATCAAGAAGGAAAAGTCAGAATGATTTTGGTAATTTTTGTACATAAACACAGGTCTACCCTCAAAGCAAGGAAGTAATTCCTTGCTAAGCAATTCCCATAGAGGGGCCTGATAAAGCCAGAATGAGTTAATATCCTTAGAAAGAACAATGCTTAAAAATACCAACCAATTGAGAAAACTATCTGCAACAGAAACTAGCTAAGCTGTGCTCATGTATTTTCTCCATTAGTTCATATAAAAATTTTAGGAGTTAGGTTTTATTAAATTTCATATTTTACAAAAAAGCAAACTGAAGTTGAGGGAGGTTAAATAGCTCTTCCAGAATCACCTATTAGTTAGTGGTAAAATAGATATTTACACCAAGCTTGACTTGTTACTGGAAACAACTACAATGCATAACAAGAAACACCACAGTTTCTATTTACAAGGTATTGTATAATTAAAAGTAAGAGCTTTTCTCACACTTGAGATGAGCAGTCATTTAAAACCTTATTGTTAAAGCATTAAGGGTTTAAACTTTATAGATTAAAGTGTTTTTTTATTTTTTATTTTTTGGTTGTCCCACTAACCAATCTCAACTGTGAAAAGTAGCAATGACAATCAAGGCAGAGAATACTTTCTCAAAAAGCCTTCTAATTATATCAGCATATGACTGAAGATTGCAATAGGATTCCAAGAAAACCCAAAGTGTTCAGAAAGTACTGACTATATGAGTCAAAACTTCCAACTGTCAGTGACACAACCCCAGTGTAATTAGCATAAGCAATGAAAAAGAAGGGGCCAGCTTATTAGACGGCGTAACTGCTAAGTCTGAGGTTAGATAAAGCTTCAGGCACACTGGAACCAAGAACAGAAATGATCATAAAAGCGTTCACTTTCTTTCTAATTACATCCATCCCCTCCTCTTTCACCTTGACTTCTGCATGTTCAGGTCTCTTTTGTGGATCAATTTCAGGGAAGGATTATGATTGACTTGTTTACATCACATCTCAATCTTTAAACCAATCGGTGCCACCAAGTGGTAAGGACTGGGAAGGTACATGCCCATAAATACCTGTTTCCCATTCTAACGTTAATTTGGGACAAAGAAGCACTGGGAAGACAGATGTGGCAGATATTCATTGCAGAGGCTGCTGTTTTCCTTTGCAACATATATAATACCTCATTTGCCTTCACAAAACTTCCAATGAGGTGTGAATATTATACTTAGAACAGTTGAGGTTCAGAGATCTTAAGCATGTGGTTCATCATAACACACCTAGTGTCATCTTCAACACATGTACATGTTCTTAGCCATAATATTATAATGGCTCTAGGAAAGAAAGATATTGCTTGCCTATCAAAGGAGCGCAATGTTTTTCCTCCTTCATGCCACAGCTATAAAGATTCAACAATCCATGCTAGATACCTAGAAAATGGAAAAATTCTTCCTTTGCTTTAAATGTAACCCGGGAGTTTTAAAACTTTCAGTATAGGCAGACCTATCTGAAAGAAAATGGAATCTGGCTCTGCCTAAATTTTCAGAAACTATAATGGAAACTCTGCTATTTTATTATCACAAAGTGAAATCTTATAATGCTCAGCATTCTAATTTCTACTTCTCTTACTAACCTGATTGAAAATGATTGAATTAGACATACTGGCATGCAAGCTTTTAAAATAAGAAACTCATTTATAAGAAGACAGAGGTTAAAATGAGGACTATAGCATAGGCTTCTTCAACATTTCCTTACTGCTCTTGGACACAGAGATAAAGATTTTACCCTGATGTAGGTTTGCAAGTATACAGAACTCTCTGAAATAGAAATAGTTGAATGTAATGGAATGTGTCCCTTGGCTGTAAGCAGATGTCCAATTATTTATCTCAGGAAACTAGAGAACTAAAGGGACAAGGTTCTGTCCCTTCAAAAGACTGTATTTTAATAACCCAGTCTGTCTGATTGAGAGCACTATTGGGCTGTGTTTGTTTGTTTCTTTCTTTCTTCTTTCTTTTTTTGTAATATACTTTAAGTTCTGGGATACATGTGGAGAATGTGCAGGTTTGTTACATAGGTATACATATTCCATGGTGGTTTGCTGCACCCATCAACCCATCATCTACATTAGGTATTTCTCCCAATGCTATCCCTCCCCTAACCCCCCATCCTCTGACAGGCCCTAGTGTGTGATGTTCCCCTCCCTGTGTCCATATGTTCTCATTGTTCAACTCCCACTTATGAATGAGAACATGCGGTGTTTGTTTTTCTGTTTCTGTATTAGTTTGCTGAGAATGATGGTTTCCAGCTTCATCCATGTCCCTGCAAAGGACATGAACTCATCCTTTTTTATGGCTGCATAGTATTCCATGGTTTATATATGCCACATTTTCTTTATCCAGTCTGTCATTGATGGGCATTTGGGTTGGTTCCAAGTCTTTGCTATTGTGAATAGTGCTGCAATAAACATAGTGTGCATGTGTCTTTTTTTTTTTGTAGAATGATTTGTAATCCTTTGAGTATATACCCAGTAATGAGATTGGTGGGTCAAATGGTATTTCTGGTTCTAGATCCTTGGGGAATCATCACACTGTCTTCCACAACAGTTGAACTAATTTACACTCCCACCAACAGTGTAATAGCGTTCCTATTTCTCGACATCCTCTCCAGGATCTGTTGTTTCCTGACTTTTTAATAATCGCCCTTCTAACTGATGTGAGATGCTATCTCTTTAATGCTTACTTCTTGACATGGAAGACAGAAGTATTATTAGCCAGTTTCTAAATCTCCTAATGTTTCTGCTCTTTAAATGATCTCATTTTAAATGTTTTTGTTACGTTTCAAGTTTTCTTTAAAAAATTGTTATGCTGTAATATCCATCTTCCTTGGCTGATATGTAGAGATTGGATATAATGATTAATGCAAGATATTATAGGACATGTGTTAGTCTAGTTGTACTAACACTTACCAATAAAAGCTTATATATGTTAGGTTATGAGTTTGCGTAATCCAAAAGCAATAGTGCAGTAAATAAAAAAATACCGTTGTGAGGTTTTACCAGGGGTATATGCAACAGATAATGGCCTACATTTTAAAGATAATTTTATCTCAACTTGGTAGATTCATCCCAATGAACATTTATTAAACACTGAGTAAAAGCTAAGTAGTTTCTTTTTTTTTTTTAACCTGCGGGTCATTGATGAAAGATACAAGGAATTTCCCAACTGCCAGGGAGGCCACATGCATTTCATGCCAACTGTCGCCTGTGGGGAGGTGAAGAACTGTTACATTCTTAACAGTGTATTTAGACCCTGAAATATCCAAGGGCATCCCTAAAGTCCTGAAATTTTAGCATGAGATATTTTAAAGCACCACAGCATCTTAATTTTGCAAAAGTATTCTTTTCTAGAGATATTTAGAGTACTAAGAGTTTAGGAGGGCACTTCAAAGGATATGGTGAGTATCTGTTAGTTTTGGCTTCCAACATTCCTGAGCGTTATAGACTCTTAATGTATTGCAGTCAGCACCTGCTGTTACTTCTTTAGATAAGACCAAAGACCATTAGCTGGGCAATTAAGGTAGTAAGTAATCCCTTTTGCTGGTCCCCAGATACTAGGTGTTAATCATAAAGGGATGCCTTCTAGTTCTTTATCCCCTACATAGTTAATCTCAGAGTTCAAAAGATTTTTGAAAAAAAATAATTATATTGCCTACATAAGGATTATGTAAGAATTAGATAAATACTAACTTTCTCAGCTCCCCTTTTAACCAAAATCTTAATATGAGCTCTTGGTATTCATCCTTGAAGGATTCCTTATGCTCAAATGAATTGTTGATTTTTGACAAGCACAATGACTCAGAAAGCTAACGTACAGTAACTTTATGCCAACAATTATATTAAATTTCCAAATTTAAGAACACATACCAAACAAGAAAATGTTTGCTTAAGAGGTCAAAATTAGTTTCTTCTTGAAACCAATTTGGAATATTACTTAGATAACATAAAATGTACTTGAAAAAGTTTCTTCTTATTTTTCATGTAAGATGTTATTTTTTAAGAGTACATGTTTTCATTTTATTATTTCTGATTTTTGTTTTTAAATCTGCTAGATCAAGGTGTGATTAACATATTGAAATAAGTAGAATATGAGTTGATCCTCAGTTGAGAAAAAAATGAAGATGTTGTGTAAGGAAATTCAGTATTTATTATAATTATATGATGAGTTAGCTTGCAAACTATCTTATAAAAACCAAAGTGATTATCTATCTATCTATCATCTATCTCATCTCATCTACCTATTTATATCATATCTGTATCTTAGGCACCTCTAAGTTTATCCCAGTTCCCATTTGCCAATTTGAAATTCTGTTGACATCTTTTCCAAGGAAATGGTACAGATACTGAGATAGGAAGTTAAGAAAAAAACAGTAGAAATTACCTGAGGCGTTGTTAAGAATATAAAGCCTCCTGTTAAAAATCTTGCCTGGAGACAGTTCAAGTCTTAGTCATCATGCTTAAATAACTATGTAATTGCTGTCAAAGAAGTTTTGCCTCCTTCAACCCAAATAGTGTCAGGTTTCAAGCCATATTATGGAAAAGAGGTGGAGAAAAGTCAGTTTATTCTCACTGGATAAGAAAAGAGTCCACAATGATCTAATTGAGATTTATCAAGTTACATCTGACTTGATGAACGTTTGAGCAAGCATCTCTTACATAAATAATAGATCCACATGAAAAAGAATGTATCTTGAAATTAGGGCTTTGGGAGCCAAAATCAGTTTTTTTAAAAAAAGAAATTATGCCGGACATGGTGGGTCACTCCTGTAATCCCAACACTTTGGGAGGCTGAGGTAGGTGAATCACGAGGTCAGGAGTTAAAGACCAGCCTGGCCAACATAGTGAAACCCTGTCTCTACTAAAAATACAAAAAAGAAATTAGCTGGGTGTGGTGGTGGCACCTGTAGTCCCAGCTACTTGGGAGGCTGAGGCAGGAGAATTGCTTGAACCTGGGAGGCAGAGGTTGCAGTGAGCCGAGATCGTACCACTGCACTCCAGCCTGGGTGAGAGAGTGAGACTCCATCGCAAAAAAAAAAAAAAAAAAAAAAAAAAAAAAAGAAATTGTAGATTTTCCACTCCAAGCACCCCTGAATGGGGAAATGCAGGGCTGTTGAGATGGGGGCTGTTAAAACAGGATATACAGAGCAAAGAGGGAAATTAAGGAAGACTCGCTACTGAAGCCTGTAGCAGTATGGGGGATGACTGTCTTAGTTGTCATGGGAGATTAGGACTGGCATGCATCTGTCAGCATCACCTACCTAAATGTACAGTTAACTTTTATTAGGCAGAGTCTATCAGATTACTGTGAATTTTCTGACCCCAAAACTCCAAATGGTCTTTTGTGTCCAGAACATGCTTACTAATATATAATTTACAAGTCAATGAATAAATGTAGCTTTATATTTATTAGTAGACTATATTTAACATTCAAATTTGAGTGCAATTTCTAATAATAATGCATTAAGAAGCATTATTCTATTCTAATAGAAATATTACAATAGCAGTGTAGTTGATAGGATTCACAGAGATTTCTCCTATATTGATTCTTTTGAACTGGCTACAACCCTGTAAAATAGGCAGGGTTGGTATTTTTTATTCCATTACAGCAAGAAAGAAATCTGAGCTTTTAGGTCTTAACTGGCTGCCTCAGTTTACATAGCTAGCTAAAGGCTAATAAGAAACTTTGTAATGGAAAGAAAGTAGACCAGTGCATGCTGGTAAATAATGTCTAAGTAGTGGTTTTAGTGCTAGAAATCTACAGTAAAACCAATCTTCATAGCAATTGATGAAAGAAACTCAATTTTAATATACAGAGAACACAAGCAATTTTATGGTTTTATCTCCATTAGCTCACCCCCTTATTCATTTATTGGCAGTAGTATAGTAAGTAAATGGGAACTATTATCCAGTCCCAAACATAGAATATTTCCAATAACTTAATTATACCTTTGGGCTTTTCCTCTATCTCACCCTGGTATGTTCTCATCTTCCTTTCCAGTTACCACTCTGTTTAAGTTTGTGTTTATTTTATATATATATATATATATAAAAAAATAAAATATATGATATATACACACATGGATGTATCATATGTGTATATATACATGTACATATAATATTCTTGTGGGGAAAAGAAAGAGAGATCAGACTGTTATTGTGTCTATGTAGAAAGAAGTAGACATAAGAAACTCCATTTTGTTCTGTACTAAGAAAAATTCTTCTGCCTTGAGATGCTGTTAATCTGTAACCCTACCCCCAACCCTGTGCTTGCAGAGACATGTGCTGTATTGACTCAAGGTTTAATGGATTTAGGGCTATGCAGGATGTGCTTTGTTAAACAAGTGCTTGAAGGCAGTATGCTTGTTAAAAGTCATCACCACTCTCTAATCTCAAGTACCCAGGGACACAATACACTGTGGAAGGCCGCAGGGACCTCTGCCTAGGAAAGCCAGGTATTGTCCAAGGTTTCTCCCCATGTGAGAGTCTGAAATATGGCCTCGTGGGAAGGGAAAGACCTGACCATCCCCCAGCCCAACACCCGTAAAGGGTCTGTGCTGAGGAGGATTAGTAAAAGAGGAAGACCTCTTTGCCGTTGAGATAAGAGGAAGGCATCTGTCTCCTGCTCATCCCTGGGCAATGGAATGTCTCAGTGTAAAACGCTATTGTATGTGCTATCTACTGAGATAGGAGAAAACCGCCTTAAGGCTGTAGGTGAGACATGCTGGCAGCAATACTGCTCTTTAATGCACCGAGATGTTTATGTATGTGCACATCAAAGCACAGCACCTTTTTCTTAACCTTGTTTATGACACAGAGACATTTGTTCACATGTTTTCCTGCTGACCCTCTCCCCACTATTACCCTATTGTCCTGCCACATCCCCCTTTCCGAGATGGTAGAGATAATGATCAATAAATACTGAGGGAACTCAGAGACCAGTGCCAGCGCAGGTCCTCTATATGCTGAGCACTGGGCGTGTGGAGGGGCAGGCCACCCCTTCAATGCTTCTATATACAGATATATTACTCTACTATACATTTTACAATACATGTGAATGCATACATATACAGTAGTGCCCTCTTACTAGGGGTTTCAGTTACCCATGATCACCTTTGAAAATAAGTGACCACAGTATAATAAGAGATATTGAGAGAGAGAGAGAGACCACATTCACATAACTTTTATTACAGTATTTTGTTATAATTCCCTTTCTTTGTTATTAGTTATCATTGTGTTTTGTTTGTTTGTTTGTTTGTTTATTTGAGATGGAGTTTAGCTCTTGTTGCCCAGGCTGGAGTGCAGTGGCACTATCTCAGCTCACTGCAACCTCAGCCTCCTGGGTTCCCAGGTTCAAGCGATTCTCCTGCCTCAGCCTCCCCAGTAGCTGGGATTACAGGCGCCCACCACAACGCCCAGCTAATTTTTGTATTTTTAGTAGAGATGGGTTTTTGCCATGTTGACCAGGCTGGCCTTGAGCTCCTGACCTCAGGTGATCCACCCGCTTCAGCCTCCCAAAGTGCTGGGATTACAGGCATGAGCCACCGTGCCAGGCCAGTTATTATTGTTAATCTCTTACTATGCCTAATTTATAAATTAAATATATCATTACCATATAAGTTCATGTAGGAAAAAACATAAAATATAGGGAGTTTGGTATGAACTGTGTTTTCAGGTATCCACTGGGGATCCTAGAGTGTATTCCCTTTGGATAAGGAAGGACTACTATATAACTAAAATGAGTAAAATGTTATTAAAATAATAAAATTTGTTTTTCTTTAATTTGTGTTTTTAATGTCAAATTGTTCCAAATTATGCTACTAGGACCTATCTTTTGTTTGTTAAGTTGCAGTTCATTTATTTTCACTGCTTTATAATATTCCATTGTGGCCACCATTTTTTGAGTCAGTTTTCCCATTGAAAGTTATTTCGTTATTTACTACCTATTATAAATAGAAGAAATACAATGAATATTCTTGGAAATGTCTTCTGGCACATAACATAAAATTTATCTTGCATGTATACCTAGCTCTGGCTTTAGTGAGTCATAGGTTATGCGAATATCCCACTTAACAAAACAATGCTAAATTGTTTTCTGAAGTGGTTTTACTGATTTCCACTTCTACCAGCATTGTATAAAATATTACTTTGATTGACAATGGGTATTGTCAGACTTCTCGGCTTTTTCCAATCAAGTGATTGTAGAATAATTTCTCATTATGTTCCTAATTTGCATTTTTCTTTTTAGTAGTGAGATTGATATTTACTCATATGGCTATTATATATATATATATATATATATATATATATATATGTTCAAGTCTACTGCTGTTGAATTTTCTCTTAATGATATATAGATGTTCTTTATATATGCTTGTTTGAAATTCTTTGTTGGTTAAATGTGGTGTACATATTTTCTCCTAGTTTTTAGGTTTCATTTTCATATTTTAAAGGTGTATTTTGATGAACGGAACTTTCTGATACTAATATAGACAAAAGTATTAGTCTTTGTAGTCATGATCAGGACTTCCTGTGTTTGTTTAAGAAATGCTTTCATATCTTGAGGTGAGAAAGATATTCTTTTATTTTTTTACAAGTTTAAATTTTTTTCTTTTGGTATTTAAATGCTTAAATTCATCTGTAGCTTAGTTACATACATGGTCTTAGCTAGAGATCTAATTTTTAACTTAGGCATAATACATATTTTATCTACATTTATTGAACAATACATTCTTTCATCAGTAATTTGCTATGCTACCTCGTTTCTATACACAATTCTCATAAAAGCCTGCTTCTGAGCTGTCTATTCTGTTCCACTGGGTCACACACTCATTAAGGCAGTGTGATCTCTGTATACACGTAACACTGTCTTAATTAGTTGTACTTTTTATAAGTCTTTCTATAGGCCCCTCCTAAATATACTCTTTCAAAAATATATTAGACCATCTAGCCAATTCACAAGTCTATACACACTTTTGAAAACACTATTTTACTGTGAAAGAGAACATACTTACAGAGATGTGCATAAAATATAAATGTGCAGCTGCATAAAATATTATAATGTAAACACCAAGAAATAGAACAAAGCTTCCTTCACAGAAGTTTTCCAAATGCCTTTTTTCAATCACAATCTCTTTCTTCTTTCTGAATGTAATCATTTTGTTACTTTTATTGGTAATCACTACCCTGTCAAGCTTTATAAGTGTGCATTACTAATATAGTATAATTTTACTGCTTTAGAATATTTTATTAGTGGGAAAATATAGTATTATTTTGTATCTGGCTTATTTTGAACAACATTAAGCTTTTAAGATACCTTCATGTTGTAACATTTAGGTATAGTTCATTCATTTTTATTTCTATATAATATTCCACTGTATGAATGTATACCACAATTAATTTATCTGATAGAAATTTAGGTGTTTTCAGTTTGGAGCTATTAAGAATAGCATCTCCATGAATTGTTGCAAATATGCATACATTTCTCTAGAGTAATACTGAGACTAAAATTTATAAGTCATAAAGGATGCACAAATTAAAATTTAATAGAAAATGCTGAAATGAATGAGTGAATTTGAACATACATAAGAAATATATACAAGTTCTTATTCTTCTATGTTTTCATCCACATCTACTGAGTTTTTGTTTTGAGTGAGTTTTTGTTTTAATTTATTAATGTTTTTAGCCATTCTGATGGATGGGTAGTGGTATATCACAATTTAAAATTGTATTTATTTGATTACTAATAATATTGAGTCCATTTCCATATGTTTTATGGCTAAACATATTTTTCCTTTGTAATTACTCATTTTTCCTTTTTGATGTCTCTTTTTCTCCTTGAATTGTTGGACTCCTTTATATTCTACATAATCTTTTGTTGGTTATATTTGTTGTACATATTTTCTCTAACTTTGTGGTTTGCCTTTTCACACTCTTAATGGTAGCACCCCTCTCTCTCTCTCTCTCCCTCTTGTTGTGTGTGTGTGTCTATATGTACAAATATATATGTATGTATTTCCCAAGAATGGAAATTCTAAATATAAATGTAATCAAATTTGTTGATATTTTCCTTTGTGATTGGTGCATTTTGTATACTGTTTGCAAAATCTTTTCCCACCCCGAAGCATAAAAGAATTTTTCTGCATTATATTCTAAAAGTTGCTCATGGCTTATATATTATATATTTGGTACTCTTTTATAGTTAAGTGTATACTCCATGTGAAATTGCTATTTTGGCGTATGGTGTAAGGTTGGGGCCAAGAGTCTTCCCCAGTCCCTCTCCCCTACAACTCTGGATATCAAACTGCTTCCATTTGTTTGTTGAAAAGACTTTCTGCCTATTACTCTGAAATTGCACCGTTCTCTCAAATTAAGTGTCAATGTGGATATGGTTCTGTTTTTTCTTATGGCGTATTTTTTGTACTATTTATACTTGGTCAACATTATCCTATTTTTTATACAAACATTTTAAGTTCTCATACCATGTTTTAAAACTCCTAGAGCATATCATCTATTTTTAGATCTCTGCATTTCTATATCATATTTTAAATAATCTTTTCAATTTATACATACACATACATACACACATATGTGAATGACAGGTTTTGATTACAATTGGTTTAAAACTATGAACAATCAGAGGGAAATCTGTATGTCTGTGGATTCTTTCAATCTATGAAAATGGTGTCTTTTCATTATTAGTTATTCCCAGGATGTTTTATAGTCATCTGTGTAGTGGTATTTAAATCTCTCTATAAAGACTGAATTTCATATATAGAAATCTTATATATATTTATTCTTAGATATTTGTTACTTGAGATGCTATTGTAAAAGATATCATTCAGATTTCATTTTCGGTGTGTGTCAAGCATTTATAAATAAAATATATTGTTTGGTATAATGAATTTGTATTTAAATAAATAAAGAAACAATAAACTCTGTCTTGATTTCCATATGGATTTTATTAAATCTTCAGAACAAAGTGATGGGAACAGATATCTTTATGACATCAATTCTTTCTTTCCATGAAAATGAGCTATCTCCATTTTATTTCCGTCGTTGAGCTGACTTTTGATGCAATTTTATAATTTCTGCATTTCTTTAACAGTTTCATTACAGATATTTAACCAGAAACTTTATACTTTTGTAAATGTTAAAACTGATCTGTTTTTACAAAGTGTATTCTTTAACTTTTTGGCTGTCGTGTAAATATGTAATTGACTCTTGTATATTAGGCTTATATCCATGCAGATGTAAAGATGTTTAAATATTAAAATATCTTTGTGTTACTAAGTAAAATCTTATATTTATTCTCTGTTGTTTGGGCTTCTTATATTTTTAGTTTTTTTTTTCTCAAACTAAAATGTGAGGAAATGGGAATTTAAACTTTCTATTCTTCTGCTATACCTCACAAATTTTTGGTATAAAAATATGCTAAATATAATACTCAAATGAAATAAGCTCTGTGTTTTTCTCTTCTCTGAAAGAATTTTTATGTTTAACACATTCTACTATTTAAGCAAACTCACTTATTAATCTGTCTAAGCTGAATGGGATAATTTTTAAATGACCCCTCTAATGACTGAACTATTTGTAACTTATCTGTTTTCTTGAGTTTGCTTTAGTAAGATGAGCTTTTAATTTTTTTGGAAGTAAATTTGACAGGATTCTTTCTTGCCTTTAAAAGAATCTGTAGTACCTGCTATGATAGCCCTTTTTATTCATAGTGCTGGGTTTTTTGTCTACTCTTTCTTTTTAGTTGAAAGGACATCTATTTTGCCAGAGGTTATCTCTTTTACAGGGTATTTAACAGAACCAGCTTTTGTGACTGTGGATTCTTTTTGTCTCTGTATTGATTTTTGCTTTCATTTTTATTTTCACCTTTGTACTCCAGTTATTCTGCTGTTCTTAACTTCTTAAACTGGACAATAGATTCATTTATTTTTCACCCTCCTTATTTTCCAATATATACATTTAAGACTAGAAGTTGCCCTCAGATTATTCCTTTGTCTGTGTTCCTCAATTTTGATATATAATGTTACCCTATCATTCATTCCTGCATATTTAAAAAATTTATTGATTTCATCTTGGAGCCATGAAACATGTAAGTTTTATTTCCAACTTCCAAGTATCTATGTTTTATACTTTTGTTTAAATTATCTACAATATGTTTAGAGAAAATTTTCTGTATGATGTTGGCCGGGTGCAATGGCTCACACCTGTAATCCCAGCACTTTGGGAGGCTGAGGCGGGCAGATCACTTGAGGTCAGGAGTTCAAGACCAGCCTGGCCAACATGGTGAAACCCCATCTCTACTAAAAATACAAAAATTAGCCAGGCATGGTGGCAGGCACTGTAATCCCAGCTACTTGGGTGGCTGAGACAGAAGTGCTTGAACCCAAGAGATAGAGGTTGCAGTGAGCCGAGATCGCATGCCACTGCACTCCAGCCTGGCAACAGAGCAAGACATCATCTCAAAGAAAAAAGAAAAAGAAAAAAAGAAAAAAAATTCTATATGATGTTAATTCTTTAAAAGTTGATAAGAATCAGTTTGTATCTTAGCACAACAGGCTTGTGTCAGTCATCTTTTACTATAAAAACAAATATTCCAATTTTTCATGGTTTGCAACAACAAAACTTTTATTTAACTCACGGTAGAAAGGCTGAGCATCAGCTCCAGTTGTGTTCAACTCAGCTGGGCTCAGGTGAGCTCCCCATTACTTCCCATTCACCCTATGGTGAAGGATCAGCATCTCTCTGGGACATGCTGTCCTCGTGATAAACAGCTGAAACTCCTAAGGCTAAACTAAACCACATAAGTGAATTATAGTTATTTATTGGTGCCTGGATTGTTCACATTCTCTTGGACAAAGCAAGTCATTTGACCAAGTGTGACATTGGGGCAGGGGCATATAACCAATGTACCTGGAGGCATGACACAAATGGGAATAATAATACTTTTAAAGATGAGGACAATAGTAAAATCTACCATAATGGTTGAAAAGAATGTCTATTCTAATTTTTCTTTGAAGAATTAAAAGAAAAATGTATGGGTTCATTTGACTCTGCCTATTAGTTGTGTTTTTCAAATCTCTGTGTCTTTACAGATCTGTCTACTTGACATAACAGTAACTGAGAAAAGTTTACCAAGAAGATTAAATGTTTATATTTAATAAAGTAGCCTCATTTGTATGAAACAATATCTATTGAATGTATTAAATTAAGTACACAAATCTATCATCATAATGGGACATTTCAAAACACTTGCTGTCTCTGGCTAAAGGAAATCTTGCTGACTGGTTAGGCTTGAGGAGTTTACTTTTGTGTAAATTTTCGAAGGTAGCTTTTGTCTTTTATTAAAGACAAAAAATGAAAAATAAAGAGAATATTTAATGTCTGAATCTCCTTCTATGTAATTTAACTGTTCAGACTATTTTCAATAGTTTCAAGTGGTTTTAGCTATGAAAAGACAAATTGTTTTTAAAGTTCAAAACATTAAATTTTTATGTTTAGAAAGGATTTATGAGTCTCAAATTGTTGACACATTTTATTTTAGATTGTTATTTTGTCACTTGTAGCACATTTACATGCAAAGATGTAGATTATCTCCCAAAGGCCATAGGTGAATAGAAAGAAGTTAAGAGAGACATAGCTTTTGCCTATAAAAAACCCCAGAATTTGAAAGTTTAGGTTACACCAGTGATAATAATGAGTGTAAATTAAAAGATGGTCAGGAACTTGACAAAATGATGGTTGATCAGATGGCTTGGTATTTCCTACACAGATTCTTCAATAGATAACTTTTAGCTGAAAGAATTTATTTTACTTCTAATAACAGTTAAAATTTACAGAACAGGGCAATGTACCCCCCAAAAAAATACTATTTCAGAATTCTGTGTGTGTCTGTGAGAATAATTTTGCTGCTCCAATTTAAAATATCCTATTGTTTGATTCTAGTTTTGTCATTAATACCCAATGTAATTTTCTCAAGCATATTGTCCAAAAGGTTTTAATTTTGACAGAGTTTCTGTTACAATGTGCATTTCCAATCTTTGGCAGAGGGCAGGTCATAGTCAGAGGGGAGTCTTGGGCTGTCATCAATGAACTTTTCAGATTCTCTGTTGATATGGTTTATGTTAGAGTAGGAAAGAAGTAATTTATAGATTCAATGACATCCCCATCAAGCTACCAATGACTTTCTTCACAGAATTGGAAAAAACTACTTTAAAGTTCATATGGAACCAAAAAAGAGCCCACATCGCCAAGTCAATCCTAAGCCTAAAGAATAAAGCTGGAGGCATCACGCTACCTGACTTCAAACTACACTACAAGGCTACAGTAACCAAAACAGCATGGTACTGGTACCAAAACAGAGATATAGATCAATGGAACAGAACAGAGCCCTCAGAAATAACACCACATATCTACATCTATCTGATCTTTGACAAACCTGAGAAAAACAAGCAATGGGGAAAGGATTCCCTATTTAATAAATGGTGCTGGGAAAACTGGCTAGCCATATGTAGAAAGCTGAAACTGGATCCCTTCCTTACACCTTATACAAAAATTAATTCAAGGTGGATTAAAGACTTAAACGTTAGACCTAAAACCATAAAAACTCTAGAAGAAAACCTAGGCGTTACCATTCAGGACATAGGCATGGGCAAGGACTTCATGTCTAAAACACCAAAAGCAATGGCAACAAAAGCCAAAATTGACAAATGGGATCTAATTAAACTAAAGAGCTTCTGCACAGCAAAAGAAACTACCATCAGAGTGAACAGGCAACCTACAAAATGGGAGAAAATTTTCACAACCTACTCATCTGACAAAGGGCTAATATCCGGAATCTACAATGAACTCCAACAAATTTACAAGAAAAAAACAAACAACCCCATCAAAAAGTGGGCGAAGGACATGAACAGACACTTCTCAAAAGAAGACATTTATGCAGCCAAAAAACACATGAAAAAATGCTCACCATCACTGGCTATCAGAGAAATGCTAATCAAAACCACAGTGAGATACCGTCTCATACCAGTTAGGATGGCGATCATTAAAAAGTCAGGAAATAACAGGTGCTGGAGAGGATGTGGAGAAATAGGAACACTTTTACACTGTTGGTGGGACTGTAAACTAGTTCAACCATTGTGGAAGTCAGTGTGGCGATTCCTCAGGGATCTAGAACTAGAAATACCATTTGACCCAGCCATCCCATTACTGGGTATATACCCAAAGGACTATAAATCATGCTGCTATAAAGACACATGCACACGTATGTTTATTGTGGCACTATTCACAATAGCAAAGACTTGGAAACAACCCAAATGTCCAACAATGATAGACTGGATTAAGAAAATGTGGCACATATACACCAGCAGCCATAAAAAATGATGAGTTCATGTCCTTTGTAGGGACATGGATGAAATTGGAAACAATCATTCTCAGTAAACTATCGCAAGGATAAAAAACCAAACACCACATGTTCTCACTCTAGATGGGAATTGAACAGTGAGAACACATGGATACAGGAAGGGGAACATCACACTCTGGGGACTGTTGTGGGGTGGGGGGAGTGGGGGAGGGATAGCATTAGGAGATATACCTAATGCTAAATGATGAGTTAATGGGTGCAGCACACCAGCATGGACATATGTAACTAACCTGCACATTGTGCACATGTACCCTAAAACTTAAAGTATAATAGTAATAATAATAATAAAAGAAGTAAATTTGGGTACTTTACAAAACTCTTGGCATATATCCTTCTACCATGTGGAAAAACATGAGATTTCATTTACAGAAAGCTCTTCAGACCATATACTGCCTCCTCAGGCATAAATACCATCAATCTGAATTCTTCACAGTTGGTCATATCCTGAACCATACAAGATAAATGACTTGAAATACGTCTAATACACTATTTTTAACTCGCGCTGTCTATTTCTCTCTCTTCTTTTTTTTTTTTTTTTTTTTTGAGATGGAAGCTCACTCTGTAGCCCAGGCTGGAGTGCAGTGGCATGATCCCGCTCACCGCAACCTCTGCCTCCTGGGTTCAAGCGATTCTCCTGCCTCAGCCTCCTGAGTAGCAGGAACTACAGGCGCGTGCCACCACACCCGGCTAATTTTTTGTATTTTTAGTAGAGACGGGGTTTCACCATGTTAGCCAGGATGGTCTTAATCTCCTCACCTCATGATCTGTCCGCCTGGGCCTCCCAAAGTGCCGGGATTACAGGCGTGAGCCACCACGCCCAGCCCATGCTATTTCTTATGTTGTCTTCCTTCAAATTATCTATTGACAATAAAACTAATCTCAGTTTCCTAATTTTTTCTGCCAAGCCAAGAATATGTTTATGCAATCATTCATTCAACGAATTGTATTGTGAACACCTAATGTGTGTCAGGGACTCTGTTGGGTACCAGAGATATATCCAGTGCAAGACAGTTGCTATTCCTTCTGTCATAGAGTTCTTTGAGTAAGTTTTAGTTCCTTTGAGAGTTCATTGGGGGTGGGGGATGGGGAAGAAAATTCTTTGACTTTGATATTCATCCTTCAGCTGCTTGATATTTTCCTTTTGTAGGATAAAGAATGACCCTGAAAATGTTATGGGGATGATTTTCCTTTGTTCATGGCCCAGAGGTACCTCAAAGAAAGGGTTTAATTACAGTTACAGATCCATTTCTATCGCTGGACACCAATTTTAGCTGGTGGGGTCCAATTCCAACTCACCTGGTTCTTACTTGACAAATGCATAAAAATGACCAAGCTAGTGAATGATCCTCAAGGAACTCCCCCCTCAAATAAATGGAGTTCTTAGGCTTCTTTTTCCAACAGTCCCAGCAGACAAAAATAAGAGACTAGCATTCTTGCATACTCTTGTGGTCCTAACACTGGAATACAAAGCCACCAAGGATGGCTGGGTCATGACAGAGATACATAAAGAAAGCCACATTGTAACCATCAGGCTATTTCCTGAACAGTTTCATTGAGTAGTAAATAATTTACATATTTATTGTTGTATCAAAGCAAATAGGGTTACATAATCAAGTAAATGAAAATTTCACATGAGTTTTAAGATAATGATAATTGTTAATACTTAAAAAATAGTTCCTAGGTGCTAGACACCATGTTATATACTTCACATGGGTTACCTCATGTTAGTGCTCTGCAATGGTTTGGCTGTGTCCCCACCCAAAATCTCAACTTGAATTATAATCCCCATAATCCCTATGGGGCAAGAGAGAGACCAGTTGGAGGTATTTGAATCACAGGGAAAGTTTCCCCCATGCTGTTCTCGTGATAGGGAGTGAGTTCTCACAAAATCTGGTGGTTTTATAAGGTAGTTTTCCCTGTTCTCTCTTGTACTTTTCTCCTTCCTAGTGCCATGTGAAGAAGGTGCCTTGCTTCCCCTTTGCCTTCCACTGTGATTGTGAGTTTCCTGAGGTATTCCCCACCATGCTGAACTGTGAGTCAATTAAACCTCTTTCCCTTATAAATTACCCAATCTTGGACAGTTCTTATAGCAGTGTGAAAACAGACTAATACATTATCCTAATAATGAGGTGGGTACATTTTACAGAAAGGAGACTAAGACAGGTAAATGTCAACAAAATTGCTCAAAGTGATAACATAGTGAATGCTGAGGCCAGAATTTAAAGCCAGGCAATCTGATTCAGAACCTATGTTCTTAACCACTGTGTTATGTAATTAAATATGCAACTTTAAGGAAATGGCTGATGGCTGAAGGTCAGTGTTACTATTTGCTTTTTTTTCTATCAAAAAGAGACATATCAGCAGATGAATCAAATTGTGCTTTACATGATCCTGCTACCACTGCTTTTCTGTTTTATTCTCAACCCAGAACTCAATAGCCCTACAAGAATCATTCACTATCCCAGTCCCAACCCATCTTTCACTAGCTTCTGGTACAAAACTTCAGGGCATGGCTCTTCGTGACATCATTTCTCACATAAAGAAATGACAGTTGCTGTCTTGCCTGTTGTTGCTCAACTTAAATCCAAAATGCTTTCACCTGTCCTTTCCCCAATCTCTTCTAATCAGGCAGTTTGTCACTCAGCAATGCCATCACTTTGCTCCTGCCAGGCAAAACTCTCCTCCTGCTCTTGCCTCATCCTGTGAACTTTTGACTTTCTATGAGCTCACTCCAATTTTAACAGATTGACATTTTTTCTATCCTAACAAAGTGCATCTAAGAAAATGAACATGGCAAAAATCTCACTTGGTGATCTTGGGAAAATACAGAACTTTTTTTCCAAGACTGATCTTCCCTTCAAAGCCAAACTGTTTTCCATGGAGGGAGATCCCATTTCAAAATGTGTTTGAACCAGTTTAACTCGTCTCAGTTTGAAATTGTGATTGATCTTGGGAGACAGGCATGAATGGTAGACCCCAGTGAAAATATAAAGGTTTTCATAACCACCAGATCAATAGAAAATGCATTTATGAAGGTTTGGATTTGTTTTCAGAAGCTGAGAAAGGTGAAAACCCTGATTTATGAACTAAGGATTAAGGTGAGTTATGGGCAGTAGGCAAGACAATGTTGGGGTTTTTTTTTTCTTTTTCTGCAAGATGAGTCATCTCCAAAGCCAAAACAAAGAGAATCCTTTCACTAAGTTCAAAGCGAAGAGTTGCACTTGAGTTAAAAGAATGAAGTTATTTCATATTCTTTCTAATTGTATCACACAATATTTCGATTTTCAATGTGAGATTACAACCATGGATAATGTGAGTTGCAGTGCTCCTGAGTGATACATAAATTACAGGTAATTTCATGAAGATTGGAAGGAAGCTATTGTGTGAATGAGAGAGGATAGAGACATTATTACCAAAACCTTAAGAAAATCGATTAAGGAAAAAAATTTTCTTGCAGAAGGGGAGATAATATTTAATAATTGAAATATTTGCTTCTTAGGGTTTTAAAATTCTTAACATAAATACATATAGCAATTATTATGCCAAAAAAGCCCTCCAGTCAGTCAATTAACTATAAGCTTACTCTATCTTTTTTGACATGTACTTGCTGTGAAAATATTAGGGACATATATACAGCAAAACCAACTATAACTCCTCAGTGGCTTAGGTTTCTAAATATGAAATGGAAATGAAAATAGTTCCTGATACATAGTATATTAGAATCTGATTATGTCATGTTAGTAAGAAGATAAGATTAAGAAGAGCCCTTCCGGCTGGGTGCGGTGGCTCAAGCCTGTAATCCCAGCATTTTAGGAGGCTGAGGCAGGTGGATCATGAGGTTAAGAGATCAAGACCATCCTGGCCAACATGGTGAAACCCCGTCTCTACTAAAAATACAAAAATTAGTTGGGCATGGTGGCGCATACCTGTAGTCCCCACTACTCAGGAGGCTGAGGCAGGAGAATCACTTGAACCCAAGAGGTAGAGGTTGCAGTGAACTGAGATTGCACCACTGCACTCCAGCCTGGCAACAGAGTGAGACTCCATCTCAAAAAGAAAAGAAAAGAAAAGAAAAGCCCTTCCGAATTTTGGGTTTTAGCAATAATTTTATTGGACCTTTTGAAGGTAGAAGGGATTTCTTATTAGGTAATAAAGAAGCAAGTAAAACTCACTTCAAAAAGCATTTCCCTAGTCTATAGAAAATTTCTGAGACCCAGTCCATCTAATCAGTAGGAGCACATGTATACTGTGTAATCAATATTTATGCAAAGTGAAACAAAGCTATACAATTCTGGAAAACGACCATCCATTAGACCTTTGTCTAGTACCTAAGAAAGCCATCATCTGGCTCCCCAACTAGTGTCTCACGCCATTTATAATATGCCATCACATTTTACTGTGAAGTTGACAATAAAGGTGATATATTGTTGATGTGCTGCCTCACAAAGCATGTAATATTCATGGAAAGGAGACAGTGTTTTTCTCAGGTTATAGGTGGAGTGTATGAATATACTCGGTCCCTGCCAGGGTTATTAATATTTTCTCTGATTATGGTTTCTATAGCAGATTGCCAAAATATTGTTCTACACTGTTTACACTGTAATTGAATGTGATTCATCTAAGAGGAGAAAGGACAGGCTTGGGCATCAGAACACCAGCAGGCAACTTGGTATAAGATGTGAAAAGAATGCAGGATTTGGAGTGCTTTGCTCTGGTTTGTATTGGTTCATAGCTTCCGTAGAGAAAGTTACTTGTTAGACCTCAGTCTTTCTGTTGTTACAATTAGGAAAATGAGAATCATCACCTCTTTAATTCTTAAATGTTTTTGTAAGGATATAAGACTATAATCTGTGGTACACACTGTATGTGTATTTGGTTTCTTATTTTTACTTGTCAGAGTAACACAAAATGAGAATGTTTTCTATGGCTCTTTTTGTTCCTCAAATTACGTCCAAGTAAATATGGAATTGGATTTATGAAGGCTGCCACTCTTCTCCCAAAACTCTGGTTATTCCTACCTTGCTCTGTGATTTCCAGAGCTGTCTTTTCTTTTTTTTTTTTTTTTTTTTTTTTTTGAGACGGAGTCTCGCTTTGTCGCCCAGGCTGGAGTGCAGTGGCGCGACCTCCGCTCACTGCAAGCTCCGCCTCCCGGGTTCACGCCATTCTCCTGTCTCAGCCTCCTGAGTAGCTGGGACTACAGGCGCCCGCCACTGCACCCGGCTAATTTTTTTTGTATTTTTAGTAGAGACGAGGTTTCACCGTATTAGCCAGGATGGTCTCAATCTCCTGACCTCGTGATCCGCCCGCCTCAGCCTCTCAAACTGCTGGGATTACAGGCGTGAGCCACCGCGCCTGGCCCCAGAGCTGTCTTTTCTTTTTCCACTTCTCCTACTAACTTTACTCTCCTCATTCTCTTCTTTGGTCTCTATTTCTGTTTGATGTAGTCATACAGTAGCGTCACCACACGCAAGTCTGCCTGCTAGCCACTCAGAGGCTGAAAACACGAGAAGCGGGGTGTGATGAACAGAAAGCTATTTTATTCAAATGCCAAGATTTGGGAATGGCCAGGCTCATGCCCTTAAAAGACGATTTCAAACTTTAGGCTGGGGAGAGGTGTTTATAAAGGGGAACTTAGAGTGGGAGGCATGCAGTGCTGGGTGCTAGGTCTCCGTGCCTTGGTCTGGTGGCTATCTTGAGTCATGGTCCACCTGGAATGCAGTCTAATGTTATCTTGACGATGGCTGGGTTGTAGACTAACAACTTGGAGGTCATTTCTGGAATTTTGCAGCTTGGTCTCCATGCCTGGTTCATCTCAATATTAGTCCCTGGAATTTCCAAGCAAACACATAATTAGATAAGCCAGCAGTGCAAGGGAGTGTCTGTTGGAAAGGTAGGGAAACGAAGCTTTAAACTGTGTTCCAAGGCTAAAAGTAAGAAAGGAAAAAGAAAAATTTCAAAATGCATTTTGAAGCCAAGCTATCGGTTACAGTAGTTCGCTCTTATCCACAGGGAATACATTCCAAGATCCCCAGTGGATACCTGAAACTTCGGATACTATAATACCAAACTCTATGTAATACCGTATTTTTTTCCTATACACACATAGCTATGATTAAGTTTAATTTATAAATTAGGCAAAGTAGGAGATTAGCAACAATAATCATAAAATAGAACAATTGTAATGATATACTGAAATAAACCTTATGTGAATGTGATTCTCTCTCTCAAAATGGTACTCAGCCTTCTTCTTTTGATGATGTGAGATGATACAATGCCTATATGAGGAGACAAAGTGAGGTGAATGATGTAAGCATTGTGATGAAAGTGAAAAATGTCAAAAACAAACAACTCCTCAGTTTTAGGAAGTGTGCCATTCTGAGCAGCATGATGAAATCTCATGCCTTCCTGCTCCATTCTGCCCGGATTGTCCTTAGTCTCTCAGCAATCTTGGTGATCAGATAAACTTTTGCAGTACCACGGTGCCTGTTTTACTTAATAATGGCCCCAAAACACAAGAGTAGTGATGTAGTATTTCTGAATCTCCACTGAAGGCAGATAACAGAAACCTTAGAAAGCAGACTATAAATAAGGGAGGACCACTGTGTTGTTTTCAATTTAACAAAATTCCCCTGTAAAACATAGCAACATGATTTAAACACATGAAAATTATGAAGGTAGTACATTGGTCTCACCAAGAAGTGTTTATCCTAGTTCAAAATGAGAGCCACTGTTCCACCTTCCTTGGTCCTGGCAGCCCTCTTTCTTTGCAAAATGAAATCTTAGCACTCTAAGAGCTGAATTTTTGCCTGGTGTTCAGCTGTTGGATTATAACATCTATGTAATGTTTCTCCAATCCCGTGTTCTTCTATAGGAGTTAAGTGACATCTGTTTGATGTCTCTTTCAATCTGTTTTGGTTGAGGTAACTATGTTCCCTGATTATATTTAAGGAAATGAAAGATGAGACTGAAACAAGCTATAAACTGCCGAAGTACTTAATGCTGTCTACACTAATTACATACATGTAATATCAGACACTTTGCATCAAAGGACGCCTGCAGTCCCAGTGTGATCTACCTCATATGGAAATGAAGACGTGTTCAAAAGCCAGGGTGCTCCACAGAATGGTTCTTTTGTTCATCTGAATTGTCAAACTTTCCATTTAAAACGTTAAGTCTATTTGATGCTTCTCTCTTATTAAAACTAGCTCCTGTTTTCAGCAAATAACTTGTTACTGATGATGTTAGTCTTTGAATGCTTAGAATCCAGGCAAAAATCCTCCAGAGAATCCAAGGTCAATATTGATGTGTCCAAATAGCGTGTTCCACTGTTCCAAAGCAAATAAGATCTGAGACCCTTGGGACTATCACAGTGTTGTATTGAAACTATAAAGTATGTAGATACAACCTATGAACAGCATCAGCAAAACTAAACATAAAATCCCAATTTGACAATGAATAGATGTGCTGAGTTTTATATTACACTGAATATTGAGAATTACTCTTGTAATGCACTATTGGCTTCAAGGTTTATTTTTCTTAAAGTGTGTATTTAAGATCACAGTTATGTAAGCAGAGGCAGTGCTCTTACTGGCTGATCAGCCAGCCTCTGTATGTTGTTAATCAGTCTTTAAAAATCAGTGTTGAAACATACACATGCATAAATCACATTTGATCAGAGCACAACAATTAGTACTGAGCCACATGGCTGGGGACTAAAAAAACAGTATGAACTAGAAAATTCAGGCATCCTGGTCAAAAGAAACTAAACACACTTATAAATCTTTTTGCTTAAAATTTATTATGCCTTGCTAATAACAGAACCTAACCTCATAGCCCAATTAAAAATAACAGTATGATAACAGTCCTTTACTTTTCATACAATGTTTTGTACACCTCAGTTTAATGATATTCAAAAATAGTGTTAAGATCAGAATCTTGCTATAAACAAAATACAGTGCAAAGAGAAGGCCCATCTATTTTATTAATATAACAAATTAAGCTAGAGATATTATGGTGGAGGTGAGACATTTGAGGCAAGGGCATAGTAACATATAGCCTCCATAGTCTACAAGAGATCTGAAAGACCCCTCTTTCTCGGGAATCCTTAAGACTCTGTCCAGCATAATTTTAAAATCACTGCATTTGATTTATCTTCATAACTACCTCAAGAGCATGTGTTGTCTCAGAGAAAGCTAAGCCTGAGTGATGTATGGAAATTTGCCCTACTTTTTCTGCCAGAAATACTAAGTTTTCCAAATCCAAAGTGTATGCCTTTTTTTAAGACACAACGTTTGTCTACAAGAGAGCATAGCAGAAACATGCTAATAAAATAGAGATTACTATAGGAGAGAGTGAATATAGATGACTGTTGAGTGGCCAAACATAATTAATTTGGTGTAATGATTACAGGAATACCTATTTGGACTTGAGAAATAGCATTTGGACCTGAGAAATGCTGACAATCAAGATCCTATCAGTAACCCTGTAGGATAACAGCCTTCTATGAATCATTTAAATTAGAGAAAGGTGATTTTTCTGAATTTAAAAATGTTGAGGTATAAATAAATATAAACATTTTCTAACTTAAGGGTGTGATCTCCATGTGCGTATTCTGGTCCGTTTCACTGGTTTTATGCTCAATGTGGGCTTTTCTGTTTGTTGCTGGCAAATCTACCCTTTATTGACTAGTCATGTACCTATATAGCTTTTAGTTAATAGCATTTTAAGTCCATCTCTTTGTGAGAAGAAAAAAATCAGTGTCTTTAATCATTCACACACTTATATGGAAAATTCAGTGTAAGGGGGAGGATTTTAAACTTTCTTTCTGTATCCCCCTCAACCACTTTTTTTATTTTTTATTTTTTACCAGAGTAGTATCTTGGCTGGAAGAGGAAAAGAAACTGTCAACCTGTTTGGGAAAAAGAAAACCTAAAGACTTAATTATATGCATGATTTAAGGACCTTGAAATCCTGTGTAGAGGGAAAAAGGTTGAATCTAGAACTCCTGATACTTTAATTTTGTCTTGCAGGTGCTTTATAGCAACAACCACCTGTGATGTCGTGGGCAAAACTAGTTGGAATATTTACAGTTATTTCAACTCTTTGGTTGTAAAGTTGTTGCTAAGTACCAAAAAATTATATTTAGGTTACTTCTTGTGCAAAATTAAGTTGGTAAAAATTTATTTAGTGGGTTAGAATAAATGAAGTTATTCAACACATATTTATAAAAACCCTATTGCACGCAGGCACTCTGCCAGTTGTTTGAGGAACAAGAGAGAAGATCTTGCTCCCCCAAGATCCATAGCCTAGTGAGTGGGAGCAGATACCCCAACACAATAAATATTAAAAATTATAACTGAAAAATGTTTAAAAACTGATTATCTATCTTTCCATGGGGTTTGTTGTTGCTGTTTGTTTGTTTGTTTGTGTGTTTGTTTCTGTCTTACTTCAAGCAGATTGCCAAGCAGAAGGGGCACATGTTTCTAGGAGCCTGGGAGAAGAACCAAGTCTCTGCCTAATAATCACATGCTCATGAAGAACCCCTAGTAGTGATCAGACCTGAGGAGAGAAAAACTGTGTGATACCTGTGGGGAGGTTGGGCCCTAATTTCTCCGAATTTTTCCATGCCTTTACTGTGGTAAAGAAGACACAGCCCTTACTATGGTAAAGGGACACGTGAGGCTGGGAAAAGGAGGTCACATGATGTGAGGAATCTCCCTACTATGCTAGCTATTACCCCAGGAACTGTCCAGAGCTCTTGTACAGGAAACTCCAAATATGATTGGGGTGGGATTTCTTCTCATCATGTAGGCAGGATAGATGTTTATGGTCAGAATTAAATTCACATAGAGGAAAGCAAATGTGGTGTATCTTTGACATCTGAAACTGAAATGCATATCTATAAAACAGAAACTATTTTTATTGTAAGCCCTATGGAAAAAAAAGAAATTCAAGAAATTTAAATAAGCTGATTAAGGAAGGGTCTGGTGGATGGTGATTAACCTGAGAAACAGGTTCATAAGAGTTGTATAGAGAACACCATTCAGGCAAATATCAGCTTTACGAGGCAAAGCTCATCACTTCTCCACCCATATAGTGTTTTGTTTCACACAAGTGGTGTGACAGCATTACTTAGCCAGGCATTGCCATTTCTGTACGATGAAAGTAACACTTTTGTTCTGGATGCACAGGACCCTTAAGGACTTGCTTCCTGTAAAAGTTAATTTTACGTGTCAGCTTGACTGGGTTATTGGACACCCAGATAGCTGGTAAAACATTGTTTCTGGGTGTGTCTGTGAGGGCATTTCTGGAAGAGATTAGCATTTGAATCAGGAGACCAAGTAAAGAAGATCTGCCCTTACCAATGTAGGCATCATTCACTTCATTTGGGGGTTCTATATAATAAAAGACAGAGAAAGGGTGAATTCTTTCTCTCTTCTGGAGCAGGGATATTTATCTTTTCCTGCTCTTGGACGTCAAAACTCCAGGTTCTTGGACCTTTAGGCTTTGGGACTTATACCAGTGGCCACAGTGATTATCAGGCCTTTGGTCTCAGGCTGAGAACTACATCATTGATTTCTCTGGTTCACAGACCTTCAAATTATTAATTACTCCACCAGCATTTCTGGGTCTCCAGCTTGCAGGCTGCAAATGGTGAGGATTCTTGGCATCCATAGTCAAGTGAGCCAATTCCCATAAGAAATTCCCTTTTATACTTCAAATTATACTACAAGGCTATAGTTACCAAAACAGCATGGTACTGTATAAAAATAGGCACATGGATCAATGGAACAGAATAGAGAACCCAGAAATAAAACCAAATACAAAGCATACAAAAACATCAAATGGGGAAAGAACACTATTCAATAATTGGTGCTGGGAAAACTGGCAAGCCACATGTGGAAGAATGAAACTGGATTCTCATCTCTCACCTTATACAAAAATCAACACAAGATAGATCAAAGACTTTAATCTAAGACCTGAAACCATAAAAATTCTAGATGCTAACATGAGAAAATGTCTTGTAGACATTGGCTTAGGCAAAGAATTCATGACTCAGAACCCAAAAGCAACTGCAACTGCAACAAAAATAAATAAATGGAACCTAATTAAACTAAAAAGCTTCTGCACTACAAAATAAATAATCAGCAGAGTAAACAGACTACCCACAGAGTGGGAGAAAATACTTGCAAACTATGCATCCAACAAAGGACTAATGTACAGAATCTGTAAGAAACTCAAACAAATCAGTAAGAAAAAAAAATCCCATTAAAAAGTGGACAAAGGACATGAACAGACAATTTTCAAAAGAAGATATACAAACAGCCATTAAACTTATGAAAAAATGCTCAATATCACTAATTATCAGGGAAATACAAGTTAAAATCACACTGAGATACCACCTGACTCCTTCAAGAATGGCCATAATTTAAAAAATCAAAAAATAATAGACATTGATGTGGATGTGGTAAAAAGGGAACACTTTTACACTGCTGGTGGGAATGTAAACTAGTACAACCACTGCAGAAAACAGTATGGAGATTGCTTAATGACCTAAAAGTAGAATTATCATTCAATCCAGCAATCCCACTACTGGGTATCTACCCAAAGGAAAAGAAGTCATTATCTGAAAAAGACACTTGCACATGCATGTTTATAGCAGCACAATTCACAATCGCAAAAATATGGAACCAACCTAAATGCTCTTCAATCAATGGGTGGATAAAGAAAATGTGGTATATATACACCATGGAATACTACTCAGATATAAAATGGAACAAAATAATGGTCTTTGCAGCAACTTGGATGGAGCTGGAGACCATTATTCTAAGTAAAATAACTCAGGAATGGAAAACAAAATATTGTATGTTCTCGCTTATGAGTGAGAGCTAAGCTATGAGGATGCAAAGGCATAAGAATGATATAGTGCACTTTGGAGACTCAAGGTGAAAAGGAGAGAGGGAAGGGATAAATGACTACATATTGGGTACAGTGTACACTGCTCAGGTGATGGGTGCACCAAAATCTCAGAAATCACCACTAAATGACTTATCCATGTAACCAAAAACCACCTGTACCCTGAACACTACTGAAAGTTTTTTTAAAATCCCTTTTATATGTCTATCTCATTCACTCTGCCTCTCTGGAGAAGCCTGAGAGACATAACCCCCATCTGCCTGTCTATGGTTGTGTATAACCACCTCTCACACTCTGCATCCCATTTGCACTGAGATACTGCTGGGTCCTCAAACACACCATGCTCCTTCCTATTCCAAGCCTTTGCATGCCGAGATTCTCTCAACTTCAGATACTCTGTGAAATTCTTACACATTCTTCAAGATTGAAAAAGGTCAGCTCCTCTTTAAAGAGTGCCTTGAACTCTCCAAGGTAAACTGTGAAAACTCTACTACCCCATTGTGGGATGGGATCCATCTTCAAACTCATCTATAATACCAGCATTGATTTGTCTAGATATCTCTATTCTCCTACACCTCATAAAGTGTTTGGGAGAAGGGACACTTTTGTATTAACAGAATCTAGCCTGGAGCCTGGCACTGCTGTAAGTGATTAAATTTAATTGTGTCTATTCTTAAGAAAGTCAGGAATAATGCTTACAACCCACAGATTCCCTTGACTCTACTCAACTTCTCATAAATGACTCAACTTTGTATCACTATGAGCCTACTTCTGAGCTCAGAATGGATATTCATTCAACTTTCTCATTGCCTTAAAAACAAGAGATGCTGTCTCCCCTCACAGTTTCTAGAGATAGACACCTTCTGTTTTTTGATTGTTGCAAAGACTGAAATTCTCTTCTTCCCCTTCGTTAGTATGATCCAACCACACCTCCTTTGATATCTCAGTATGTGCTACACCTTGTAATGAGTGGTTCCCCCTACTGGAATGCTGGAGCCTGCTCACATGGGCCAGTTGTGCACATCTCATCCCACCTCCACTTTCACTGACACTACGTTAGTAATTTGAAGTCGGCTGCAGTGAGGGGTTATAACATCATGGAAATGAGCACATGCTACAAGTCAGAGAGAGGCAGAGATTAGAAATATAAAGATAGAAATAGAGATAGAGCTAGAAAGATAGAAGGAGAATGAGATTTAAACTAAGTCTCAAAGATGTTACAAAACTTGCTCAAAGTCATGTAAATATGACAGAGCCATGATTCAACCACAGATATGTCTATTACCTTAACATCATATGGATTTCCTCTCATCTCTCAGCTGAGCCCTTTAAATTTCCTTTTTCCCAGCCCCCTCACCTGTGAGTTCACAAGCTGCCTTATACTTGCATAATGCTAAATTGCCAGAAGTATGCTCACAGTCAGGGCTGACTCTCAAATGTTTACTGAACAAATCACAAAAAGATAGAAGGAAACACCTAGAAAAGCTGTTTTGGTGATTTTTTGCCTCTACCTTCTAACGAGAGGGTGAGCCATCCATCTCTCAGTAATCATCTGATATATTGTACTACATCAAGCAAGTCTGCAGCCATGTATTGTTACCTCAGTATGTTGTCCTTTCTTTATGAAGCTGAATGGACTCTAATGTGTGATAGGTACCAAAAAGAAAAAAAGTGGGAGGTTATTACTTTCAGACCCAGAATTTGACTGACTATGAATCATACTTGGAACATACAGGTGCATAGAAGCACAAAATGTTCCAGGGTATAACTTAAGTTTCATTTTTATGTACTTCTGTACAAAAGAGAGTGCACATATTTGATTGAACGTATTGTATCATTCGTTTATCTTGAAAACTGACCTGAAATACTACCACTTGAGATGTGCCCAAGAGCCTCAATGGCATTCATCAGAGGAATGGCAAAGGAATCTGAGTGCCTGAAACTTTAAGGCTTATAGCAACTTCCCTTTCAAAAGGAAGCTTTTAAACTCTGTGTGTGCTTCTAAATCAAGTATTAAAACTATGACTTAAGGCAGGTGTCAGGGAAATGTTTTGTACTTTTAAAGATAAGAAGATAGAGACTCTGAGGTAAGTTGATTCCTGATGCCCTTATGAGTCAGTGAAATTATCCAAGAAAACAAATGGATTTCCTCTGTGTTAGTGAAAGTCTTCCTACATGGGGAATAACGATATTATCATTATTGTTCCGAGGGACAGACTTCCAAAAAGCAGGATACACATGCAAACTTCTAAGTTTCCAGTACTTTCCTCAAACCTCAAATTTGAACATTCCCAACAGCTGCTAAAAAGAGAAATAAACGTTTTCATCTGAGTAAGTTAAATGAAAATTTAAATGTTAAAACATTAGCATAGTTATCTTTCTCTGGGAAGAACATGGTTATTTAGGTCCTTCTTTAACTGGGAGATAGAGATTGTGCCTGTCCAGCTCCTCCAGGAATTGAGAGCCTGACTTTCTACTGCTTCAACGGAGACTTATAAAGTATCTCCATGTATTTTAAATGAGAAAAGATACAAATACTCCATCAGTAAATCCTTTCTCATTTCTTGTCACTATCCACCCCTCCCGTCGTCTCGTGTTGACAGGACCGATTTGCAGAAGGAGGGTTTAACATTACAAACACTCTTTCATCAGCTTAGAAATTGAGATGAGTCAATATTTACATCATGTTGCTGATCTTTAAAGTACATACCCTGTTTTCTGTTCTAATAAATAGCTGTCACTCTTTCCTCCATCAGAGCTTAGCTGAGAGTGGGTTGGCATGCTCAGTGGTCCCCGTATTCCGGGAACGATCTAATATTTCACATCTCTCATGTGACAGCAGGTCGATTTCTTTCTCTCTCTCTTTCATAGTGGTTTGCAATGACAGACCTTATAAAACCATTTAGGTCAGCTTAAAGAAAAAAAAATCCATAAGCATGCTGGGTTTACCTGTCTTCAGAAATGCATGGTGTAACATTTAGTGAAAGAAGATAGGCAGTATGTTTGTTATCTATTTTGCCATGCAATTTTCAGATCATATTTTTGACTAAAACACTAGATGCGACTACTATGTTTCTATTTCTTACCAATGAAATGAAGTTAGCACTGAACTGGTAAAAGAGAAAAGCCTTCCATCCTTTAGCCAGAGAGTTCATAACCATAGCGTATACTTGTTCAAGATCTCCTTTACTCTGTGAGTGCTCTCACTTAGCTCCTGGATAAATTTAACTGGGGTTTATTCATGGCACAGCTTTTCCAATGGACCCACACTGATCACAGAAGAATTTCAAGATTAGTTTTATGTGTCTTATTGTTCTTAGCTTTTGACTGTTGTTGGTTCTTACTTTCCAAAATCATTGGTATGGTTCAGGAGCACAGAGGTGTCTAGATCAGAAATAAGCTTTCCTTTTGGACCATCTGCCTCTCACACTGCAGAAAGCCAACTTCAGAAGAGCCTGCTAAGTATGGTTTTTAAAAATTAAGCAAAAAGGACAGGAGATGATCTGAGATATTATAGATATCTTGACATCCTTGAGGAGACGTCTATTTTACAAATGTGGATTAAGGACTCTGAGATAAAGAGCAAATGAGGGTAAGAACTTTATCCCCAAACTTACACAGCATATCTGGAGACAAAATAAGAAAGTGGGACACCAAAGCAGATGTCCATTTCCCGTATTTGTCTGCCTTCCTCTCACTATCCAATAAAGATGTGAGCTGTGAGCACCCAATGGAAACATCCAGCGGAGGCAAGAGGGGTCTTTATGTGCAATGCTATGGTTATGGATTCAATTGTGTGTGTGTGTGTGTGTGTGTGTGTGTGTGAGAGAGAGAGAGGAGGCGAGGGCCAGGCCTAATTCCAGCTTCATTTGTTCTATTTCAATGATTTGGTGATAATCTGTTGTTTCAATGAAGTGCCCTAATGCAGTAACTAAACCTCATGATATATTTGCATGGACAATTTGGATAAAAGATGCTTAAGTATCATGTGTGATTATGAAGATCAGTTAAGAAAAAGCATTTCAGAATCTGCAAGTTCAAACAAGACAAAGCTGAAGAGAGTATGAGTAAAGCTCAGCCTCTGATGTCCTCTGAAATTCACCTCTGAGCTCAGTACCTGCTAGGATTTGAATGAGGGGTATCCCCTCAAGAACCAATGTTGAAATTTAATCCCCAATGCAACAATATTAAGACATGTGTCCTTTGGGGTGATTAAGTCATGAGGGCTCTTATACAAGCACAGGAGGTCCAGGGGAGCACCCTCTTCCCCTCCTCCTATGTGAGGACACAGCATATCTCCCCTGTGGAGGATCTGGCAACGAGGCACCATCTTGGAAGCAGAGAGCAGCCCTCACCAGACACTAATCCTGCGGACATCTTGATCTTGGACTTCCCAGCCTCGCCGACTATAAGAAGTAAATTTTTATTGTTTACAAATTACCTAGTCTGTGGTATTTTGTTATAGCAGCATAAATGACTAAGACAGTAACCCAAGCTGAAGTACGATGAAGGAACATTTCCATGTGGCTAACGATTCAGCTTTTACAGTGGATTTGATATCGGCAGGTATTTTTCAGCTCTACCTGGTTACACGTGACATCTTAAGTTACTTCTTATGCTTTATCAATAGCAGTTCCCAACCAACCAAGATGAAAGGAAAATCCTACAAATAGATGAATAGGAATTAAAAATCCTCAGATGGAAGTGGAACATGTCTAAACCATCAATTATAAAAGGCACATTAGTAATTGTCTTGATACCCATTCAATAATTCATTATGCTATTGATTGATCAGCAAGCAGGTCAGTTTCAGCCCTTGACCCCATAGTTTTCTAGGCAATTTCTCTTGTAAAATAGAACAATGTTCTTTTTCCTGCATCACGATCCAGGGAGCTGGTGAGAATTGTTTTATAGATCTTTCCTCTGTTAATGGCTGCTTTGTTTTGTTTTAGTTTGGCACAGTGGATTAGCCATTATGTGATGAGTTTTTATTATTATAGTTTCCAGAGTATGAGAGGAAATGAGGTAAATGATTAATGGCAGAGTAACTTAAAGTAAGATGGAATTATATAAAGCCATTGAAAAATAGATAGGAAGTGCAGCCTCCCAAATGGACCTTGGTTCAGCTCCAAGGGTAACAGTCTTATCAAAGGTGTCACAAGGTTTTATTCATGATCCCAAGTACGGGGGCTCTCAGTATTCAATCTTAGCAACTGCACAATACCATGAAGCAACAGGAAGCTTCCCAGCCCTGGCGTGTGATCCATCCTGTCTCAGAGGGAAGCCCTCTTTGCTTCAGGTCTAGCATCATTTTTATACATCAACTCCTCTTTATTTTGGCTTTCTAAAGTTGCAGTTCAGTTCACTGTTACTTTGGAGATTTTCTTAGAGACCGCTTGCATACACTTCAAATGAGCATGGTTTTGTTCTGTTTTATGTTTGTTTTTTAAGGCTGTTAAAGAGTTTGGTGGATTGATTTTGGTCACAGGACCAGGAGATCTAAATGCTCTTTCTGTTTTGGGTTGTTTTTACAGCATAAACAGAGGTGACTTCATTTAAAATGCAGCCTGCTCTGACATCAGGATGTTATTGTGCAACTGGGAAGATCAGTTGGCGAATGTGTATGAGTGATTCCAGATGAAAGTGAGGTCACCCAATCAACTTGATAAATAGAGCTCATAGCATAACATCCCACATTCTTACATATCTGAAATTTAAAAATACTAAATAATTCTGAATTATTTTACTCTTAAGAATACAAGTGAACATTGTCTTCTGTGAAGCATAATGAAGAACCCACACCAGCTCATAGAAGGCAGCCAGCATTTTATAAATACCTCATTTTCTTCACTGGTCCTATCCTTATCATTATGACAACAGTGGATACTATTAGTTTTTAACTAACGGTACTAACTAATAATAATTATGAGGAAAATTGCCAATGTTCTACACATACATATTTCACTGAATCCCCAAAAGAATAAGAGGTGCATTTTATAATTACCATCCCTTTTTACAATGCTGATGCTAAAATCTCAGGTCAAGTGCTTTATCAAAGTGGCTGAATTAGGACTTGAATTCTGTATTTTATTTGATGCTATATTGCTTTTAGGAAAGATTTTGAAGACTGGGGAGGTCTCACTAGAAATACATTTCTAAAAGCCTTGAGAGTTTCTTTAGCTGTGAATTCCCAAAGCAGCTTAAAGAATTTTGCAAGAACTGAGCTGCTGGTTCTTTTACGTCAGTTTGCCACCGAGATGATTTTCTTTCAGAGGAAAAACCAAAGATAGAACAGTAGTTTTCCACTCTGACCTTCCTGGCTGCCTTCACCCCACCCCATTTCATTCATGCTGCTCCTTAGGCAACAAAACAAATGGGACAAAGCTGTATATCCTTTCCTAAGATAAATTCATCAGGTGAGGGAGAAAGATGATTTAGATTAACCATGTGTTGTGTAGGCAAGTTCAACGGAGAGAGAGATTACGTGAAAACCTAACAAGGACATAAGCACCACCTTCACCATGCAGGACACATGGACAAACAAGGACTCCCCAGAAGAACCAAGGGATAGACGAGCATCCCAGGAATAAAACCAGAATATCCAATCATATTTGTGAAAAAAATTACATTTTCTACTATGTTTTATTTTTATATATTTAAAAAATTTTGCAATGTTCAGTCTCTTCTTGTTTTATAAAAAGTTGGTAAATATCCTTTTCATCATCTCAACTCTTGTCAGTTCATGGATGGTTTACTCAATTTCGCCTTTTAGTCTCACTTCATGGTATGCTGCCTGTACTTCTCATAAGAGAAAAACTCCAGCTCAGAATCAGATGCCCTCTAGAGAAAGGCTGGCTTGACTTTGTTGTGTGTCTGCAACAAATGACTTATTTTTTCAATAAAACCCTCAGTGTGGCTGGGTAACTCTATGTTACCTTCTTTCTAAAGTGCCCAAGAGGCCACAGAGATCATTTTCAAAGTGAACTATTGAGCATTGCAGTGCTGGGCATCAGGGGAGCAAGACTTAGATGGCAGGGGAAGAAGGTTTACAAGAGACCAGCGACAGGAAAGGGAGATCAGCAGACAGCTGTCACTCCATGTCTCTTAAAGACACACTGGCAGTGAATATGAATGCTTGTCAAAGAGGAAATTCAACACTGGAGGGACGACCCATAACTGCTATAACTCAATGCTTCCTGCATTTGTATACAACTTTGTTATTGTACAGGTTGTTAAATTGATACCTTAATTACATGCATTGTGGACAAGTTATAGCTGTCATGAGAGGCATAAATCTGGTCTTTCTGACATGCTCTCAACCAGATCATTTTGTTAAGGATAGTTGTGGATACAATTTTGATGGCAAAAGGAGATATGCAATACAGAGATTTACTTCACCACTAAATAAGTACAACTGTTCTCTACCTTGCTGCTGATGGATGTGTTTTGTAAAAAGAGTGAAGTGTAACCTGATGTCAAATTCTGAAGGAAATCTATATTGCAGAATTTTAAAATGAAGCTCTCTTTCTTGGCAAATTGAATAGGTAGTTTAAATTTATAGTCACTATTGCAAAGATTGAGTCAATTAGGACTTCTGAAAATTCATTAAAATATAGGCTTTGGGGATTTACAAATTATATACCTTTTAAATCTATCAAATAAGTAAGGTTTTGGTCTTTGGGGTAAATGGATCTCTTATTGTTTTTCTACCAAATAATTGCGAGGTTTGATCTCCTTTGTGTTAAACTACAACTGATTTGTTCTATAATTTTATTCTCAGCACCTGTCATCAGTCTTAGCTATCATAAATTTCCTCTCACGTACTTCAATTTCAAGCCACTCTTCTTAAACAAGGATGCACACAAGACTATATGCAACTATTCTTGCCCAGTATAGATGGAATATATTTGGTCTTCTGCTAAATTACTTTATGTTACTAAAAAATAAGTATAAGCTTGTGTGGTACATTTTGCTATTAGTTTGGAGTTTCAAACTTATTCTACAATCCTGGAAGCAAGAGCTTAAATGGGAAAGCTCATCAAGAAATAATTTTAAAACTCTTTACTGGCCAGGCACGGTGGCTCACGCCTGTAATCCCAGCACTTTGGAAGGCTGAGGCAGACGGATCACGAGGTCAGGAGATTGAGACCATCCTGGCTAACACGGTGAAACCGTGTCTCTACTAAAAATACAAAATATTAGCTGGGCGTGGTGGGGGGGTGCCTGTAGTCCCAGCTACTTGGGAGGCTGAGGCAGGAGAATGATGTGAACCTGGGAGGCAGAGCTTGCAGTGAGCCGAGATCTCGCCACTGCACTCCAGCCTGGGCAACAGAGCAAGACTCTGTCTCAAAAAAACAAAACAAAACAAAACAAAAAAACCACACACACACACACACACAAAACTCTTTACTTAAAGAAATGTATAGGACACTCTCATTCAGACATAAATGGAAATATCCTAAATAGGTATTTACATAAACCGATCTCTATGCCTTTCATTGGAGCTAAAAGCATAACTAGGCGTTCTTTACCTGAGTTGTGAAGGCATTAAAATGGAAAACTAAAAATATTTGTTGGAAGGATAAGCCTACTGGTTTGTTATATTGGTGAGGCAACTGAATGATAGGGACTGGGCTATGAAAGCAACTTTTTGTCAATATATACTTCTGTTGTACCTACCCATTTTGAATCATATAAATGCTTCATCTAGTTACAAACAAAGACTTTTAAATTGTTATTGGCAACATTTAAAATACTTTTAGACGTATAACCTATCTATCTTTGTAGGCATGACTTGCAATTAAATTGCTGGAGGTTTCATGGAAGCGCAAGCAGGAAAGAGGGTCTACTTAAATTAGGGAGTGAAAAAAATTAGACTGAGCTAAATGGACGCTTAGGGACCATCTGGTACAAATCCTATATCTTTAAACTGAGACTTGGTAGGTTAAGTCATTTTTTCAAGTTCACACTGCTGATAAGTGGCTGAGCTGGTCTTCAAGTCCATGACTATAATTTCAGAGTGTGAGGTCTCTAATGACGAGCTTCATTCTTTGACTTTGAGCAATTAACTTCAGTAGGATTCTATTTTGTTATCTAGAAGATAAGAATGGTTACACCTAACTCACTAGGCATTTGTGAGAAACACATGTCAGTAAATGGAAAATAAGGAGCTGAACACTTAGCAGGGAGCTCTGGCATTGATTACTGGGATTTGCAGCGGTAGTTAAGCAGTAGCAGAAGTGGTTCAGTTATAGTGGAATTTGGGTGAGAAACCATGACTGAAATTCAGGCATTAATGCACAGCTGAATGCCCTTTCCAATAAACCATGTTTTAATTTCCTCAAACCAAATGCATTATTTGTGGAAGATTGTTTATATAGTTTGGCAATATGCAATTTGGAGTTACTGTATTTATTAAGAGCTTACATGCAATATTTTCCTCTGCATCTCATTTGTGGCTGCCTTTTTGAAAAAGAAAATGAAAACAACACACACGCATTTGGATTCAATTTCCGTATCTTCAGATGACTAGCCACGTTATCGTCTGTGAGTCATTTTGATCCTACGAACCTTAAATCCTTCATCTATAAGAAAGGAATAAGATACTTCTCTACTTAAAGTAAAGGATCATTGTAGGGATTAACATTTTAAAATGAATTTGAACATACCTTTAATCTTAAGGTGCTTCACTTTCTGCTGCAAATGCAAAGGTTTTATCTGGTGAGTTGTCTGGCGGAGGAGCTGGGAATTGGTTTAGAGTCACAAAGATGGGGTTTCTAACACTGCGTGCCTCTCCTGCAACTCTAGGAAACATCCTTATCTATTCTAAGCCTCAATGTCCAATATGCTTCTTAGGGTTATTTCTGAAATCACAAAAGATAGAGTATATAAAATGCCTGGTGCACAGTTCATTTAAGAAATTTCAGCTATTTTAATTATTTTTAGTAGACTAGAGAAGAGCCACAGAATCGTTAGTGATATCAGAGTCTTAGCCCTCTTAGCTGTATCCAGTGAAGAGTAAAATTACACTTTCACTCATCCCCAGTTTCTCTCCGGTGCTTAAAATTGTTTTCTGAGGCTCAGAAGCAATATAGGTAATTCTTAACCATGAAAAATGGAATTTCAAAATTTTGCAAATTTATGACAATAAGCTAGCCAGACTGCTATAATCTGCTTCTCATAATAAAAATCAGAGGGCACCTTGTGCCCGCTGGAGGAGGTCATGAGAAGTGTTCTGGTCAGCCTTGTTCCTATGGTGATATAAGCATTTGAGCAGATGCCCTGGAGGCAGTTAGCAATCACTGTCATGTTGGCTAATAGTGGCAGGGTGACATCGATCCACAAGGACAACTTTATTCATGTCTCCAGCCAAAACCCTAATCACTTTGCTGATTCTTCCTCAAACAGGTAGTGAATGACAGTCATTTAAAATCTCAAACTTTGAAAGTCAATGTGCTAGAGCTCAAAGAAAGACTGCAGAGGCAAGTTAGATACTCTCAGCTCATTATGGATTAAGTTGTCAGTTCTTGAGATTAACTTTCTTTGTGTGTGTGAGTGTGTGCATGTGTGTGTGTGTGTGTGTATTGTGTGTTCTACATGTGTTTTGCAGTGGCAGGCACAGAGATACTCTCTTAGATACCCCTTCAAGGAAGGACTTGCTACCTAGCAGTAAGCTATGTGGTCACCAGATACCTTCCAGCTCTCAGTAACTTCAGAATCTGCCTCAGCTGCTAAAAGCTGCCTTGTCTAATCTCATATACTTCCCAGGACAGCGACAGCCCATAGCTGAGCCAGGTGGAGTTATAAAGTCCTGCTCTAGGGCTGCCCACTGGGCTGTCTGAGGTCACTCCAGGCTTTTCCAAGCCTGTACTAGAGTTTAACTTCTCTACTCAATCCTGCTTCCCCCATTTCTTTTGCAGATATTGATCTCCAATCACCATTTTTTACACCTCAGACTTTCTTGCAGCACCTGGTCCCTGAGAACTAACTCCTGCAACATATAGGATTGAGGATAGCCCAAGATAGCAGGATGGAGTTTGGACCTTGATCACCCACAGCTCAGCAGGCAATGGGAAACTCATCATTGGTGGTAGGTAGAACGCAGTCCCTGGCACAAGGTGGCTTTTGAACTGGTAAGAATTTGGCCTGTGGTAAATTGAGAGGGTACCTAGTTGGAAGAGAATATGCAGCTGGACATGAAGTTCTAGGCATTAAAATATCTAAGGAAAATAATAGCTATAAAGATATAACATTAGATGGCTATTGCTAAGCAACGTTGCTCTTTACATAAAAATAACGAAGAGCTGAGGGAGTGAACCAGAAGTAAAAGACAGGTGCAAAACAGAAGTCCTCTCTAGTTGCATACAAAAAAGCCCTCATCTCTTCTAGCAGGGGCATACAGAAGCCATGTGCCAAAACTAAGGCTTATTAATCACAGTGGCTGAACTTCAAAGGGAGTTCAATGCATTGGTTTGTGACATGTCCAGAAAGGTCATCCCTGACCCCTAATATTAGTTGTTGTCATGTTTTCTTCTAACACTTTCATACTTTCATATTTTATGCTTAAACCTTGGCTCCATCTACAATTTATTTCCATTTATAAGGTTAGGTCTATATTTATAGTTTAAAATGTTGAACAAAACTGTTTTAGATTTAAGCCGTTTTAAAAATAGCTATTGTGTTTTATTCATGTATTTCCAATAGACAGGACTCAGTTCTCAATGCATCTTAAATGACTAAATAAATAAATAAATATGCCATAGCAGTATTATCTTGGTGGTAGGAAATTTGGGATTTCCACCATTAGGTAAGTAGGGTAATAGTTTTTAAAGAGAAAAATAAAAAATAATTGGGAACGCTCTAAAGAGTTGTATATGTAATGTGTGATTCAATGAAAGTGTTTAGAAAAAGGGAGGCATATAACCAAAGATTGCAATCCTTCAAACACAGAAGCTTTGGCTTTTCTTTTAATTGTTTTAATCTTTTATATTATTTATCTATTTCTATTTTTCTTTGTTGTTATGAAATAACCAAAATCAGTCAGGAGCGCTCTCGAGCTTGTATAAAAAGGGAAGATGCCCAACCCAGCTTTGCTTCCTGTTGGTTTATTTATTTTACTTATTATAGCTCTGGCTAATTAACAGTTAGTGACATTATTATATTGTTATTGAGTTATTATATTATTATATTGTTATTGAGTAGTATATTGAGTAGTTTTTATCATGCTAAAGAAAACATAACAGTTATCCAAGAGAGAAGGTTTTCCGTGATGCCATATTGGAAAAAAAAAAAGTTAACAAGTAAATCTTTATATAATTCTGGGTCCATGGAATTAACATTATCTTCAAAATGGCTTTATATAACAAGCAGAAGTGATCTTCATATGATTAGTTTTGGGATCAAACTTCTGTAAAATAAATAATGTATACTATTACAATAAGTTACTAAATATATTTCGGAAAGGTGACCCATCTGTTGAGATGAGGCTGATTGTATACTTTCCTGTTATTCTGAGTTCATAAAAGGATAAAGTTAAATATATTTTATGTATATGTGTATGTATATATGTACATACATAATTCATAGTTACATACTTGCTTATTGTTGATAGATAATTATCCATGGGCAGCTACCATTTTAACATATTTTGTGAGCAGAGACACTGAATGCCTTTGTTGCCTTTGCTTTGGCATTTTTTTTTTTTTTTTTTTTTTTTTTTTAGAGACAGGGTCTTGCTCTGTTGCCCAGAGTGCAGGGACAGGGGCAGGATCATGGCTTAATGAAGCCTCTATCTCCTAGGCTCAAGCAATCTTCCCACCTCAGCCTCCCAAGTAGCTGGGACTATAGTTGTGCGCTATCATGCTCAGCTAATCTGATTTTTTGTGGAGACACAGTCTCACTATATTGCCAAGGCTGGTCTCGAAATCCTGGTCTCAAGCAGTTCTCTCACCTCAGCCTTCCAAAGTTCTGGGAATATAGGTGTGAGTCACCCCTACCTGGGCTTGTTTCGGCAATTTTTTCAGGGAAGTGTATATAGCAAAAAGTATTGAAGATGGAGATATTATCTCCTTTTGGAAACAGGGAGAAAGGCATGCTTACATCATTATAAACATTTAGTTCCCTAAGCTCTGGGTTTCTCTGCTGTATGCAACCCACTGAAAATGCCATCTGTTCCACTGTTTGTCACCCTATCGTAATTGGGGCTTAGGGAACCAGTGGAAGAGAACATGAATACTCTGGCTACTGCTTTTGCTTTGACTAATAAAGCCCTTGTTTACTACCCTGGAGTTTCATGTCTACTGCTTGCATCTACAAAATTGTGATAGAGTAACTTACCAGCTTGAAAATAGGGTAAACTCTCACACTCTTCACCCATTCTTGACAATTATTTATTTAGATATAGAATTCTGAGTAGATGACACATCTTTTACATGTTATTTTTTAAAAAACTAAATTCTTCCTTTTCTCATAGGTGCTGAAAAACAATCAAGATAAAATTGACATTTTGTTATGAAGATGAAGAAGCTAGATTTATCTTTTTCATGTAAGAGAGCATTTTGCTTCTCTGCTGAGGTCTAAGCAGAGTTACCTACAGGTTGGGTTAACAGATACCTCCAATGGCAATTTTAGAGCCAATACAAGACCCTAAAGTCTTAGATACTAGATTAGTCAAGGTTTTCTAGAGAAACAGAACCAGTAGTATATATGAATATATGTATGAATATATATATATGTGTGTATGTATATGTATATATATAACACACACATATCTATATATTCACACATATACATACATATATGTATATATGATATATATCATGTATATATGATGTATATATACATATATACATACACACATATCTATATATTCATACGTATATTCATATATCCTACTGGCTTATATATATATAAATTATATATAATATATAATTTTTATTTAATAATAAATTTATTTATAATTAAATTGATAATAAATTTATAAATTTATTTATAATTAAATTGATAATAAATTTATAAATTTATTTATAATTAAATTGATAATAAATTAATAAATTAATTTATAATTAAATTTATAATAAATTAATAAATTTATTTATAATTAAATTTATAATAAATTAATAAATTTATTTATAATTAAATTTATAATAAATTAATAAAGTTATTTATAATTAAATTTATAATAAATTAATAAAGTTATTTATAATTAAATTTATAATAAATTAATAAAGTTATTTATAATTAAATTTATAATAAATTAATAAAGTTATTTATAATTAAATTTATAATAAATTAATAAAGTTATTTATAATTAAATTTATAATAAATTAATAAAGTTATTTATAATTAAATTTATAATAAATTAATAAATTTATTTATAATTAAATTTATAATAAATTAATAAATTTATTTATAATTAAATTTATAATAAATTAATAAATTTATTTATAATTAAATTTATAATAAATTAATAAATTTATTTATAATTAAATTTATAATAAATTAATAAATTTATTTATAATTAAATTTATAATAAATTAATAAATTTATTTATAATTAAATTTATAATAAATTAATAAATTTATTTAATTATAATTTTTATTTAATTATATAATAATTTTATACATATATAAATTATATATATAAATCCAATCTCTCTCGCTTAAGGAATTGGCTCGTATGATTATGGAGGTTCCCAAGTCCAAAATCTGCAGAGTAGGCTATCTGCTGGAGATTCAGGGATGAGCTGATCATGCAGTTCAAATGTGAAGATCATTTGCAGGAAGATTTTCTTCCTGCTCAGAGTAGGTCACTCTTGTTTTATAAAGGCCATCAAGTGAGTGGATGAGGCCCACACACATTTTGGAGGGAAATCTACTTTACTCACAGCTCACTGATTTAAATCTTAATTTCATCCAAAAAAAAAAACCTCACATGAAAACATTCAGAATAATATTTAACCAAATATTTGGGCACTGTGGCCCACCTATTGGGCAATAAAAGTAATAATCAGTGGTACCATTGTATACTAAATACGGTCACTGCAAATTAATAAAAAAAGATTCGACAATCTAATAATTTTGGAACATATTCTATAGAAATTTCTCTTCCTTGATACATACAATGCATATTAATATATTAAGTGTTCTGAAAAATCTATAGTAAACCCATTAAACTTTCTTAGACTAAAAAGCAAACTTCTTTGATCATATAACACTCTTTTGGGCAACATCTTTTAACAATGAATGAGACTAGCATTCCATAAGGCACTCTTTATTAAATACTGTGTTAGTTCATTTAGTATTGGTGTAAAGAATACCCAAGGCAGGGTAATTTATAAAGAAAAGAAGTTTATTTGCCTTGTGGTTCTGCAGGTTGTACAAGAAGCATGGTACCAGCCTCCGTTTCTGGTGAGTGCCTCGGGACCCTTACAATACTGGTGGAAAACAAAGGGGAACAGGCATGTAGAGATCACATGGTGAGGGAATACGAACGAGAGAGGAGGGAGGTGCCAGGCTCTTTTTAACAACCAGCTCCCACAGAAACTCAAAGAGCCAGAACTCACTCACTCCCTTCCTAAGAGAGCATTGATCTAGTCATGTGGAATCCACTCCCCTGACCCAAATACCTCTCAATAGGCCCCACCTCCAACACTGGGGATCACATTTCAACATGAGATTTGGAGGGGATGAATATCCAAACTATAGCAAATACTCCTGTGGAATATGACAGAGATGATATTTTTCAACTGTGAAACCCCAAGGTTTTACTCACCTTGATTGTTTTAGAACTTTGTAATGGAAGTTATTGAATATTTACTCATCTATCCAATATTTTATTATGGCTCGCCTACATTAGTTTCCTATTTCAGTATTAGGAAGTAAAGGTAATTTTTGAAGGGGACTTGCACTGTGTTACACATTCTTAGCCTAAATTTATCTTCTCTGTATGTTTTGCATTTTTCAAGCCTTTTTTAAAAATGAACATGCACTTCAGACTACCTGCAAATAATGTTACTTTTAGAAACCTAGAGTCCATAGCAAAGCTCCACACATGTTTTCTAGAAAAAGCCTGATAGTAAATATTTTAGGCTTTGCTGGCCATATGTCTCAACTAGTTAACTCTGCCATATACAATATGTAAGTAAATCGACGTGGCTGTGTTCCAGTAAAATTTTATTTACAAAAAGAGGCGATAGATAGGATTTGGCCCAAAGGCCATTATTTACTAATCCTCTATCTAGAATAGTGCTTTAGAGAAATAAGAGAAATAAAGTGAGCTATGAATGGAAAACTATATAATTTTAAATTTTCTAGTAGCTCCATTAAAAAGTAAAAGGAAGCATACAAAATTAATTTTAGTAATATATTTTATTTAATCCAATATATGTTAGCATTTAAGTATGTAATCAATATATGCACTATTAATGTGACATTTTGCAGTCTTTCTTTTCCAAAAATCTTTGATATCCAGTGTATATTTTATACTTTGACTATACCTCAAGCAAGAATAACCACATTTCAAGTACTCAACAACCACACATAACTAGTGACTATCATATTGTACATTTTGTCTACATTTTTCATATCCCTGAATGTTATTTCTTTTTCTAATATGAAATATTCTTATTACTTTTCTCCTAAGACAGAAGCAAACTTTAATAAAAATTTCAAATATTGTAAATAACTTCAACTTTGATCACTCTCATGACTACCAAGATATATAGGTCATATGTCTAAAAGTATTTTAAATGTTGCCAATAACAATTCAAAGGCTTCATTTGTAACTAAATGATTCATTCATATGATTCAAAATGTGTAAGTACAACCGAAGTACACAACAAAGTTTCTTTCACACCCAGTCCCTGTCATTCAGTTACCTCACCAATATAATCAACCAGAAAATGTATTCTTCCAAAAATATTTTTAGTTTTCCATTTTAATAGCTTTATAGCTCTGGTAAAGAACACCCAGTTATGTTTTCTGGCCAGGTGCGGTGGCTCACGTCAGTAATACGAACACTTTGAAAGGCCAAGGCAGGCGGATCAGCGAGGTCAGGAATTCAAGACCAGCCTGGCCAATAGAGTGAAACCCCGTCTCTACTAAAAATACAAAAATTAACCGGGAGTGGTGGCAGCTGCCTGTAGTCCCAGCTACTTGGGAGGCTGAGGCAGGAGAATCACTTGAACCTGGGAGCTGGAGGTTGCAGTGAGCCAAGATCGCACCACTGCACTCCAGCCTAGGCAACACAGCAAGACTTTGTCTCAAAAAAAAAAAAAAAAAAAAAACCCCACCTAGTTATGTTTTCAGTTCTGATGGGAAGCATAGAGACTAGTTTATGTAAATAAATATTTAGGATATTTTCATTTATGTCTGAATGAGAATATTCTAAATTTTTTTTAACTAAAGAATTTTAAAACTACTTGATGAGTTTCCACATGTAAATTCTTGCTTGCATAAAATATAGCTCCAGGATTATAGAATAAATTTGAAATTGAAAACTAATTGTAATATATACCACACAAACTTATATTTATTTTTTAGCAGTTAAAGGTAATTTAGCAGAAGAACAAATACATTCTATGTATATTGGGCAATAGTTGCATATATTCCTGTGTGTATCTTTGTTTAAGAACAGTGGCTTGAATTTGAAGTACATCACAGGAGATTTATGATAGGTAAGACTGATGATAAGTACTGAAAATAAAATTATGAGACAAATCAGTTGTGGTTTAACACAAAGGAAATCAAACCTTGCAATTATTTGGTAGAAAAACAATAAGAGATCCATTTACCCCAAAGACCAAAACCTTACTTATTTAATAGATTTAATAGATACATATTTTTAATCCCCAAAGCCTATGTCTTAATGACTTTTCAAACTATACAAGCAAATCTTCCACAAATAATGAATTTTATTTGAGGAAATTAAAACACAGTTTATGGGAAAGGGCATTCAGCTGTGTATTAATGCCTCGATTTCAGGCACAATTTTTCTCCCAAATTCTACTATCACTGAACTGCTTCTACTACTGCTTAACTACTACTGCAAACCCAGTAATCAATTGCAGAGTTCCTTGCTAAGCATTCAGCTCCTTCTTTTTCACATACTAACATGTGCTCCCCACAAATGCCTAGTGTGTTAGTTATGATCATTCCCGTTTTCTAGATAACAGAATAGAATCCTACAGGAGTTCATTGGTCAAAGCCAAAGAATGAATCTAGTCATTAAAGACTCTATGCTTTGAAATCATGGTCATGGATCTGAAGACCAACTCAGCCCCTTGGCAGCTGTGTGAACTTAGAAAAGTGACTTAACTTACCAAGTCTCAGTTTGAAATTGTAGGATTGGTACCAGATGGTCCCTAAGCATCTGATATGGTTTGGCTGTGTTCCCACCCAAATCTCAACTTGAATTGTATCTCCCAGAATTCCCACGTGTTGTGGGAGGGACTCAGGGTGGGTAATTTAATCACGGGGGCCAGTCTTTCCCTTGCTATTCTCCTGATAGTGCTTTAAGTCTCACGAGATCTGATGGGTTCATCAAGGGTTTCCGCTTTTGCTTCTTCCTCATTTTTTCTCTTGCCTCAGATGTAAGAAGTGCCTTTCGCCTCCCAGCGTGATTCTGAGGCCTCCCCAGCCATGTGGAACTGTAAGTCCAATTAAACCTCTTTTTGTTCCCAGTTTCAGGTATGTCTTTATCAGCCGCATGAAAATGAACAAAATGTATGCAATTCAAAGTCTGACTTTTTCGTTTTGGGGTTTTTTGTTTGTTTGTTTTCTTATTTGGGAGACCCTTCCTCCTGCTTGCCTCCCATGAAATCTCCAGCAATTTAATCACAACTCACACCACCTGTGGTTTGCCTCAAAAATTAACCTCAATGCCACTAAATTCCATGTCCCATAATGGGAATCCCTACTCCTAGAGTTACTCATGATGAGCCTAATGGCAATCGAAATTAACCTATCTGTCCATGAGTACGTGGTGGTGGTGTGGAAGTAATAAGGTTTTCTGAGTGAGGGCAGTGGGTGGAGTGTTAAAACTCTCCCACATGTTTGGTCGCTATCTTCCAAGCTCCATCGGCCACCTGTATCCATTCTTGTATATCCTTGAGCCCAACAGCATTTTTGTCACTTTTTTTTAAAATCAGCTTTAAGCTTCATTTTCTGTTAAATGTACTGCAGAAAACCTTGTAAGTGGGTTAAGAAGCCAAAGAAAAGACAGAGAAAGAAAACCCATTTGAGATCATTGATCACTGTGAATTATTTCCTTTCTGCTTTTGATAAAACTCATAAAATTATTTCAAAACAACAAGACTTAAAATGTCATTTATCTTTTGATTACTAACAGGCAGAGCCTTGAGTTCAGTGAACTTTCACTGTAAAAAATGGATTTTGAGCCATTGTAATCTCTCATCATGAGAAGGACTTACATGTATATATTAGAGATAAACAAAAAAATAGAAAAATCTTTCAAAAATATATTGTATTCCAAAATTCTAAAGCAATCTCCAAAGTAAGTTCTCAGTATATTGAAAAGGGCTTGAACTTTCAAGTCAGAGTGAGGTTTGAGCCTCTAATGCTCAGTAATGTGTGACCTTGGGTAAGTTACTCAACCTCTCTGAGCGTCTCCAGTGACATAAAAATATAATATTTACAATAAATATTTTCATGGGGATTAAATGAGATAAAATTTAAAAAGTGTCTCACACAGAATATCGTACAATGAAGCCCCTAATAATTGCTGGTTTCCTTTATTAAAGAGACAAGTAAAATCTAACTTCTGGTTACTCTTTCCTAGTGAATGAGAACTGAAGGGTGATATTTATGTTGAAAAGAATAATACTCGTGGCTGGCCTTGAGCAAACTGGGAGCTGTGCTTTCTATCCACTTAGAATTGACTGTGCCAGGAATTACTGGACAGGTGCATTTAACATGAGAACTTTCATACCTGAGCCACCGCCCGGAAATTGTGGCACTGCTTCTGGGAAGTTTTGCAAATGCCTTGAACTTATTTGCCAAAGTTGCTTTGCATTCTGTACTGCTGGGCCCCTCTGCACATCCATGATTTGGCTGAAGCTGATGCTGACTGTGCCAGCATATTTTCAACCTGATCAAGGCATGGAGCCCTGAAAATTTCATGAGATTCTGTTTTCGTGGGATTTCCAGATTTATACCAGGCTTTACAGATCCCCAAAGTATGCATAATTCAGAAACAAAAATAAGAGAGGGCCTAACAACTCAGACACAACACTTGATATGCTTAATTCAGGTTGAATTAGGACTCATTTGGGACTGTGAATTTTTATGTCACCTTTAGTGGAGAAAAACTTTTATCATTTTACAAGATGTGTTTTTCAAATTTAACAACAGTAGAAAGTTTCTGGAAGCTGGAATAATAATACTTCTCAACACTAATAAAGACTTAGAGTGAAGTCCTAGATGGACCCAAACTAGGTATGTGTTCTTCTGGATTAAACAATACATTTGCTTGCTTTTATGCCTTCTTAATGAAGTACTATCCAATGGATCCTCTTTAGATTCTTAGCAATTATCAGGTATCTGTTGAATGAGGCACAGTTCCTTATTTCCCTTGTCTGTTGTTTTAATGCAGTTGTATACAGTATATTCAACCACCAATAATAATACACTTCACAGTTGCTCATTAGTCACTTCTGGAAGAATTTTTTCTACTCAACTATATTGATTATGTAACAACCAATCCATTTCCTCCTTTTAAATCAGACATATAAGTATCGATCATAGTTTCTGTGCAACATGAGGCATCTAACATGCCACATTGATCTGATTCGTTCCAAGCAAAAGGAAAGAAACATGGTGATTTAGCTAACCTAGGGCAACTGTATTGTAGAGAAAGGTTCAGTTTCTGTCGCACTTCTAAAAATCCTGAAAAAAAACCTGCTTGATTTTCTTTGCTATGATGAGTTTCCTGGCGAGAATCATCATTTTATTAATTCTGTCATCTGTTCATTCATTCAGCAAACCATTTTTGAGCATGTATCCTGTACTACAGGCCAGATAAAGACACAATATATGCATTATGTTATGCCTTTGTCAATATAGATCAAGTAAAACTATTGAAGGGTCAATCAATACAAGGATTCAAAGAATTTGGTTTAATTCTTATGAAAGTAGAATGTTCTTTGACTCAGTAAACATACCTAAAAGTTAATATTAATTGTTGGCATTGATTTCTCCTACTCTTGCATCCTCACCCTAGGTGAGAAGAAAAAAACTAAGTTTGTTCACCAGTGTTTTTTTTGTTTTTAATATAAACCTATGTGAAAATGGATAAATAAGACTGGTATGGGTCAGACTAGTCTCACATAAAACCATAAAAAGAAGAGACTAACATGATATAAGAGACACGTCTTCTGCTTTACTTGCATTTCTCATTATCGGTTTACTGAATTCTCATGGTCAATATGTTGTCCTCTAAAATTCTTCTTATATTAAACAAGAAAGGGGATAAAAAATGGATTATATGCCATTAGAAGGTTAAAATGGAAAGATGTTGTTTTTCTAGCAAATGTTAGAAAGATGGTGAACTCTTTTCCATTGGCATTGATTAGTTGATCACATGTGGTCTTGGGGATCTGGGAAACAAGGCTTTAGCATTTGTAATGAATAGTCTGAATCATCTAGGGCAAGAAAGCCAAGATTTTGAGCTGATAGACCTACATTTGGGTTTCAACTGTATCTATTATTAGCTTCGTAACTGAGCAAGTCATTCAATCACTTTAAGACTAGGAACCCTTATCTATAAGATGGGATGATACAAATATCTATTCTATTCCCGTCTCAGACTCAAAGCATCAGAAGCATTACCATGTGAATATTGACAAACTTTAAGGGTTCACTTAAAGAAGAAAAAATAAATTCCCATTCAAGCACCCAAGGAAGGGCAAAATGAGTAGAGAGAAGATAGAAGATTTTTTAAATCAGAGTAACACTATGTGCTGAAACAGGTAAATCTGGAAAGCTCAAAACCTTGGCACAGTATAATTGCAAGTATAACTGAAAGAAATTCTGGAGAGAGATCCTTTGGAATCTTGGAAGGGTGACTCTGCTCAAAGTGGTATTAGTGACCCTTGTAACCATGAAGGTCTGTGATTAATTCTCTGTATTTGGCTAACAACCAGAGAGCAAAAAGAGAATCTCAATGAGAAAAAAAATCTCATTGGGAACTTGGGGCTAGATTTGGAAGTGGTATATAACCACTTTGCCCACTTTCTGCTTTCTAGATTAATCCTGAAAACACACCCAGATTGTGATTTTCTTCTTCCCATGTGCTTATCAGAAAATGAGAAAAAATAGTGAATGCATGGCATCCAGTGAATCACAAAAGCCTCCTTAAAAGAGAAGACATACTAAAGGTATCCAGAAATATTTCTGAGGACAAATGAGTGATAGAGAATTAAATTTCTAAATCATAGATCACAGAACATTGTTCTCATTCTAAGGTCTCTGGATGTCTAGATATTGATAATAACAGCCTCCAGAACATTCAAGTTATTATCTAAGGAAAACATGTGCTACTAATTAGAAAGTAAAACAGCACAGTATATCTGAATATCAAATATATAATTAAACAAGGCAATTTAACATCATTTGGAAATTACTGCTTTTATTGTACACTCAATTTTTGTATTTTATTAATGTAATATTAGAGGGTGACTTAATATTTTTCTTGTATATAATTTGTTTGGTTGACAAGAACTTTCAAATACAGAATCCTTTGAGGAAGGTACATCCTAAAAGGATTGTAAAGCAGTGGTGAATGATCACCCAACATGTAATCACTAGACTGAATATGTATTGAGAGAAGTCAAATTTGAAATAAGCAAAAGGTCTTTTGTGGGTGGCCCTTCACCAATCCCTCTAGCCATAGTCTTCAAAGATTGATTGAAATTTGTGGGTGGATCTTTGGCATTGTCAAAATCAACCATGGCATCAACAGAAACAATCATGTTCTTAATGGCCATGACTTACACCCTGACTACATGACCCTTTTTCCAAAATCAGCCAAGCAACCAGCAGGTTCTGAAAATGAGTGTAGTAGTCTGTTTTCACACTGCTGTAAAGAAATACCAGAGACTGGGTAATTGATAAAGAAAATAAGTTTAATTTACTTACAGTTCTGCTTGGCTGACTCCCCAGGAAATTTACAATCGTGGCAGAAACTTAAAATCATGGCAAAAGGTGAGGTGAAAGCAAGGTACATCTTCCCATGGTGGAGCAGGGGAGCGAGACAAGTGAAGGGCAAAGTGCCACACACCTTTAAACCACAAGATCTCATGAGAACTCACTATCACGAGAACAGCAAGGGGGAAATTCGCCCCCAAGATCCAATCACTTCCACTAGGCCCCTCCCCTGATATGTGGGGATTATAGTTCTACATGAGAATTGAGTGGGGACACAGAGCCAAACCATATCAATGAGGCTATGCAGTTATTCCCCAGTCCTGTTCAGTCATGCCCATATAAATGTATGGGCATGATAAACTCAAAGTTTTCATTTTATATTTTAAAAAAACAGAAGTTAATACAAGAAACGTGCTTTCTATTTAAAAGAAAAAAAATGATTTTTGGTGTTCTAGCCCAAATTTTTCATACTGCATTACATGTATAAGCTTCAGGAAGTTGTTCATCACTTATTGGCCCATATAATGTCTGAATTCTAGACTGAGACACGTAATGACTTGTATCACTGTTTCAGAAACGTGAGTGAATAGGAAAAGAAAAATAACTCAAGGAACAAAACAAGACAAAGAAAGAGGACTCAAAAAAGTCTCTGTGTATGTGTGTGTGTGTGTGTGTGTGTGTGTAATTATCATAATCCAAACTTATTTTACTTTTGCTCTTTAAGGGAATGTTCAGTCTTTATTTAGTAAAGTAGACCAAATGTGTCCATGTTAGCATCCCTTTTACTTTGGAAATGGAAGTGGGTCAGAAGCTCCCTCTGAGGCAGAAGTTGAAAATCTGTAGCTCTATGACCATTAGATGAGCTTTTTATTTGCCCACATTCCAATCAGTTGCCAAAAATGAAACTAAGAAGACTGCACAGAAAAAAAAAATCTGCATTGTGCACTTTTTTTTTTTTTTTTTTTTTTGAGACGGAGTCTTGCTCTGTCACCCAGGCTGGAGTGCAGTGGCACGATCTCGGCTCACTGCAACCTCCGCCTCCTGGGTTCGAGTGATTCTCCTGCCTCAGCCCCCACAAATAGCTGGGACTACAAGTGAACACCACCACACCCAGCTGATTTTTGTATTTTTAGGAGAGACGGGGTTTCACCATATTGGGCAGGCTGGTCTTGAACTCTTGACCTCATGATCCACCCTCCTCGGCCTCCCAAAGTGCTGGGATTACAGGCATGAGCCACCGCGCTCAGCTGCATTGCCCCTTTCTATTGAAAAATGATCTAAAAACTGAGTCAACATTTCTGGAACTGAGTGGCAGGAGAAATTGTTACTATGGATGTATACCCTGCAGTTCACCAGAGGCTCCAGCACTCCTCAATGCTTTACCTAACATCACCAAGCACTATCACCTCCCTGCTCTTAGCTACTGATGTGCCACATTCTTGGTGCCTAGAGGCTTCTGAGTTTGTGATCCCTGTCCAAAACACTTTACCTTCCATCTCTGTGGCTTTATACAAATGAATTCTACTCTCAGTGTTCCCATCCGACAAATGCATGTAATTAGCTCTATTTTATAGCATTGTTTGTTTGATTATATAACATCATATGTGAAGGGCCTTGTGCAGATTCTGGTGCATATGATGCATAAGTAAACCCTGTACCCATTCCAAAATTTCAGTAAATATTATGGAAGAATTAAGCTGCTGCAATTTTCATAGTGCTTAGCAACATTTTAGCAATGACTCTGTTCTAATTGACTGTAGATTATCCATCAGATTTATATAGATCAAAAATTAATTATAATAACAATAGTCAACACTTATCAAGTACATGTAGTGTGCCAGAAACTTTGTTTAAACACAGAAACATTTTTAAATGTTAAATCATGTGCCTGTTTTTATGTGTCTTAGAAAAAATATATATAATACATCCCCTCTATGATTTCCCTGATATTCTTGCATTGATAAAAACAGAGCAGAGTTGGGTAAGGAGGTGGATAAGATCACTGAGTTCATTTAAATTCTACCTGTGTTAGTCCATTTTCACATTGCTATAAAGAACTACCTGAGACTGGGTAATTTATAAAGAAAAGAGGTTTAATTGACTCACAGTTCTACATGCCTGATGAGGCCTCAGGAAACTTACAATCATGGTGAAAGAGGAAGGAGGAGGAAGCACCTTCTTCACAAGGCTGCAGGAGAGAGAGCCAGAGGAGGGGGGATGTGTCACAGTTTTAAATCATCAGATCTTGTGAGAACTCACTAACATGAGAACAGCATGGGGGATACATGGGGATTACAATTCGACATGAGATTTGGGTGAAGACACATAGCCAAACCGTATCACTACCTAAGTAAAAAGTCACATAAATAAATATGTGACAGACCAGCACTTGGATATAACAAAAATATGATGATTATTATCTAATAAATAATCATTCCAAAATACCAATTTAGGAGGTTAATATCTAACCAGCTCCAATTCTTAGCCTCAACAGATGCTAACACAAAGAGGTGTCTCATATCCAATACTTGCGCGCTAATGGCCAAGCTGTCATGGTCTCAGCTTCTCCCTTGTAAGCATATTTCTCTTGTGGCCTTTCTTTGGTCAGTGCTGCTTTACAGTGAGAATGTTACCTGTTTCTTCCAGGAGACTGCACACCTGTTTCTGCCAGAAGACAGGTGGCTTTAGAAGGCAAATGGGTCTGGTTCCTATGACATTTTGTTGAACAATGAATCATGCAAAACAAAATCCTTTATGGCTCATGAAGCTGGGCTAATAAGGCAGATGTCCTCTGAACAGTTCCTTGGGGCCTAAAATGCAAATATTAATGTGCTGATGATCACTGAACCCTAGTTTTAGTAACTGGTTTTATCTTCATTATCTACTATTATTCTCTGTGAAAAAAAAATCCATTCTCAGCTAATGATGAATAGAATACAACTGATATCAAAGGTTTATATGGCCTCACTATCAATAAATGGAATCAAATCTCTCTTAAGTGGTAATGATATTCCAGAAAGGGCAACAGATAATAAGACCATGGCAATAGAACGTTCGGTGATGATTCCTTCACATGAAAACTTATTATCATTGCTAATTGGTCATTGCTACCTATTATTTTAGGCATATTGGATATGTTTTCTTATAAATGTAACAACTCTAGCTCACTTACTTCAAGAGAAAATCTTTATTGGCAGTACACATGATTAAACTGTGCAATAGGGCACCATCGTTCAACTTAAACAATACTAAAGAACGTTATTATGCCAAATGGCCTAATTAAAAGGTATCCATGTTTCTACTCAATAACACTAAATCCAAAAGCAAGTTTTGACTATGAGAATATCAGCTTTTTGCCAATCTTATTCCTGATTATTTTCATTTTGCTTTTGTTTTTCCTCAGTTTTCTAGTGTGTTCTGGAATTATATTCTGGTAAAGCTATGATATTTATATATGAATTAATAATAATACTTCTAATCATAAACAACTTGTCCATATAATAAAAACACTAATAGGAAAGAGTAATTGGAAGTAGCAATGGAAAGGTTGGACTCTGGCAATGGTGTGTAAGTTTGCTGCCATCTATAGGCTGGCAATAAAGTTCAAGGCCAAAAGGAACCTTGACCAGGTTTACCCACATTGTTAATACAAGAATCATATGTTTCCTGACAACTAAGGATCCTGGGATTTTCAGGAGAACGGGTAGTCAGCATAATTTTGCTTAATATCTCTCTACGTAATTTATGAAAACTTGGGTGAAGACTTGAGTGGAATTTGCATGTAAAGTAATATTAGAATAGGCAATTCTTTTAATAAAATATATTTTCTTTCATTTGGTGATCAGTTAAGTTTTTTTTTTTAAAAAAGCAAAAATGGAAATGAAATATTAGGACACGTTTATGCTTTTCACTTGAGATAAATGTGGAAGTCATACATAATTTACTATTTGCCATTTCGTATTCTCTAGCCAGTAATGAAACTGTCTCCTTTACCTTTATGTACCATTGTTTTTTCCTAAAAATCAGAGTCATGCCTAGTATCTCCAACCCCTAAATAAGATGAATTTTTAAAACACTGTTTTGAAACCATGTACATGTATTTATTCACAGATTTTTCTTTTTGGCATAAATACCCAAGCCTCTGTGAATTCAGGTTTTGACAAGAGCGCTGACCTGTATGGGTTTTTGCAAAACATTCATCCTTTATCACTCTTCTGCCTCTGGACTTAAGAGCTAGCGTGGGGCTCTGTGCAGAGCTCCCCAGAGGCAATGCCTGCGGAAAAGAAGGCCATCCTGGTTATGGCCCAGACAGCATTTCTTCAAATATTCAAAATGCAATGTACTTGGACATTGCAGTGCTACAGGTCTTGCTAGAGGCTTGCTGAGGGGCCTAACAGCCGTTGCCACCACAGGTGGCTTCCAAAGACATATCGGAGAAAGAACACAAATCAGTTGCTAATCATTCTGTTTCACTTCTGCTGTTAACACATGTCTGAAAGTCTCTCCCAGCCTTGCTTCACTGCCCTGGATTGGAAATGCAGATGTTCAAGACTTATCTCCTTAGCTAGATTGTCAACCGCTACTTAAGAATAGAGCTTTGTGCCTCTCATAATCAGACCTGCAGTGTTTTGCACTTATTAGAATCAATAAGTAGTTACCAAATAACTGAAAAGACTAAGACGCTAAAAACTACTGCTGTGAATTAAAATGTAAAACATGCTGGTTTAGCCCTGGTAAAGAACTAGAGATGGATTCTCTCTACCCATCTCCCCCAGCCTATGCAAAAGTTAAAAAAAAACTTCAAATTCTTGCCAGTGAAAAGGCTATGATCTGGACGGCACGGTGGCTCACGCCTGTAATCCCAACACTTTGGGAGGCTGAGGCGGGTGGATCATGAAGTCAGGCATTTGAGACCAGCCTGGCCAACATAGTGAAACCCCGTCTCTACTAAAAATACAAAAAATTAGTCAGGCGTGGTGGCAGGCGCCTGTAATCCCAGCTATTCGGGAGGCTGAATTGCTTGATCCTGGGAGGCGGAGGTTGCAGCGAGCCGAGATCGTGTCACTGGACTCCAGCCCGGGTGACAGTATGAGACTGTGTCTCAGAAAAAAAAAAAAGGCTATATCTGCCCAACCCTTCTCCTTTGCCTTTACGCATCTTCTTTGAGTTTTTCCCCCAGGCTCTTAGACCTTGTCCTACATCTATATAACTATAGTAACAATGACTGACATTCATTGAAAGTTTCAGTTTCTTTATGTTCCTAAAACTGTACTAGTTCTCAAAACACTAGAAGGAACATCCTAGAGTATGCTTTATTCCATCTAATTCAGTCTGCACATAACCCACAGTATGAGCATTGACTGAATCCCATATTCAAGTTGTGCCTTGGACTCTGTGCCTAATTCTCACCTACATGATTCTGCTGTAGAAAGATCACTGGCCCAGAAGTCAGAGGATATAAGCCTAGTCCCAGTTCTTCCGATTTTGAAATATGGAGTTAGTAAGACACTTAACTTCACTAAGCCTCAGTTTCCTTGCATATATAAAAGTCCTAATGCTTTTTAAAAATATTTTTTTGTTTTGCAGATTGTGTAATACTGTTAAATAATTTATTTGAAAGCTCTTGATGTTTTAATACTATTATTTAATGTTGATATGGCATTTTTCCTTTATTAGTCTTATTTAATAATTACTATTATCATACATAGAGAGAATATTAGTTTTGTTGGCTTGTTTGTTTTTAATCACATATACCTTAAAACTTTTTAAAGAACAAAAAAAGGGTACAAGTAAAGCAATAAAATGATTTCAATTTTTTAGGAAAATAGATCTATACTAAATGAAATCATAAGATTAAAGAGTAAAAAGAGATGTAAAATATCTTTTAAATTTACTCACCTGGTAAGAAAAAAATAGAGAACAATGCAGATGAGTTACTATAGTTAATTACTGAAAGATTGAATTACAAAAAAAATGCTGATGTTAATTTGGAAGTTGAAAGTTGTCTACTAACACAGAATGATGCAAATGACATTAATATTGGGTTTGAATTATTCAGATAATTTTTTCAATTTTTCATCTTATTTTGCCTTTAAAAATCACACTGTACCCCATAAATAAGTACAACTATTATGTGTCAATTAAAAACAAAATAAAACCTAAAAAAAAAACTCTTTGAATCATCAAGTGTTAGCTATTCAGTAACAATAGATAGCAAAAAAGATTTTTTTAATGTGCCAGTGTATGTGATGCTGTGTGTGAACTATAAGCTACTATGTAAATACATGTAGATTGATAGTTACTGCTACCAGATTAATACTGGAAATCAATGGGGTGATGGGTGTTACAGGGAGATCACCCTCACAACATGATTACACTCACCCTCCCAGGGCCCTCTGACCACCCAGTTTCCAAGAGTCTTCCTTGATTGAATTAGCCCAAGTCTCAGTACTTTCTGCTTTTTTGGACCTCAGCTGTAGTGTCTTTAATATTCCCTAATTTGCGTCAAATATTCCCATTTTCTCTTATTTGCTTATTGAGGTCAAGGAGGTTTTTTTTTTTTTTTTTTTTTTTTTGGCTTGTTTGTTTTTTCCCTAACAAAGTAGTTCTACTATACCACATATTCACCATACCTAATGAAGGACCATTGCAAAATAGAGATAAACATCTGAGAACAACCTTGCAAGGAATCTGTTTTCTGTTATCAAATCCCTCTCATGCACCACTTCAAAATCATCTTGCTTCACCTGTGACTCCAGCTATAGCTGCAGGAACTAGTTTCTTGCTGGCTTCCAGAGGATCCTCTTCTAGCAGGTACAGCCTTTTCCTGAGGTTAACGAAGTAGCTCTTCCTTCCTTCCTGGGGTGGTGGGGAAGGGATCTTCTTGTCTTACACCTTAGCAGCTAAAATGTGTGTGTATGTGTGTGTTTAGAGTGGAGTTAATGCCTGTGGGGTCATTTTTAATCAACGTGGTGAGAGCAAGTGGCCGTTTCCGCTTTCATTCTCATGGAACTGTCTGAACTGTATTTCTTAAGCCTTTTCAGAAAGTCCAAGTAGCATTGGGCCCTAGTAACTCATGGGCGTAGTCTCATAGATGGATGACACCTTTCTTTCACCTTTATTCTTCTCTGTTTTATTCCACTGTTCTCTATTTCTGTCCACTGGGATTATATTACCAACTAAACTACTGAAATATAAGCCACTATTTCAGGAAATCCTAGTTAAGAAACCATCTCTAAGACTTGAGTAAGAATTTGGCATCTGAATGGCTTCAACCTTAGTGCAGTAAATTGACCTTTCTTTTTCTCTGCTCCTTGCCTTTAAATTCTAATGCTGAGTCTCTACCATATTATAGCGTACATATATGTTCATCAGGGAAATAAAGACCAGGTTTAAATACATATAAACAGGCCGGGCATGGTTGCTTACTCCTGTAATCCCAGCACTTTGGGAGGCTGAGGCAGGTGGATCACTTGAGGCCAGGAGTTTGAGACCAGCCTGGGCAATATAGTGAGACTTCATCTCTACAAAAAAATAAGAAATTAGTTGGACATGGTGGTGTGCACCTAAAATTCCAGCTACTTGGAGGCTAAGGCAGGAGGATCACTTGAACCCAGGAGGCGGAGGTTGCAGTGAGCTGAGATCGTGCCACGTCACTCCAGCCTGGGTGACACAGAGAGACTCTGTCTCAAAACAACCAACCAAACAAAAAACAAACAAAAAACACATATAAACAGGTTAGCCACTGTTTTCCATCTGAGCTTGTGCTAAGTCATGCGGCCATGAACCTAAAAATTTACTGAGTTTGAACAGTCAATCAAATGGCACCCCAGTTAAGTGACTCCTGACCCACTGAGATAGGATAAAATGATGGCATCTCACTCCTGTGGGAAGGCAGTCTTCTTCCTATAGCCTCTGCAGGAACTGGGAAAGTAAGCTGTTAAATAAATAGATAGCACATATTTTCATATGTTTATTCCATTTTACCGAATGATCTGTCTCCCAGAAAATGAAGACAATCAGTGCCTACTATGGAACAAACTTCATGAGGATTATGTTAGAATGAACCAAAACTCTTAGTTCAAGTACCACATTCAGGTACCCTGTCTGTGCTGCTTCTGGAAGAGAGGTGCCCAATGTCCTCTGCAGTCTAAGAGCTGCTCCCCAATGTAAGTTATAATGATAACTACAAAAAATAATAAAAATAATGACCAGAATTGATTGTGCCAACAGCTTAGAATTTAAAGAGTTAGGAAACAATTAAGCCAGCTAACATTCACTCCCTATGCCGTCTACTACCACCACCACCAATGAGAACATAAGACACTGCTTCCCAGAAACCATGAGCATCTCCCCAGAGTCACCAAGATGGGAAGTGGTGAGTCAGGATTTGAACCTGAGTATTTTTTATTTTAATGCACTAAATTCGACTGTATAGGAGACATCCTGTAAGAAGTGGGAAAATAATTTATTTCTTTCCTTAATACTCTTTGTACTAATCTCTGGACGATTGAAAAGGAAACAAGAGAAAGCCTAAAAGGCATCTCACACAAAGCTAGTCAGTCTCCCAAACCATCAGATTATCATATTTGCACCAACCCACTCTAAGTTTTTCAAGTCCTGGAAGTCAGGAACTGGTTAAGCCCTCCTTGTTATTGAGTAATCAGTGGGGAACACAGATGGAGTAGGGTATTCTGATTAACCCTCTAATCACTGTTCCTTCTCTTGCATGGTGATACTTTATTTGCCAAAAAGCTTATTCATCTCTATTTTAGAGTGGAGTTCTTTTAGGACTGGCTCTGACTGGTTACTAGGCCAGGCAGTCTCTTTGGATCATCCCAACCCAGGCTCCCATTTGAAGCTCAGCTATCCTCTGAAACTCCCTTGCAGGCCCACAGGCAGTGACCTCCTCCCCAGTGTGTTGTGTTGATAATTAGAAGGAAAGAGTGGACCGAGCTTGAGTCACAGTGTGTGGTCAACCCAGTCATATTTTAGACAAAAGTGTAAATAACTGAGTAGCCAAAAGGCTAACAAATCTCTGCCTTCACACCCCAACTTTTGCTGTGACCATAAAGAAAAAGCTCATGTTTTATATCAGTTGTTCGCCAACTTTATATACTATACATAAGACTCATCATTGATGTTTATTTAAAATGAAGTTTCTCAAGCCATACACTGAGTGACTTTTATTTATAACATCTAGAATGGAGATCCTAGGGATTTGCATATTAAAAATGTGATTTTGAGCTGCGTGCAGGGGTATGCACCTGTAGTGCCAGCTATTTCAGCAGCTGAGGTGGGAGAATCACTTGAGACCAAGAGTTCCAGTTCTGCCTAGACAACATAGGAAAACCCCATCACTAAAGAAATTTTAAAAAGGGCCAGGCATGGTGGTTTATGCTTGTAATCCCAGCACTTTGGGGGGCCAAGGTGGGTGGATCACGAGGTCAAGATATCGAGACCTTCCTAGCCAACATGGTGAAACCCTGTCTCTACCAAAAATACAAAAATTAGCCAGGCATGGTGGTGCGCACCTGTAGTCCCAGCTACTTGGGAGGCTGAGGCAGGAGAATTGAACCTGGGAGGCGGAGATTGCAGTGAGCCGAGATCATGCCACTGCACTCCAGCCTGGTGACAGAGAGAAACTCCATCAAAAAAAAAAAAAATTAAAAAAAGGATTCTGTTACAGATTATGTAAATAATAGCTATGTGAAATATTGATTTATAGACCTATTCATTGGCTACCCTAAGCATTAAGATAGAAAAATAGATAGATAGATAGATAGATAGATATACAAAGCAAGTTCCAGAGACAGTAAATATGGCACAAGTGTTCATTAGAGGTGGCTGTGATAGCATTTGGCAATTATATCTTCTCTCTTTCTTACATGGCTAGCTAATACAATGCTATTTACCCAGAAATTTAACAATATTCTCCTCAAGAAAGTGTGTTAGAAAAATTTGTAACATACATAAAAGCAATAAAGACCAAATGCCAGAGAAATTATGATTATATGATGAATTAAATGGTGAATGTCTTTTATGGGAGCTGAGAGAAGATTAAGATTCACGAGTTCTAGAATGTTCTTCTGAAGTATTTATGGAAGAGCCCTGAGGGGTGGTGGGTCACTTGTAAAATGCCAAGTGAATATAGGTGGGGCTGCTCAATAAACAGCAACTTATGGAAGGGATGGATTGAAAAAATCTATAGATTAAGTTTGTGGGAATTTTCTTGGAATATACCACAGATTTTCCCCTTAATTCCTTTCTGATCTCTTCAACTTTTATTCAGTGATTCACGAAGGATACACACACACACATACATATATATATACATACACACACTATCTATCTATCTATCTATCTGTATATAGTGATGTGATCAATAGGACAGATGCTGGTAAGAACTTAATAAAGGTGCTAAAAGACTGGAAAATGGGCCGAATTTCATGAAATGAGTGCAAATTCCTACTCCTGGGACCAAGAAATTTTACTGAAATTTGTATGCCCTTTCTAAGTTATTTGTTTTTATAAGAATTTTTAGCCAGTAATGCCTTTACCTCTTAACAATGAATCGTTCATGAAAAGTAAAATTAACCACGTGTGCAGACTCTAATTTGTGAGCCTTGCTTTGGAACTACAACCTTAATTAATTGAAATAATTTGTTACCCAAAAACAAAAATCACTGGGTCCAAAACTGATTAAGTATTAGAAACCCACATCTTAAAAATGACAGAGAAGAACAATGGTCATTCTTTGGTTTTGGCCATCCACTATGTGCAATAAAACCTACTGGTTTCTTTTAAGTAGGTAGAGACATGTAACCATTACTAATCTTTCCTAATATATTTATTATATTTTTGAACCAATTAACTAATAAGATATCACTATTAGGTTGGGTTATTATAGCTGCAATTTTTAAAAATGCACCAAAATTTCAGTAGGTTTAACCCAATGGAGGTTTATTTCTCTCTTATGTAATACACTGTGTTCTTGGTTAATGGGAGCTGGCTTCCAGGTGATACTTCACGTATGCAAGTTCTTTCCATTCTGTGCTTTTTTTCTCTGTCCCGTGGAACCTCAATGTTCTTTGCATCCTCCTAGGAGAAGGACAAGCGATACAGTGGAGGCACACCTGACTCACAAATACTTTAGCCCAGGAATGATACTGATTTATGCCCTTTCACGTTCCATAGATAAGAACTCAGCACTTGGACTCACGTCAATGCAAGGCAGGCTGGAAAACATTGTTAATAGCGTGACCACTTTTCAGTGAAAGCTGTGAAACAGGAGCACAAATTTTAATGTACAACTAACTGTCTCTGTCACAAATCTTAAGTTAATACTTCAGCCAAGATGGTAAATTTTGATCCCAGTGATTCATATCCCATAAGAATAAAAAAAAGGAAGAAAATATGAAAAATGCAAATTCTAATCATTTTAGGACTGAAAAGCTATTTTCATCTGTGCAATAATTTGAATTTACACAGAGGGTCTTGTCCTTTCAGATGACAAGCAATTTTTTGCCTTCCCAAATACAACTTCTCTTGAATAATAAATAGATACTAGGGGTTAATAGTTGCATAAGAGCAACGTACTTGGAAAAATTTGTTGCCATGACAATGTAATTCACATTGTTAATAAGTTTTATGTATTTCCTTTTTAAACAGGTGAAATTGAAGAAAAGTTTAAAATAACCTCTAAAGTAACAGAAAACTGGGAGACATTTATTAGTCATAGTCATATTTCTACCACTTGAGAAGAATTAGAAATAAAGAAAATAAAATTTCCCTGTAGTCAGCTTAGGTGCACATTGCTTTTAAATGAAATATCCTGTTTTTAAATTAACCTTGGGCAATGTCCTCAAACATGTATGTGGGATACATGTTCATGTTTTAGTCATTCTTTTATGCATCAAATATTTTGTATGCATATTTTATGTGTCCTTTTGAATCAGGAATGGAGAAGTAAAATAAATAACAATGAATACAGTGTTCAGAACACTGAAATTGTGTACAGTTTAATCCAGGTCATTGGGGGAAGTGCTACTAATTTCAGATGAATTAATTTAATAAAATATTCCTATCTATACATGGTTCCTAAGCACTAAATTCCACTATTCCTCTCCTTACTTATGACTCTAGACAGCTAGGGAAATTACAATTTCTACTACTTACCACAAAAAAAAAAAAAAAAAAAACCCTAACAGTATATTAATGCTCCAAGACCATGAAATTTCATTTCATTTCCCCATCCACATTTGACCTACGTCTTCCTTCTCTACAGGATATTAAAATCCTATCTTTTTTTTTTTAATTCAAAGTTGCAGGAAGAGAGAATAAACTATACCCCTCACTACCCCCTTCTCATTTCCAATTCTGCTTTCTTTACTATGTGGAGCTGTTGAAGAAAACTTATGTGATACAACACCAATCTCTGAACTTTGTAGAATACTAGCCCCTCACAATGGTAACAGGCAGAATATTTTTTAAAATCTCTTTTTTTCCAAATGTTTAGGAAATAGTTTAAGCAAAGTTCAATAGTTTTGTTCCTCTCTCTCTCTCTCTTTCTCTCTTTCCCTCTTTCTCCCTCCCCCGACCTGCCTCTTTTTTTCTTAGCAGCAACACTGGCAATTACCAATATGACTTCTATGGAATATATAGGGATTTCCCAAGCATATTTGTAATGGAACCGTTCTCCCAAGATTTCTTATGATATTAATATTCTGCTGAGTGTTCTCTGGGAAATGCTAAATAAAATTCTCATACAGGCTCCAAAGTACCCCTTTAAATGGCTGTAACCCCTAGCAGCTCATTAAGACTTTTGTATTACCAAATTTGAGTCCTATTTTTAACAGTAAGCTGTTCCTTACCCCACTCCCTTTTATCCGTGGCTCCAATATTAATTTCAGCAACTTCTTTCATAAAAATCATTAGACTAAAACAAACTTTGCCACACACAGGAAACAACTTTTGCTGGGGGAGGACAGCAGAAAACATTATTCCCACTCAGCTTTGGGTTTCAATTATGGATCCTTGTAGGACAAGAAATTATTCTTCTACGAGTACTTACACAGCAGTAAGGCTATGGACTTCCCCATTATTTCAGTCCATCAAATAATAGGAAAGAATGCACATACATTCCAAATACAAAACAGTCCTTCCAGGAACCTTTGATTTTAACATTTTAGATCATTTTGGACTTACAGGAGAGTTTCAAAAATAGTATAGGGAATTCTTGTTATCCTTCACTCAGCTGGCTCCCTTTAGGTAAACATCTCATAGAACCATAAAACTTTTATCAAAATGAAGAAATTAACTTGGGACAATACTGTTAACTAATGTACAGAGCTCATTTGGATTTCACTGATTTTTTTCACTGATATCCTTGTTCTCTTCCCAGAGAACATTCCAATCTTTCCATTCCTGACATTGTCCGCTGTAATCTGTGACAGATCCTCAGGCTGTCCTTGTCTTTCATAACCCATACACTTTGGAGAGAACTGATCAGTCATTTTGTAAAATTCTCCTCAATTTGAGTTTTTCTGGTGTTTTCTCATTATTTGATTGAGGATGCAGTATCGATATGTATTATCAATTATGTTAAACTTGATTCCTTGGTTAAAATGGTCTCTGCTAGGATTTTTCACTGTAAATTTACTCATTGTCCTCTGTAATTACTAAATATTTTGAAGAGGGTACTTGGATACTACACAAATATTCCTGTTTCTATTTAAACTTTTGCCCAGTCATGTTAGCATCCATTGGTGGTTCTTGTCTGTGGAAATGATGAATGTGGTATTCTAATGGTGATTTTCTAATTCCTTAAATCCTTCTATAGTTATTAATTGAAATTCTTCTTTAAGGAAGAGTTGTTTCTTCTCCTTCATTTATTTATTTAGTTACTCATTTGTATCAATATGAATTCATGCCATTTAATTCTTTGTGTTATGATCCAATATAGTTATTTATTGTGTTGCTAAAGTTGTTCCAAGCAGAAGCTTTTAATAAGCACCAATTAAAAACAACTTTGTCATCCTTTATAGAGTGGCTTAGAGTTTTGTATTTGTAATGCATGAAGTACAGTGAAGTGGGTGGTAGGAATGGAAATGATTTGTTCTGGAAGCCCTACTTCTGCTTTGGTTGAATTGTGTGCATACTGGAGACAGAACTGTATGCTCATTAGTATTGTGTTCTCCTGTGCTCTCTCCCTTCCTCTGCTGATCTGTAGAGCCAAATGAGCCAAACCCCAGCAAAAGTTATTCTCAACAGTTGCTGCCCTATGTGCATAATGAGCACTTGGCTTAGACCTTGGTAATTGTTGAATGTTGGTCATCTAGTAGACTCATACAAGGTTCTCATTTATGGATGCAGAATTTGTCCTTCTTTTTGCATGTGTGCTCTATCTGGCAAATTAAATGGGCATGATTATAAGGTCAAATAAAAAGTCTCTACGTGGCATTCCAAATGCCTTCTCCCGCCCATCAAAGAGAAGTGGAGTCCCATTTAAACTAGAATGACTTTTCCTTGGCCAATGAATAATGATGTACCCCAAAACATGCATTCCTGTTTAATGTTAGAGCTGAGAATCATCAATGCAATCACAAACTTAGCTAACCCCACTTGAAACAGCCTTTTGAGAAGGAATATATTTGAATATTGACTTAAGTCCAGGTAACAAGAATCAATTTACCTTTTTATTTTCATTATTTATAGGTTTCATAACGATTTATCCCTTTAGACAGAATAAATATGAAAAAGCTACTTCTCTGGAACTCTGAGTAATTTTATCAAGTGAGCATTTTGACCAGTGGTGCTTTGCTCTACTGGGGCAGGAGCACCCCATATGATAGACTCTGTTCTTAAGACTTGACATGTGTGAACTCATACAATCTGCTAACAATCCTGTGATGTATGCACCATTATTGTACCCATTTTACAGATGAGGAAACAGAGATGGAAAAGTTAAGCCAATTACCCATGGTCACATAGCCGTTGGGTGGTTGGCATAGCTTTGAGCTCAGGGTTTTGACATCTTAATCATTGACCACATAATAAATCCCAGCTGTAAATTTTACCATCTATGCAACTTTGGGCAAATTTCTCACTGCACCTGTTTTATAATTTGTGAAATGTACAGGATAATGCCTATTTTTCAGGGTTCTGTCCCAGAAATTGGAGATGATGCATGTAAAGGGGTTACTCCAGTAATGTTAGTACCACATTTTAGGTACTCAATAAATAGTACATTTTTTCTGATTCTGCACTCTTAACCACTAACATATCCCTTAATCATCCGTACATTATATTTGATGCATTTTTCCCCTTTAGCATGTTCTTTATTTTCTTGGCTTCTCCTTTTTCCCACCACAGCCCCCACTTATTAAGTTTATTAATAATAACTGTTATTATAATAAGAAGGAAAGAAGTAACAAAGAGAGGAGATGATTTAGCACTTCCTAAATGTCTGTTCTAAGTGAAAATTTCATCTCTATAGAATCCCTAAGGGTTAGATACTATTATTAGTTTCAATTTACATAAAAGATGGCTGAGACTCAAAAAAGCTAAGTAATCTGTGAACTGCCGCACACTAGCTAGTAAGCAGCAGAACTGGGCTTTGAGATAGGTAGTGTGGTTTCAAAGAATTGCCTCTCTGGCCAATATGGGTTATAGGTTATAACAGTGTCTCATTCAGTGACACTACTCTTTGTCAATTTAGAGTCCAGTTAGCTTACTCATTCATTCTTTCATTTACTGTTTATTCAGATTTTGCCCTGCTTTGGGCCTGTGCCAAATGCTGGGAAAGGATTGGGGAAAGAATAAGAAATAGAGCAAGATAAGGGCTTGGTCTTTAAGGAGACAGACTAACAATTTAAAAACTCGTCCCGACTGCTGCTGCTAAATAACTGCTTTGAGAATGCCAGAAAGAAGCAACTTACCATGGCTCAGGGAATGAGTAGGGTTTCATGGAGGAGGTAAGATGTCCTCCAAGCATTTAAAGCTGAACAGAGAAGAATCCAGCATGTTGCTAGTATTAGCAACCACTCGCTCAAAGCACAAAATGTCATGGTGTGAAAAAGAAAAGCAAAAACAACAACAAAAAAACAACAACAACAAAAAAACACTGTGGGAGGTTGGAAGTGGCTGGCGTTGAAAGTACCTGATAAAAGGAGGGGATGGAAGTGAGAAGGAAGAACAAAAGGAAATAATGCTAGAGAAGCAGAGAGGTTTCAGCAGATCATGAAATGTCATGTATCAGAATTTGGATTATTTTCCTTTGTGAACAGGAACCACTACTAGTGTAAGAAGAAATAGGCACAGGCCTGGACTGAGTATCATGTTTTGTCCCCAGCTTGGCTATAAACAAGCTCTGTGGGGCGGTTTTTCTAGATGTTAGTTACCTATCTGCAAAGTAAAGACTTAGGCTCATATTATTTCTAGGATCCCTTCCAGCTCTAAAACCATATCTATTTCCATAATTATCCCACTTGTGGCCTTTGTATAGGAAGTGGTCTGAAACACACAGGGAAATAAAAAGCACCACTAGATCCCAGCCTAAGAGGCCAGGAACTTTCGGAGGTAATTGGTAGCATCCGTCATAGACCATCAACATTTACTGCTGCAGAGGTTGGGATTCTGCTGCTGTTGCTACACAGACTCGTACACCTCGGTGCTGCCCAAGATTTATCCCTTGCAATTCTGCAAATTGTTATCCTAATGCCTATAGGGATCAAGTTTCATAACTGTAAGCCACTCTATCAGAGGGCTATTTGGCCCAAGGTATCTTACTTCTTGAAGCAAGATGTTTTATTTAGCCTTCAAGGTTCTCATGGGAAGTGGGAGGCTCAGCATTTAGATGCCTAACACAGTTTTTAAAACTGGGGAGGAAAAAAAAAAGCTGTTACACTGTTTATGTATGTGAGTATGTGTGTGTGTGTGTGTTTGTGTGTGTGTATTAGTAGCTATGGTATATACATTCATTCCTTTTCTGAAATACCCTTATGCAATATGTAGGATGACCAAATATTTGTTTTTTATTCAGTAAATATTTAATGAGATATTTTAGAGAATACTCACGATTACACACAGACACACACCCAGAGGTCCAGGGCCAGATATAAAGCTTCCCCTTTTCCAGGGAAAATAATTTAACTGAAATGCATCCCATACTTGTACCTGCCGTGCTGGATGCTTTTTTCTCCAAGGTCGTGTATAAGTAGGCATCTGCAAAATCAAAATGCCTGTGAGACTTTCTCTGCTTCCTTCGCTTTCTGTTCTTTTAGTGGAAAAAAATCTGCCAGAAAGTGAGAAAATATTAGAGAATGCCAAGAAAAATTTCTTCCTGTTCAATTCCCATGAATTTGAGAGCAATCATTTAAGAAGGTTTCTCTCCTTGGGACACCAGATTCTCAGAGGAAAGGTCCAAGGTGAGCTTATATGTGCAGTCAGTTCAGAACATCCAAGCCCCAGCATCCTGGACAGCCTGGCGTAGCAGTTCAACTCACCTCTTTGGGGAAAGCCTGAGGAGTCTGATACTGCATCTCCAGTTTCACCCATAAAGCACATTAGAATCATTTCTGGTTATTCTACTGTTTCCAGTACTTGCGTCTTCTTTTTTAAATTTCCTAGTTTTTTTTTCCCTCTAGTCCTATGTAAGACTTCCTGCCGTGTAAGTGATGGTGACCTAAATCCACAAAGTTCTACAGCCATCCTTTGTGCTTTCTTTATTCTTTATTATTTATTTATTTATTCTTTATTTATTATACAGTATAAAGTACCATATTCTGAAGTCCATTCCTTTTGTATGTAATTTATTCAATTTATTCACCTGCTCTCACTTCCTGAGCTGTCTTTCAAGGTGACAGGTGCTTCACAAATTCATTACCAAGGTTCCCAATTATTTTAGTTGTGTGGCTGAAAGGCTAATATGAACACTTAAGCTTACTTTCTGCTGGCTACTGAAAAAAGGAAAGCAAGCTTTTGGTTTGTTTTGCTTCATTATGGTCTTGCTCTTCTCCAGTAAGTTCTGATAAAAGGAAGGTATAATAGTAACAAAATACCAAACTCTCTCCAAAATCATTCTTGCACCAGTGGCATAGATATAATGCCAGAACTAAGTTCTTACTTGAACATTTACTTTGTTTCCTGAGCAGCATGGAACACCTAGTGAACATCTACTCATATTTTAAGTCCAAACTCAAGGTCTTCCTCTTTCGTGACATCTCCCGAGCATCCTGCTCCTTTCCTCTAGGAGGCCTCGGCACTTTGTATGTACGGCACTGATTGTGGTTTGCACCACGTGGTCATTAGATGCTTGCTTGTCTCCTTCCCAGACCACTATGGCTTTCTCAAGTGCAAGGATTATGTGTTATGACAATTTCTGTCCAAAATATAAAGTGTGTCATTTGGCCACCTAGAAAGTACTCAAAAGAGACTGATACACTGAGTGAATAAAGGAATGTGGGAATAGCTGGATCCATGGTCAATAGGAAGCAATTTGAATTTTTCCAGTCCTGAAGAAGAAACTTAGCTATATTCGGTTTTATTACTTCTGCCTAGTATTTCCATTTTCTTTTGAAAGCGGGCAGCGATGAATCCCAAAAACTGTAATTTTTGTTTTTTCCTCTCCAGCTTCCAGTCTAGTAAACAGCCCTGTCATACTATGCCTGTCCTCAGAATATTGATCAATAGGGAATTTGATCATCACTCATTCCATTTTATTTCTTTTGTAGCATCTATCTGCTCATCTAAATCAGGGCAGTTTTGCTCCTGGGCAATTTTAGAAATGAGGACAAAATATATTGCTTAAATCTAGCTCTGGAATTTATTCTTTTCTTTCTGGCAGGAACTCATTTTCAGTAGACATAGGCCTTTGTGTTTGGCTGAAGGACATGCAGCTATTTCTGACAACTAGAGGGGTGGATAAACAGGAAAAGAGCAGCAGCCAAAGGGACTGCACAGGGAGAAAGAGCCTGGGACCATCTATTGTGCCCTTCCCTTCAAATGCCTGCTTAGACACTAGCCACAGTCTCCAACACTATTTTTCTTTTCTTTTTATTTTTTTTTTTTAGACAGAATCTCACTCTGTTGCCCAGGCTGGAATGCAATGGCCCGATCTGGGCTCACTACAACCTCTGCCTCCCTTTGGTAGAGACAGGCTTTCATCATATTGCCCAGGCTGGTCTCGAACTCTTGAGCTCAAGTGATCCACCCACTTTAGCCTCCCAAAGTGCTGGAATTACAGGCATGAGCCACTGCAACCGGACAGCCAACACTATTTTGTTTTTCATGTCAGAGCCTAAGAATCGCCTCAGAGCTTCCTGGCAAGAACATTGCAAGGCTCTTCTCTCCAATTGCTATCTACATTTTTAATTAGCTCCCACGTCATTCTAATGCAGGTATTTTCCATTCCTACTTGGAGCAAACCCATTCTTTAATGTGCCAAGAGTAAAATCATCAGCTGTTTTTGGCCTCAGTCTCTCCATTTCAATCCTTCAACCACTTTCTTCTGGCCAAATGTCTTCAAAACTTATTGTTCTTTTATTCTTCCTTCACCTTCACCTTTCAAAGCCTCTTTGCTCCTTATTCTTCATTCTCAGACCCTTGACGTATGTTCTACTCTGGTCTGAGATTCTGCAAGAAATCATGTAACTCTTCATGTCATCGTTACAGAAGTATGGTTTCTAACTTCTACAAAATCTCAATTTTGGGGAGCTATTTTTAAAATAAAAAGGTTTGTTTTTTCCCCATTTTTCCATTGGAGGAAACTCCAGATATCCACACATTTTCTTAGTTTTCTTCTGGTTCCTTTCACAGAACTTGAACCTGACCCCCGTTAGTTTCAAGAACATAGATAGAGTTCAAGATTAAATCTTCGCATTTTCCCTTTCCTTTCCTCCCAACACCAAACAAATTCATCTGGCAAACATTGACTGCTTCCTCTTCCTCATACATAAGCATTTATATATGAGCTAATAAAAAGTATCTAAGAAAGAAAAGTCTCTAAGTTGTCTTTCTCTTTTAAAAACTGACTTCTTGATCTAAAAGTTGAATAACATCACCTTAGAAATTTGCTCTACAAATTTTACCTTTTTTCTACACTTGAACTTTTCTGTTTCTGCTTGATTTTTTTTCTGTGACACTTATAAATATGTTCATCTACCCTTAAAAAACAGAAAATTTTTTTCTGCTGACTCATCAAGCTATACCTCCATTGATTTTCCTTACTTCAATACCAGTTTAAGTGAAATATTATTGCTCTCTTCAAATCTTCTGTCATTCATTCCTCAATCTCTGCCTGACTCTCTCAGTCACTAAAATGAAACTCATCCATTGAAACCGCCAATGATAAATGAAATGTTAAATGTCAGCCTCATTGAAGAACTTATACTATTTGAACATAGAAGGATAAAACTTATGTAACTTGAAACGTTCACCTTTCTTTATTTTTTATGAAAAGATTGACCCTCCTCTCTCCTCTTTGGCCATTCTTTCATGTGTCAGAGATTGCTAGAACTCCATAAGATCTAAATGCACCTCTTCTTCCTGGGCACACAAGTAGGTCACACTGTCAGCCTCCTCGCAATTCCACGTGGCCACAGGACTGAGTTCTGGCATGAAAATGTGAGTGTAAGTTATGTGAGCCATTTTACAGACCTAGTGTTTAAAAACCTTCCCCATATAATTCTTACTATTTTCTCTATTGAATGTTGAAATGGAGAAGTCATCAGAGACCTTGGGGAAATGATACCCCAAGATGAAAAGAAGTGCCCTTGAATATCTGTGTCAAGCATAGTCTTCCTGTTGGCCTGCACTGGATGATGTCATGAGCAGCTCTTCCTCCAGATGTACTCAGAGGATCACTGCCATGTCTCATGCTACCCTAGTGCTTAGTGAACCAACAAGTTTTTTGAAACACCATAAACTTTATGGTTTAGAGGCTCAAACAATGCATTAGGAGTCTCAGAGAGGTCCTAAATTTATTTTTTTAAAAAAAAGATAAATTTGTTTGACCCCTTGTATTAGTCAAGGGTTCTCTAGAAGGACAGAACTAATGGAATACATATATATATATATATATATATATGTATATAAAGGGGAATTTATTAAGTATTAACTCACATGATCATAAGGTCTCACAATAGTCCGTCTTCAGGCTGAGGAGTAAGGAGACCAAGTGCAAGTTCCAAAACTGAAGAATTTGGAGTTGTATGTTTGAGGGCAGGTAACATTCAGCATGGGAGAAAGATGTAGGCTGGGAGGCTAAGCCAGTCTCTCTTTTCTCATTTTTCTGTCTGCTTATATTCTAGCCACACTGGCAGTTGATTAGATTGTGCCCAATCAGATTAAGAGTGGGTCTGCTTTCCCAGCCCACTGACTCAAATGTTAATCTCCTTTGGCAACACCCTCCCAGACACACCCAGGACCAATACTTTGTACCCTTCAATCCAATCAAGTTGACACTCAGTATTAACCATCGCACCCCTATTTTCCAAATGTATTTGAATATGAAATATAACCATCATGTAATACCCACTAATACCTAGTCTATACTATGGAAAATGATAATCTAAAGTTAAAATAAGCTTCTTACCATTCCCTGAAAGTGAACTGTTTCACACCACTAGACCTGGACAGTGCTGCTTCTCTTCCCTGAAACACCCTTGCTCTAATGTCTACCTAGCCAAATGCATATGCATCTGTAATCAAGCCTAGGGCTCCTGGATCTGCCTCTTTCTAGCTTTGTAACTCTCAATGAATTATTTAAACTATTTGAGTTTTATTCCTCATCTCTGAACATTGGAATAATAATATCTGCTTGACTGGGTGATAGTGAAATTTAATAAGATAATGTTCTTCAAAGTAGCAAGCACATAGTCAACAATAAATATACTTGCATTTACTTTTATTTATTGGAAGGCAGTGTAGTGAGGATTAGAGATTGATAAGCATGCAGTAACCCTCTTAATATGCTAAATACTTTTTTAAAAGTGTTTCCTTGTTGGTGGAGTGTCCTTCTATAGCCAAATGTACTAATAGTCATATTCACCTCCTATAACCTCAATTTAAACAAATATAAAACAAATCATGAAACCTTGGAGTAAAACCCTTCAGTGCATCTGCATTTTTCTCCTAATGTAATGCAAATCAGTCAACATGGCTAACAAGGCTATTTGCCATGGGCCAGGAGGGTTAGAGATGTGCTGAATTTCTGATCCTCTACTCTCATAGCCTGAAGTGGCTGAAATACCCAGACTGGTGCCTGCAGCTACAAACAGACTCTTTTATTTTCTCCAGGATGGCATATAAGTGTTATCATTTTCTGTGAGTTCCGTCAACCATTCTGTGGGTTTTCAAATCCCAGGTCTTTGAGCTTTTTGGTCCCTCTGTCTGAAAATAGCTTTTCCTTTAGTAATTCCCCAGTGGATGCCTAACCTCTACTCAGCCATCACTTCTCATCATTGCCACTGTTTCTTTTTGGTAGGCCTTCCCTGATGCCCCTGTGCAACATCTCCAGGCAGCATTAGGTGCCTCTTTTTCAACTCCCTAGTACCCTGTGCTTGACTTTGCCCTGGGTATCACTGCAGAATTCTGTAACTGCCCAATTCCTGACCTGCCTCTCATCTAGACCCTAGGCACCTTGAGGATATTCTATTCCTAGCACTCACTCAATGCCTGTCTTGTGACCAGTCCTAAAACCATGTTTGTTAAATGAATAAATAAATACAAAATATTTCTGTAGCTTCAGGAAAAAAAAATATTTCCAACATAAAGCGATCTAGAAGCACTGCAGCCTAAGAAAAATCAAGTGAAACAGATTTCGGGATACAAATAGCAGTAAGACTCCTTGTTTCTCAGGAAGACAATGCAGCCAACATGGAGAAGCTTCTTTTCCCTCTTTTAGCATCTGGATGCAGAACCATTCTCATGGATGTGCTTTCTGTGTATTTAATTTAGTAACTTACTTGAGCGTCCTTCTAAATCAGGGGTCACAAAAGTTTTTTGTACAGGACTAGATAGGAGATATTTTAGGCTTTGCTGGCCATATAGTATCTATTGCACTAGTCATCTTTGCCATTTTGGCATGAGAAGATTCATAGACAACCCATAAACAAATGAGCATACCAATGTTCGAATAAAGCTTTATTTAAAAATACCAGTGATGAATCAGATTTAGATCACAGGCTATAGTTTGCTTACCCCTATGCTAGATGAAAGATTCTCAGCCTATGAGTGGGAGGGGCTGCTTGTATTGTTCTTCTATAGTCTGTATCATCAAGCCCAAAACAGTTTTTATAGTCACTATTTTCAGGGGGCCTGAAAAACTAATTGATATTACTCTCCATTGTCACAGTAAAGCATATTGCAAACACTAAGTGACATGTGCAGAATTCTTCCTTACAGACAAACAAGGCCAAACTGTTTCACTGCTCACACAGTAACTCTGATGAGGCAAATCAGGGAACTGCATGAACCCTGGGCTAGTTCCACAGCTGGGATCTTAGACCTGGGCCTTCTGCCTCAGTTTCACTTGAGGAACAGCTTGTTCAGCTACCTTAATAAGAAAATGAGTGTGAGAAAGTAACTGTCCCACTACACCTGGATGCCTCAGAGTGATAAAGGAGAAAGAATTCAGCAGTTAGGAGAAAGAACTCAGCAGTTAGGAGAAGGAATTCTTTGGAGAGAATTAGTGATGTTTTATGAGCCCCTCCCCTTTGTGGCAAGGGGGAGCCTTGCTACTTTACAACTCTAAGGCACGTGTGTTTGTGTGTATGTGTGTGTGTGTGAGTGTGTATGTGTGGATACTCATACAGGTGGTGGTTGGGGTGGGGAGAAGGACAAATTTCAAAAGGAAGACTAAAAAAGCTCCAAAATCTGTTTTCTGTGTTGAGGAGACACAGATGTCATAGGGCAGGTTTTATGAGAAAGCTGAACCTCACTGTGGACCCAGACCTGACTCCCACTTGGACACTCAAGGAAACCTGAATTCACAGGCTGGGCAGCCAATCCAGGACAGTGCTGTCATCCTGGGGTTCCTGCCCTCAGGGACTCTGTTATAGGAGAAGTGTCAGAGTATTTCTTGTTCACTTGAAATCATTTGAGGGCTTAGCTCCTGAGGGACCCGGAATGGAATCTTCTATCCATCTTGTCCATAGACTGCTTGAGGAGGCAGCCAAAAGCCGAGAGGAGGCATGCCACAAAAGGGTAGGACTGAAAAACGATCTCCTGTGGAGAAGGCCTTACCAGAGATCCCACAGAGTTATGAACCTGCAGGGCCCAGAGAGAATGAAGCATGACCAGGTAGGCTGGATACCCTTACTTCTCTCCTGCCCCCTTGTTACAGACACACACTTAGAGGAGAAAAACAGCAACTCACAAGGAATGCAAGATGTGAGCGGGAAAAGAAGAGGGAGATGACATCTGTGGCCCTTGATTAAGACTGAATCTGTGCTGAGCTGGGGAAAAAAATATTAAACCCTACATGAAGTACAAGCTTTAATTCTTACCCTCAACTGAGCAGTCTAACTAGTGCTTTGAGACTCTATGACTTACAGTGTCAACACCATCGAAAAGTAATGGGATCTGCTGGAGTTTTACTCTGGAGCAGGGGAAGGTTGCTTCCGCCAAAAACCTGAATAAAATTTATAGAAATTGGGAGACAGATAAAGAACTGGCTCTTGATCACAATCTATGTATTATCACACATTTCTTTAAAGAATGAGACAATTGTCAAATAGACTAATTTCTATAACACCGTGCTGGTCAACATGAGTTGAGCATCTGCTATTTGCAAGTACTGTATTAGGTACCAGCAAGAATACAAAGAATGGCATATTAACCTTACCCTCAACTAGTGTTAATGATATTGCAGAGGTGATAAAATAGTTAAGTAAAAAGTGTCATAAGGAATGATTCTTTCTCTCCAGTGTCTAAACTCTTTGAGGGTCGGAAACATGTGTTTCTCCAGCTCCAAATGGGACAGTGACTGGGAACATACAATAAGCAGTCAAGGCATATTTGAAAAATGAATGAATAGCTGTTATGTCATACAAGAGATTTTAAGATTGTTTAAAATACAAGGCAATCGAAATCCTGGAATTATAGTGCAGTTCCCTAAAAACAGATGTTTGGTTTCAATGACATGTGATTTTCATTTCTAACTTGTAGATAATGGTCCAAAGGAACCTTGGGATTTTGCATGATGAAAGCTCCTATTAAAAGCCATTTACACAAAATTGGCCTTTTAAAAAAGACATTTTAAAAAAACAGTCCTAAAATATTATATTATCTTTCTAGTTTTGCTTTTTAATGAAAAAGGGGTGATTATGAAATGCTTTTCATTAGGGAATTACCATTTATCTTATCATAATGTTTACTCTCTTTTCATGAGTCTTATTTTTTTTTTACTGCTGAAGAAAGAGCTCAGAAACTCAACTGCATGAAAATAACGGTTGATTTTTATATCCAAATGAGTGTATATTTTCTCTATGATTCTGATGGTTTTTCTAGTTAGAAAAAAATGTTAATATCAAGGGTCTTAGTGGAGTCAATTGTTTAATGTTGCTGTGGACTAGATAAGACCTGATAGAAATTTAGCCCCACACATGTTGTTACTCCTTTTCAAGCATGTCACTACAGCTCCTAAAGTTTAACTCAATTTTCCATCTCAGAAGAGGCTCTGGGAAGAGAACTCATTGTGGGCGCAGGGGGTGGGGGTGGGGGAAGTGAGGGAAGTCAGGGAGAAAAAAAAGTGGATCCAGTAAAGAGCAAAAGAAAAACAATCCTCCCCAAACACCTCTATGCAAGACAGAGTGAAGAATGTGAGCTCTGGCCTGACTGCTACTCTAAGGAAGGGGGAAATGTCTGAAAATAAACACACCCATTTAGATGCAGCTGGAAAAACGAAGTCAGGTTTAGAAGGCCTGACTCCAAAGAAAATAGATTTTTAAAACTTCTCTGGGGGATGTCTCTCGTCTGCACTCAGCACTGAGCTATGTCTCATCCATCTGCCTTTCTCCCAATTAACAGATGCTGGGCACAGAGTAGCAGGAAAAAAATGCTCCCTTCTTCCTCCAGAGAACCAAGATGGCATGGACTTCAGATCCTGGCTGACCCAGGCCCCAGCCAACAGTTACTTTTCTAGTACAATAATGGATTTATCCAGTAGAGGAAGGCTTTCTCGTTAAGCAAGAATGCATTCTCAATTGGCCAGTGCTTCTCCACTGATGACAGATTTAGAAGTGTGTTAATGTATTATGGCAATTCTAAGGTGTAATTATCTTTTAAAAATATATTTTTAGTTATGAAAGATGCACATACATAATACGAAGAGTTATTAGAGACTTTTTATGTTCTCTGCATCGTTCTAAGTACTCTTCATTAGCTTGTTTAGTTCTCAATACAACTCTGTGAAATACAGACTATTATTTATTCATAGTTTTTGGATGACGGAATGGAGAGACAGGAGATTTAATATATGGCCAGGGTCATAAAGCTAGTAAGTGATAGAACCGGCATTCGAACCCAACCCAGGTATTCTGGCTCCAGAAGCCATCTTTTTATTCTCTACATTTAATAGATTAGTCATATAAATGTTGGGCTTTTACACTTCATGACAATGAGATTTAAAAAACTAATGGTCAGCCATATAACTGACATGTCCTACTTGATTGGTTTGGGGTGTGAATTAAATCACATATCTTTTAATTACCAACTACCATAACTCAGTGCCCTTATCAGACCACAGAAAGACATCCTTCCTTTTTCTCTCCAAGTCAACTCCATTCCCTAAGGATGCATACTCATACAAATATCAGTCTTGATCAGAGTTCCCTTTTGAGCTGAAATAAGGGAAGGAGACTCAGTCTACTAAAATCCCCACCAGGAGCTGGTTATTTCAGAACAGAAGTCATAGCTTATCCTGCTATCACTGTGAAAAATCCTATGTGTCAAAACCAAAGAACTGTGGCCATTGACAAGGCGTTTATCATGGTGGTACCAAGTGAGAACCTACTAGGACCAACTGTGGCTAAAGTGGAAAGTACTCTGTCATTGTCACGAAAATCACTGGTGAAGCATGCTGGTGGCCGGTGCCGTGTTGCTGTGCTTGTGCCTCTGCTGAAGTCACCGTGTCTCTCAGGGAGTGACGCACTAACAAGGAAAAGACTCTCTTGTTTGGTTATGCCACCCTGAGTTCTTCCCATGCTTCTGTTCTCTTTATTATGACACTTTATTTAAAATTTATATGCGCTGACAGTAATGACAAACTGTGTTCATAATACCAAATGTCCGGGTTAAGAGAATCAGCAATTCCCCATGATTATCAGGCCCGGATGTACAGCGTAGGTCAACAATTCAAGCTACTCAATCATTTGCTATTAAGTTTTGTTATGAGAAAGAGCCATGGAGATTAGTGTCTTTTATTGCTCACTGAATTTACTTTAGGACTATTTCAATCTTGAGATGGGTTCTATTAATCATAAGTCTCAACCAGAAAAGGAATCGCACTCCAGAGAGGCTTTTTCTCTCAAGAGGCTCCCTGACTCCCGTGAAATCAGCCCTGTCTTTCCAAGTATCCTTGGATTTCTGCATGCCAAGATATTCGAGGGGAGGGGGTACATTTGTCAAAGTATATGCATGCCTTGTTTTGATACTAATCTTCTCTAAAAGCACAGATAATTATTTTAGGGGACACTGATTAATTTTTAGGAAACAGGGTGGGTTTTGAGTTTTTGTTTTTTAGCTAATAGATGTCAGCTCTTGTTAATAGGGGTAAAATGCTTTAGGATATAGTGTTAGGTGAAGAAAGAACCATGTGGCTACATGGCCGAGCTGGGTTTAGACAACTTCCCTGAAAACTGAAGATACAGACAGGAAGATAAAGAAAATTACAGCTTACTAGAAGCAGAAGCCCAGAGTAGTAGCCAATAGCTGTAAGAATAATTTAAACGATAACTGATGAATTGCTGGATTCTCAGTATGACTAGTTTGAGACAAAAATTCTGAGGGGACAGAGTCCTAATGCTGACCCCACACTTGAGAGTTTTACCTCTAGGAACCTTCCTATTAAATTCTCACTGTGAAGAAAATCTTGTTCTGCTTCTATCAAAAGGAGAGAAAAATAGTACCTATGAAGTACATCCAAAGCTGTCTGTTCTCCTTAACAAGGCCTTTCCTGCAAGGAAAACTATTTTATCAAAGCCTAACCAACATGCATTGAAGGAAATACCCAACTCCAGGCCCATTTAGCCTTCTGTGTAGAAAAGGAAGTTTCAACTCAAGCCTTCCCTAGTCTTCTACATGAGAGAAGGAAATTACCCAACTCAGACTCACTGAAAGACTGAAACCTGATCACAGAACTAAAGAATTCTGCTCCACCCTTAATACTTAACAACCACCTCAGTTAGTTCTATAGAACATAGAATTACAGCTAAAGAACTGCAAACCTCAGGTCCCATTTAAGGAGGCTTTAGGAAAACTCAAAAACAAAATGGGAGAGAAAAACAAGGCCACTAGATATAATTTCAGCCTCTGAAACCACAGCTTATGGCAAACAGTATCCTAACTCCTAGCCAGATAAATGTAAGACTCCACACTAAAGGTGTGTATACCTAATCTCCATTTCAGGCCTAAGTTAAGAGTGTGCTCTTTCCTACTGCCCATCTGTAATAGGCTGAATAGTGTCCTCCCCAAATTCATGTCTACCCACAGCCTCAAAATAAAAATGACATTATTTGGAAACATGGTCTTTGCAGAGGCAATTAGTTAAGATGAGATCACACTGGATTAGGGTGGGCCCTAAATCCAATCACTGGTGTCTTTGTAAGACCAGGGAAAAGAGATTCAGATACAGAGACACACAGAGAAGGCCATATAAAGATAAAGGCAGAGACTGGAGTGATGCATCTATAAGCCAAGGAACACCAAAAATTGTTGGGAACCACCAGAGGCTAGGAAGAGGCAAAGAAGTGTTCTTTCTTAAAAAGCACTTTCAGTGTTGCCTACCTTGCTTGCAAAAATGATGCACTGACACCCAGTTAGACCCTGTTCACTTTCTCCATAAGAGCAAGGCAAACTACCAGAAATGAAGGTTCACTGGAGCTAAGCAGTACTGACACGCAATTAGACCCTGTTCACTTTCTCCATAAGAGCAAGGCAAATTACCAGAAATGAAGGTTCACTGGAGCTAAGCAGTGATCTGAAAGATGCAGTTATTACCAGACTCATCCCTTTCAAGGGAGGAATCAACTGGAAGCATATCATTCCTTTGTAGAGGTATGAGAAGCCATTGTCAGTGAACACTAATTTTATCTTTACTTTGACTATGATACTCACTTATTCTTTTGTGTTTACTTTTAATGGCATTTGATTTGGTCAAACCAAGAAATTTGGGAAAGTTTTTGAAAAGTAAGTCAATTCACAAGACAGTGCAGAAATCATTCTATAAGTGGATACCTATAGGTTACCTGGCATAGTTGTAGGCGCTAGGCATTCAAAAGTGAAAAAAAGAATGCATTCTAATTGAATGAGTTTCCATAAGCAGATACTTCATTTTATCTTTACCAGACTACCCTCCCAATGCAGACTGCATGGGCAGGACATGATGAAGGCCTGCGTAGAAAGGCCCCATGTAGATTCAGGGGCTGGGGAAAGATACTAGGTTTTTCTTCATGGCCTCATGAGCCTTTTTTCTCCCCTAGTGTTCATGGGAATCCACATTTGGCTCACCAAGTGACTCTGTGCCCTCCACAGTTAATAGTGAGTGAAAGTATGATATCTTTGGAGTTAGGCAATCCTAGACTTTACTCCTGGTTGACCATGGCATTATACTGTAGACATTAAAGCTTGGGTTCTGTACATGACTGTCTGAATTTAAATGCTGGCTATGTCACCACTGACTTTGAAACCTTGGGCAAGTCACCACTCTTACCAGTCACTTATTTTTTTAAATCAGAAAATGAGAATAATAATAGTGTCTTTCTCAGAGTTATTGGGAATATTAAGTGCATCTACATATCAAAGAAACTTGAGGTAGTGTTTGGCCCATAGTAAACAATAAATGTAACATTACAAAGAAGGAGGAGGAGAGGGAGAAAGAGAAGAAGGAAAACGCAAAGACTTTTTACAAGCTGAGTCGTTAAAACAAATGGTTAAATTCATTCAGACTAGCTCCTTCAGCTGTAAAATTGGAGATAACACCATTTATCCCCCCAAAATGTCTTTGGTATACCACGAAACACATTATGTGAAGCTTTCTAAAATTTAAAAAAAAGGCTATTCCAATGAATAATTGCTATTTTATGTTTCTTTCCTCTACCGTTGCAAGCCCCTTTTGCCAATCATATACAACAGAATACTTGTAAGGCATGCCCAAGATTGCCAGCCCTGCTGATTTTCCAAGAGAAAATGGAAATATTTGTCTTTGTACAACACTCTCCCACCCCTAACTCCTAGTTTTAAATGTTGGTAAATTATGTCAAATTGAAGAACAAACAAATCAAGCTTTGGTACCCTAAATAAACCATGAGCTTCTGATATCCACCTCTACTCTACACAAGTTGGTGCTAGGCTTATAATCAGTTACACAGCAAGCACTTAATTTATGTATCGTGCATGAAGAAGGAACAAATAGAAGGCAGATATAAGATTACTATTTCCTGTTCAAAGCATATAAAATATAACTTTGTATTCCTGCAGGCTAGTACATATAAATCCTAGTGCATGGTAGTCACTAAATAAATATTGATTGAAAGTATCATAAAATTCTATCTGGGCGGGGCTCGGTGGCTCACACCTGTAATTCCAACACTTTGGGAGACCGAGGCTAGCAGATTACATGAGGTCAGACATTCGAGACCAGCCTGGCCAACATGACGAAACCCCGTCTCTACTGAAAATACAAAAATTAGCCAGGCGTGGTGGTACATGTCTGTAATCCCAGCTACTTGGGAGGCTGAGGCAGGATAATCGCTTGAACCCAGAAGGCAGAGGTTGCAGTGAGCCGAGATCGTGCCACTGCACCTCAGCCTGGGCGACAAAGCAAGACTCCCTCTCAAAAAAAAAAAAAAAAAAAAATTCTATCTGTATGATATCAGAAATATCCAAAGTAATGATTATCAATCAACAGCATGTAAGTAGCCTAGGAATAACTAAAATATTCTAAACACTTTTCTGACATCTCTTAGATTTTTCATTCATTCACTCAAAAAACATTCACTAGTCACCTACTCTTTGCCAGGTGATGAGCTGAAAGGTACTTCTTTAGTTTGCGTTTAGCATGTACAAGGGCAACAAAGAAGCCGGCGTGGGTGAAAAGGAGAGAGCTGGAAGAGATTCAACTGTATGGAGCCTTGCAGACTGCTGAAAGAACTTTCTTGTTTTCTCTAGATTATATGGGGAAGCCATTAGGAAGTTTTGACTGACCCGATTTAAGAGAAGCACATTATTAGCTCTTTTGTTGGGAATAGACCCTGGGGGCAAGTATGGAATCCCAGCACACAGGTAAGATGGTTTTGCAGTAACGCACAGAGGTAATGATGGAGGTGTGGACCAAGGTGTTAGCAGTGGAGGTGGTGAGATGTTGATGGGTTTTGAATTTACCCTTCAAATATAGCCATCAGGACTTGCTGCTAAATTGAATGTGGGGAGTGAGAGAAGGAAGAAAGTGAACAAAAGAAGCCCCCAAGATTTTTGATCTGAGCAGTTGGAGAACTAGAGTTCCCACTGACTGAGATGGAAAAAGCTGCGAGAGGAGCAAGTTTAAGGGGTGAAATCAGTTTAAATTTGATATGCCTATTAGTTATCCAAGTGGTGATGTCGAGTAGGCAGCTGGATATATGAGTCTGGAGTTCAAGGGAAAGGTCTGGGCTACAGATATTAATTCGAGAGTTGTCATCATATAGATGGCATTTAGAGCCATGAAGCTGGATGACATCATTGGGCAGTAGATGTAAAGAGAATTGGGAGGTCCAAACCCAGCCCTGTCTCCCTTCCTCCACCAAGTTGTTTCATGTTAATTTTTATGCTACATTGTAAGAGTGATAAATAAGCATTTTGCACTTTGCAGTCTTTTGTGAGTCCAAAGAGAATATTTTAATGTTTTAAGATGTAAGCATTTTGGTGACACAGCGTTCTTTAGTCTAATGCAAATGTTACAAGATGAAGGCATATGGAGAAAAGATGAAAGCAAGTTTGCTTATTTTAGAATAAATTTATTTTCCTGTCTCCTTTGACGTACGAATGGAGAATTGGGAGTAATATTTTTCCTAACCATTCTTAATCTCTGAAACTATAAGCCATTAGCATTGTACTTGAATATAAAGTGGATGCTTTCTGAATTATAGTGGCCTTTTAAGAACTAAGGAGAAAATAGTGGCAGTATTCCATGTCTTTACTTTTCCTGTCACAAAGGTATTTAGACTTGGATCTTGAATATGATAGCTTTCAAAAAGAAAAATTAAATCTCACCATCAATAAGTTAAAAACTATGTCCTTGTTTTGTGTTAGTTTAAATCTAATTATTAACACAGTAACAAGGTTGTCTGAATGAACTTTACTTCACCTAATTTTATTTTTATTTTTATTTTTTTTTGAATGGGGAAGGTTTTATCGTTGAGCGAAGGTGGAATGAGACAATACTGCTGAGAAATTGCCAGTGGTCCTTGAGATTTCTCTAACCATTTCAAAAACAAAGAACTCCTCTAGTCCTTCTAAGCTTACATTTGTTCTCCAAGCTTAATCTGTTAGAACTAAAAATGTGACGTTCTGTTACAAATTTTCAAAAGACTAAAAAGCAAATTTCTAAAAAAAAAGGAATTTTACATGTAAAAAACTCAGATAAATGGATTACTGTCATGATCATAGAATTTTTTTTAATCAGATGATAAGCTGTTTTCTCTTTCTTCTTTTTTTTTAATTTGAAAATATTTTATTGCTTAAAAATGTTGATGATCATCTGAGCCTTCAGCAAGTCATATTGTTTTTTTTTTTTCTTTTATTATTATTATTATTATTATACTTTAGGTTTTATGGTACATGTGTGCAATGTGCAGGTAAGTTACATATGTATACATGTGCCATGCTGGTGCGCTGCACCCACCAACTCGTCATCTAGCATTAGGTATATCTCCTAATGCTATCCCTCCCCCCTCCCCCCACCCCACAACAGTCCCCGAAGTGTGATGTTCCCCTTCCTGTGACCATGTGTTCTCATTGTTCAATTCCCACCTATGAGTGAGAATATGCGGTGTTTGGTTTTTTGTTCTTGCGATAGTTTACTGAGAATGATGATTTCCAATTTCATCCATGTCCCTACAAAGGACGTGAACTCATCATTTTTTATGGCTGCATAGTATTCCATGGTGTATACGTGCCACATTTTCTTAATCCAGTCTATCATTGTTGGACATTTGGGTTGGTTCCAAGTCTTTGCTATTGTGAATAATGCGGCAATAAACATACATGTGTATGTGTCTTTATAGCAGCATGATTTATAGTCCTTTGGGTATATACCCAGTAATGGGATGGCTGGGTCGAATGGAATTTCTAGTTCTAGATCCCTGAGGAATCGCCACACTGACTTCCACAAGGGTTGAACTAGTTTACAGTCCCACCAACAGTGTAAAAGTGTTCCTATTTCTCCACATCCTCTCCAGCACCTGTTGTTTCCTGACTTTTTAATGATTGCCATTCTAACTGGTGTGAGATGGTATCTCATTGTGGTTTTGATTTGCATTTCTCTGATGGCCAGTGATGGTGAGCATTTTTTCATGTGTTTTTTGGCTGCATAAATGTCTTCTTTTGAGAAGTGTCTGTTCATGTCCTTCGCCCACTTTTTGATGGGGTTGTTTGTTTTTTTCTTGTAAATTTGTTGGAGTTCATTGTAGATTCTGGATATTAGCCCTTTGTCAGATGAGTAGGTTGCGAAAATTTTCTCCCATTTTGTAGGTTGCCTGTTCACTCTGATGGTAGTTTCCTTTGCTGTACTTCACCTAATTTTAATCTCTCTGGATGACTGGAGAAAATAATTAAATTTCTTAAGGAAATTAGCAATTTCTCATAACATACAAAGGGATGCCTTCTAGTCTTTAACCCAGCGCATTTGGCCTTTTTCTAATTTTTGTTTGTAATAAGAGTGAAGGATTTTAATTAATATTCACAAAGCAGTAAAAATTAGAAACACGAAATCAAAAATACAAAACTAGTTAAACTGCAGAAACTTTTCTAAGCACATTAAAAATTAAAGACATTTCTGAATTCTAAAATTTAGCATGGAAGATTTTATGTGATTTGATCAAAACTAACTGAGCAGTATCTGAATACTATATAATACCCAGAGCACGGAATGAGAAAGAGAAAAATCTATGGTGCTCTCCACTCCCCGTCAATTACTTCTGTGAATAAATGTGACTCTCAATCCACTTGACAAACTCCCTAGACAGAAAATGGTATTGATCAGAAATGTTCCTTAAATCATGTATGGAGTTAAAATATACTACACGAAGGTAATGAGAGAGGAGATAAAGAGCTAACGAGATGGAGTTTTTATGGGAACTGCAATGTGGATCATTTGAAATATGGTGACTAAGTCTACTTTGAAGTTAGAAATATATTAACTCTCAGCTCTAGGAATTCACAGGAACCAGAGTGTTTACACTAGGTGCACACGCTATTCCTCATTTCCTTCTTGAACCAGCTGCTGAGGAGGGGCTAGAAGTTGAAGTGTCAACAAAGCCATCTTTTCATTTCTTGAGCCTTTAGTAAGGGGAGAGCTGGGGTCATGGTTGGGATTTGAGCTTGTCAGTCTAAACACAACTCCCTAAAAGAGAATAAAAATAGTTGCTTTGTTTATATTTCATTAACAGTTATACCCCTGCTTTGCTCACACTTAATCAAGGTCCTTTACAGATTCAGGGATGGGGGAGGACTTAAAAGTTGCCTTCTCCCATGTGATGTGCTCAGAATCCTGCATTAACATGGCCTGTAGATTTTCGTGAAGTATTTTAAGTCAGTTCTGGTGTGCTGGGGGCCTCCTGGTGCCTGTATTGACCAACACTCTGATTTGCAGCTTTAATGCAATTTCTGTGTGCACTGGAAGCTTATTTTTTAGCACCTTCTTTTCAAAGATTAGGCAGTTTTAAAAATCCATATTCCACTAAGAATGCAATTTAAATCCTCTTCTGTGACATGAGAGAGTTTTTTGTTATTTTCCACTAACGTGATTACAGTGTAAAAATAATAATAACCCCTTTCTTAGGTCAGCTGTCTTAGTCAGTTAGGCCTGCTATACCAGAATACATAATGCTGGGTGACTTAAGCAACAGACATTTATTTCTCACAGTTGTAGAGGCTGGAAGTCCAAGATCAAGGCATCAGCAGATCTGGTATCTAGTAAGTGCCCTCTTCCTGGTTTCCAGGCAACTGTTTTCTCATTGTATCTTCATATGATGTATTAGTCAGGGTTCTCCATATACACAGATATTTGAGAGGGGATTTATTAGGGGCATTAGCTCACATATAGAAGCTGAGAAGTCGCACAACAGGCTGTCTGCAACCTAGAGACCCTGGGATGCCAGTAGTATGGTTCAATCCAAGTTCAAAAGCCTCAGAACAGGGAAGCTGATGGTGTAATTCTCAGTGAAAGTCCAAAACCCTGGTAACCTAGGACCACTGATGTAAGTACTGGAGCCCAAAGGCCAGAGTCCAGAGTTCTGAGGTCCCAGGGCAGGGAAAAAAAAAAAAAAAAAAAGAGTGTCACAGCTCCAGGAGGGAGAGAGGAAATTGCCTTTCCCCTGCCTTTTTTGTACTATTCCACTCTCCAGCCCATTGGATGGTGCCTGTCCCCCTTTGAAAGTGAATCTTTCCCACCCATTCAACTAAATAACAGGCCAATCTCCTTTGAAAACACTCTCAAAGACACACCCAGAAATAATGCTTTACCAGTTCTCTAGGCATTCCTTAATCCAGTGAAGTTGACAATTAAAATTAATCATCATACATGGCCTAGAGAAAAATCATCTCTGTCATTTCTCTTCTCATAAGGACATAACCCCATTCATGAGGGCTCCACCCTCATGACCTAATTACCTACCAAAGGCTCCACCTCCTAATACTATCATGTTGGGGGTTAGGGTTTCAATATATGAATTTTGCGAGGAAACATTCAGTTCCCAACAGCAGTCCATCTGCATATTTCCAGAAGTTCCCTTGGAATAGTCAGGCTGAAACTGCTTCATTTATTCGCAGTGTGACAACAGCACAGTCTTTGAAATGGGACAAATCTGGGTTGAAATCCCTCTTCTGTAGCAACCTTACTCAGCCTGTTATTTCATCTCCCTCACCTCCTCTGTGTCTTCTCCATAATACAGGAAAAAGCACATCTTTTGGGGAGAGTTATAGTGAGTACTCAAATTGATGACATGTATCAAGCAAGTTAACGTAAGTGTTAGCATGTAATAGGTGCTCAGTATGCTTCAATAGTTTCTCTTCTAGAATCCTGGTCTAATTCCTTAATATTATTTCTCATTGATCATATCATATACATTATGCCCAGGTATAAATATTTATTGAAACATGGCTAGGCCAGTAATAGAGCTAGCCAGGCAGAGGACTATGCAAAGCACTTTACATGGATGATTTCTTTTATGGCTAATGAATCCTTCTCAAGAAGATACAGGTGCCTCACTTTCAGAATGTGAAACTGTGGCTATGAATGTTTAAATAACTTGCCAAATTCAGAAAGCTGGTGCTAGTAGGTACATCTTTGAGGATTGTCTAATGGAGTACAGAATAACCCTGAAGATCTGTCCAGAACAGAGTGATACCCAGTATGGCACTAGAGGCTATGCATTTGGGAGGCGTGAAGTCCTGATCCTTGTAGTTCTGAAACCATATGCCAACCCCATGGTGCCTAACTTCTATTCACAACTGTCTGTGTCTGCAGTGAAGATACAGTTGGACCCTGAATTTATAAAAATTAAGAGTAATTCCCAGCCCCAGTGTTAAGACAGGTTTGTGTTATGACAAATTGTGAGGTGTGGCTAAATTAATGTATTTCTCATAACAGTAACCATTCTGTTGTTTAACATTTAATCACTCTAAAAAATATAATAAATTTTAGCAGCATCTTATTCAGTTGCATTCCCATATGCATTCCTCAACAGGATAAGAATGGGGGTGATCACAACTTTTCTATTTCTTCTAGACCCTCAATCTTCATGGGCAATGTTTATAACCCTAGTTATCACATGCAGAACACTGGCCTGGCCTGCAACTTACCACTAAAAAAAAAAAAAATTAAGAACTACGAATCTGTAGTGTAGATGGAATTAAAGGGTTTCTTCTTTTCTAATGACGCCCTGTCATGTCTAATGAATTGCTCATACTTCCTGGGAAGAAATATAAGATCAAATTAAAAATTAAGAGTCAGAGAATTCATTCTAAGACCTCTGTGATCATTAATTTTGTTTGTCAGCTTGACTGTACCATGAGATGCCCAGGTATCTGGTTAAACATTATTTCTAGATGTGTCTGTGAGAGTGTTTCTAGAGGAGATTAGCATTTGACTGGAGGACTGAGTAAAGCAGATGGCCTTTCCCAATGTAGCTGGGCATCATCCAGCCCATCGAGGAGCAATGGCCCGAACAGAACAAAAAGGCAGGGGAAGGCTGAATTACCCCTCTCTGCTTGCCTGTTTGATCAGTCTTCTCTTGCCCTTGGACTGAAACTTACACCATGAAGAATATATATTTATTCCATTTCTCTAGATAACCCTAATATACCCTCAAAATATTATAATAAAACCAAGTATGAAAACCACTGAAAGAAAAGAAAATAGATCCTCTTCTTTTCTACTTAAATTATTTTATCAACATTCACATCTTCCCCCTACCCCCCCAAAAAAAAATTCCTAGTGTTCTGTGTCAGAATGAATAAACTATCTATCCAACAATGACAAACTGTGAATGTCTTTTGGAGGCTTCAAAGAATAGGCAGTATGTACTATGTATGTACTGGGTTGTGCTTTTTTTTTTTTTCCTCTAAGAATATGCCCTGAGGATGTCCTAGAGATAAACCTCCAAGGCTATCACCAAATAATGTTTTTTTCTTTGCGTGGCACCAACTGTCTCATTCCTGCCCCCCGCATCCGCATCCCTTGAGTGTTTGCTAGATTGTGCAGGCGAGCAAATACAGTGTTAACGGGCTATCAGAATTGACACAAAGCAGATTCCATATATTTCAGGTTGGCTTTTTGTTTGTTTGTTTTTTAAGTCATCATCACCTGGTTTTAAATAATAACATGTCTTAAATGAGTTTAATGCTTGCATGATATTTTTAAACATAATTGTAAATATATGAGTAAACACATTTGTAAGCATTCAGGACTAGAATAAGGTTAAACCTTCAAGTGACCAAATGAGTAAGATCTCAAGTTGCTTAAAATACATGGCTGAAGTTTCTAAATATCCTTCTTTACACAGTTCAAGTGACCAAAATTTTGAATCTCAGGGAAAAACAGAAACATAATCACAGTGATGATTTTAATGAGGAAAATCATCAGCTGGTGAGTGACATAGGGAAAATTTAACAAGATCAGACTTGCCTCGACATTCTGCAACCTTTCCTAAATAAAATTATCATGCCATGTCCAATTCATCTCTCATCCCTCACAGTTTTAAATATTTGAGACAGGATCACATTGTTTTCTTCCTGCCAGATCAGCTTCTGGATAGACCTGTTCCAATTTACATTTAGAAATAATCATCTGATTTTAAATGAAATGATAGCCTCAGATCCCTGGCCCTATACTGATGCCTGATTCAACCCCTAGAATTCACTAAACTTTATGATATTTCCAGATAGTCTACACTTCAAATGTGAAAGCATTGTCACCTTGAAATTCTTCCAGATAATTTCACCTTGGGAGCTCAGCATTCTAGTTTTGTCTCAGTGGGTGCCGAGAAAAATTATTCAAAAATGCAGTTGGGGTAGACTCAACTTCTGCTCACAGAATAAGAGTAAGCATTAAAATTTGAGTCTAGTAGATGGAAAGGCAAATCACTCAAGCAGTGGGCCCCTGGATTTCCTAGATGGCAGGCTTCCAAAAAAGATAGGATTCACTCTACACCAATGGTAGGTTCAGTGAGCATAGTATACACTCTTTAAGGATGTTGGGTAATGTTTTCTGCATTTAAGAAGCTTATGGTATTTTAAAAATTGTAATAAACAAAAAACAACCATGCAGAGTGTATCATTGGAAGCAACCTTTATATCTAGGTCAACCCAGTGTCCTTTATTTGCGTGTCACAAATTCCAACTTCACTTCAATCAAAGATTTCCCTCCCTCCCTTCCTTCCTTCCCTCCTTCCTTCCTTCCTTCCTCCCTCCCTTCTTCCTTCCTTCCTTCCTTCCTCTCTTCTTTCTTTCTTTCTTTCCTGTCAATGCTGTATTCCTACGAGATCTTCAGTTTGTGTCCATAATGTGGCATCTATTTGGAGATCTAAATGACATCTCAAAAGACTAATCAAGAAATAAATAAAAGTGATGGCTATTCCAATTACCCTGATTTGCAATTGTACATTGCACTCAATTGCACCCACATGGTATACAGTTATCAAAATATCACATGTGCTCCAAAAGTATGTACAACAATTATGTAACAATACAAAAAAGACAGTTATTCTGAGTTATTAAATATTTGACTTTGTATTTAAATCTTAATTCTCCTCCACTTCCTTTCCCTTTTTCTCCTCTTTCTCCTCCTACTTAATTCATTTTTAACCTCCGTTGCTATAACATCTGTGGGAGAGGCAATTAGGCAAAAGTGAAGCAGATAAACTTCAACTGAATAATGTCACATCTGTAAGTATGACTGCTTTCCCCTGCTCTTTCTCATGTCCTCCTCTCACATTTCTCCTCCTTCTTTATTTTGTTTAAGAATGGGAAGAGATGAGATAAAGAAGTGAGGAAAGATATGTAAAGCACTATCTATGAGTCTCAGTACTTTCATTATCCACCAATTATACAGGACAAAAGGGAATCGAAGAAGAAAGCAAACAAACAAAACATTAAGATAAGCTTAAGAATCAAACAACATCTCCACTGCCTGGGCTCAAACGGTGCTTCCACCTCACTCAGACTCTCTAGTAGCTGGGACTACAGGTGTGCACGAGCATACCCAGCTAATTTTATTATTTTTATTTTTTGTAGACACAGAATCTTACTATGTTGCCAAGCTGGTCTAGAACTCCTGGGCTCAAGCAATTCTCCAGCCTTGACCTCCAAAGTGTTGGGAGTACAGGTGTGAGCCATGGCGCCCAAATGACAACAGGATATTTAAGCACTGTCTCTGTCATTTGCTGGGTAAGTCTCATAAACTCGCTGAGCCTCAGTTACCTAATTTACAAAATTCAAAAATGCACCCATTTCTTGAGGTGTTTTTATATTTTAAATAATATAATAAATGTACAATTTTTTACTTACGGTACAAAATAAAGTATACTTATTATAGTTACTTCAAACATTTAAAGTTGTTGGTATATATTGTAATTTGTAATTAATTATTATCCATTAATATAGGAATAACTCCTTCCCAAACACACACACACACACACACACATATATATATATATATACACACACACAAATAAAAGTGAGTTTGGGGGTCCCAAGATTTATATGTCTTTCACATGTGACCCCCAAACTCACTAAGCGAAAGGGAAAAAGCTGGGAACTGGGTTACACATACCTGCCTCCCATTTGATTCCTAAATAAGATACCTACATAGATAGCTCTTTCTCCCTTCCTGCCTTCCTCTTCACTCTCTTCTTTGCTGCCTTTTGTCCCCTCACTAATCCCTCCCTTTTCTTTTTTCCCTCTTCCCTCTTGCCCTTCTTCTCTCCAATCTTACCTTTCTCCTCTCCTTGCTTCTCCCTTTTGATCTCTACTTTCCCCACTTTTCTTACCCCTGTTTAGTATTTTCTCTCTTGCACCTCCTTAAAAGATAGCTAGCTACAAAGATGAAAAGCTACATACCTCCCTGACAAGGAATTTCCTTGTGGGCCCCAAGATCTTTACCCTAAAACAGTGCTGTTAAACTTCACCCTGGCAATGTCAAGTGTTAGCTTATCTTCACAGGTACAGGACAAAGGACAGAATTCAGTCATCACTCTGCTCACATGAGCCATATACATGTCTGATTGCTTCCTGGGCCCTAGTTTTTACACTTTCTTATGTAAAAGTGAAGATTATCTCAGCCAGATGAAGGCAAAAGCTCCTATTTCCTCTACCCCACCTGTCACATGAAAATTGTGTATTCAGCGAAAGGCTGATGAATGACTCAGCAGGATGTAACCATTTGTCTCTCATCTACTGACATGTTTTTAAAAATATTTCTTCCTTTTCTTCCAGTATCTGCCTTTTCCCCTTTATATACTGAAGCCCTCAAAATCATCTTTGGAGAAAGGCATAGACCTGTCTCCCAGGCATGACGTCCTTAAGTTTTGCAAATAAACCTCCTGAAGGGGTTTGATTCTGTGTCTGCACCCAAATCTCATGTCAAAGTTGTAATCTTCAGTGTTGGAGGAGGGTCCTGGTGGGAAGGGATTGACTCATGGGGGCAGACTTCCCCTTTGCTGTTCTCATGATAGAGTTCTCACGAGATCTGGTTGTTGGAAAGTGTGTAGCACCTTCCCCTCACTCTCTCGCTCCTGCTCTGTCCACGTGAAGATGAGCCTGCCTCCCCTTTGCCATGATTGTAAGTGTCCTGAGGCCTCCCCAGCCATGTGGAACTCTGAGTCAATTAAACCTCTGTTGTTTATAATTACCCAATCTCAGGTATGAGTTTATAGCAGTGTGAGAACAGATTAATACACCTCCTAAAGTGATTGAGACTTGCCTCAGGGATTTACATATTTGCATATTTTATATATACATATATAAAACTTTTCATCATAGTCTTTAGATACCTATACTTAATTTATATCAGATTTCTAATTCTTAAATTCTTAACTTTAGTATAAACTCTCTGAATTAAATCTATATCTCTAGCTTGTGGAGAGAAAACTAAACTATGACGCATTTACATTCTAGCAGTGTCCTGTCTATAGCTCTAAGTGAAAATTCGGATTGCTTCAGTGATAATAGGGAGATGTCAAATTGGCTACATTTTAATCACTAAAAAGCTTAATTGTTTTCTATAGCATCTTCTTGGCTTTATTACATTACTCCAAAGTGCAGCATAAATTGTACCTGCTTCTATAAAAAGTAAATCAATATTCAAGAATTAAAACACAAGCATATGTTCAAATAATTTATTTATGGGCTATTCTCAAATATGCTGTATTCTAGGCACAAGTACAATAAATGAGTTAATCAATTTGCAATAAAGACAAATAGCCAAAATCTTGCTTTAAGGAGGTGAAAATACCTCCTTAGAGTTGGACATTGTACCAACTCTAATCCAAATCACCAAATTCATTAAGTTACATTAGTTGCAAATTTGAGGTCCTGTCATAGGGAATACCTGGTTTTGCAGCCGAGAAATAAATAAGCAATGAAGATAATGCGTGGTGAACATCCTTTAGTCGTATCACACTCCCACTAGTAGAACAGTGTCCCATCTCACCACTCTGAAGTATTTAAGATAATTTTTATATTTTCTTGGTTTTATCTAAAATGATCAACAAGTCACGGTCAAACCATTGTAAGAATGGAAATGGATCACCTGACATCAACATCATACATTTATTTTCCATCCAATATGTTGAATATTGACTTATCCTCTCAAAGTTCTGCATGCATTTAATACATGTTAAACGAAAGACAGATTATAAGAAAGCCTACCATATATCAATTCATTCATTCATTAATAAATATTTGTGTCATCTAGACATTAGAAATTTTTCAAAGTTCTGGAAATTCAAACATGGAGACGACTCAATCTCTGCCTTCTAGAAGAATGAGGAACATATAATTATGGTGTATACATAGTTATGGTACATGAATAATTTCATACATGCATAAATAACTATGGTGTATACGTAAGTATGTTAATGTTCATGTGGTAAGTGCTACAATGTTGTTAACCACTGCCTAAATATCCAGAAGAGGCAGAGTTTAACTGCTTAGAGAGCTCATGGAGTGCTTTTTTGTAACATATGCCAGGTGGGCAATAAGTTGCCATGCTCTTTTTAAGGAATATTATTTCTATTCTACTACTGCAGCTGTTGCTATTTCTAACATTATTATTCCAGCACTTTTAAGTGTTCATTTAATTTATTATTGTTCATAACTTAATATTATTTTATTTTATTTATTCATTTCAATTACTTATCATTCATAATACGTATCATTGAATGTCTGCACTGCCAGATACTACTGACTCCTTTCTATACATCATCATGTTGAATTCTTCAACAATTCATGAAATGATGACCATAGTTCTATCTTATAGGCAAGGAAACTCAGATTCAAAGAGATTAAGTGATGTTCCCAAGGTCACCACCTAGGCGGATGCAGGCCAAGATTCAAAGCCAGGCCAGTCTGACATCAAAAGCCAGAATCTTAACTTCAAAGTTATGCAGTCTCCTATTCTACAGTCACGGTTTATCATACCTAGTTCTCACTCAGTAACTAAATGAGAAACTCCCTTTCAACTATTTGTTTAATTTCAAGTTTTCATATTAATTTATAGCTATGTATACTGGAGTCTTAGTCTACCAATGACAGGTTTTGAACTCTCTCTTGAAGCATTTCAAAGCTTTACATGTTCACCTTTGATTTGTTGCTGGCTGGGTTGCCCAGGGCCATTTCAACGGAGACCTTCCTACATGGCACGTGCTTTTGGTGACCTAGAAGGTAAATAATGACAAGAGGGACACTCTGCATCTCTACTTAGTGCTGGAACTCTGCTGCAAATTCCTGCATAAATAGAGTCTAATTCCTTAATTAAATAGGCCACAAGGTATCCCAGCTTAACATGTAACAAAAAGAAAGCTAGCACACAAGAAGAATATATAATTAAGTCAATAATTTTGCCTTGCACTCAAAGGATTAATTTTGCCTATTAATGAGAAGCATTTAAATGGAGTGAGATAAAGAAATCATCTGAAAGTGAAGTAAAAATATTAAACCTATCTATAATATTTCTCAATCTTTATTGTATTAACTTGAGAGCGTCTCAAATGTAAGAAATATATTTTTCCCAGAATGCAAAAGGAAGAAGAAGCTTCAAAAATAATAACTTTATATTTAAAGGAAATTCAGTGAACAGAGAATATTTAATAATTGTGGTACTGGCTGGTCGCGGTGACTCACGCCTGTAATCCCAGCACTTTGGGAGGCCAAGGCTGGTGGATCACAAGGTCAGGAGTTTAAGACCAGCCTAGCCAACATAGTGAAACCCTGTCTCTATTAAAATTACAAAAGTTAGCCATGCGTGGTGTCATGTGCCTGTAGTCCCAGCTACTCAGGAGGCTGAGGCAGGAGAATTGCTTGAACACAGGAGGCAGAGATTGCAGAGAGCCGAGATCTCGCCACTGCACTCCAGCCTTGGCAACAGAGTGAGACTCTGTGTCAAAAAAAAAAAAAAAAAAAATTGTGGTACTAATACTGGCCTGTTCTGTACTTCCCAACTTGTTGATGCCTTCAGCTGTCTCATCCACAATTTGCTAAAATGTAAAAAGGTTGCAATCGTTTCTGCCCTGCCAGACTCAGAAGGCTGCAGCAGGAATCAAATGAAAACCCTTATTGTAAAATGTTTGGAACGAATAAAAAATGGCGTACAAATTCGAGTTATCGGTACTTTCTTGTTGTTCCAACAATCCCCTGTTTATTCCACTTTAGAAAGAAATATTTTTGTATATTTGAACGGGGTACTTGATATTTCTTGAGTAAGTGGTGTCATGATAAATACACATCTTGCAACACCAGGCCCTCATCTTCACATTCGGCATATACTGAATCACAGCCTACGTGGCTACCCTGCTTCTCAGGAGTTCCTTTCCTTTCCATTTTCCCAGGAGTTCTGCCAGAATTTGATTGTTTGTATATTTAACTTATATTAAAAATATTACATTTATATATCTTCACAAACTTTGTTTTCAAGAATAAATCAACAACAGCAGAAATATTTGTTTCTCTATCTCACCTCATTCAGTCTATTTCTTGCTTCCTAAAAATAATCACTTCCAATTCTTTTCTGATTTTTTAGTGTCTACTTTCCCATATTTTAATAATATTGTTAATATTGTTGCTGCCTGATTTTCAGCTTTATTCATCATCTATCGACTTCCACTAAAGCACATGAAGGTTAAACACGTTCCCTACTCATCAGTGTCCCCTCCAAACCGCCCCCCAACACACACAACACATCCTTCCCATTTCATCCGATTCTTAGTAAACATACTATAATTTGCTTGGATGAATAGTGTTTAGATCATTATTACTATGTAAATGTTATTCAAAGCAAAACAAGGCAGTTAATAAGACTCCCTTCCTTTCCTAAGCAGTGTTTTTATTTTCTCTGAAGTTATAAAATGTTTTCTTTTATAACATGTGTAGTTTTCTAAGTCCTTACCATTCACCTCTCCCTCAGTCATATGAACCTCCTCTCGGTATATTCAGACATATGAAGGACTCTCTTAGATCTCCTGGAAGAAGTTTTACCTCATGTTTTCTGACTTCTTCCAACCAGAACTAGTTCAATAGCTATTGTCAAGAGACTTTCCTTTGCTACCCTCTTTAAAATTTCCTTCCCCATCCACATCTCTCTCCTTATTCCTGACTTACCCCATATATTTTTCTTTCTTAGTTTATTTCCTTGTTTTGGTGAACAAATTCCCCTTTTAACTTAAGAAAAGGTACGTGGAAGGTAATTGTGAGGTTGTAAATACTGACCATGCTTTTAATTCTGCCCTTACACTGCATTTATTGCTTGCAGTGTATAGATCCAGATAGGCATTCAATTTTCTTAGACCTATGAATATATCCCTTCATTGTCTTTTAGCCTGCAGAAATGCCATGAAAAAATTCAATTTCAGTGTAATTCTTGATTCTTCACATAGGACACTTGTCTTCTTTCTTTCTTTCTTCTCTCCCTGGAAGCATGTGGCATTTCATTACAATAATGTGATTTGGTGTGCTGTGCCAGACACCAAGTGGGCCTCTTTAATCTGAAAACACTCATGCTTCAATTTTGAACTATCATTTATCTAATGATTTTCTCTTCTTTTTTTTTTTTTTGTCTCTCCTTTCAGTACTCCCTTTATTTGGATGTTAGACTTCCTATACTAGTCTTCTCATTTTATTTTATTCCCTCAATAATTTTTATAATTGGGCTTCCTTGCCATACTTTCTGAGATATTTCTTAAGTTTTGTCTTCCAGTTCTATTTTTGTGAGTGGAGTACTGTAATTAAAAAAAACTGAAATTTATTATTTCAATTTTCATATGTTTGGTTTATTTCTTATAGCTTTTAAACATTCTCCAAATATTCTTTTCTTCAATATCATTTCCTATCTTCTATGGATATTGCAGCTAGTATTTTGTTTTGCTTTATTTTTCTCCAATCATCGTAGTCTCTATTTCTTTCAAGACATTTTTTTATTTTGATTAGGTTGATTCTCTTTGTTTTATATTTGAGGCTTGTTATCAAAGGTAAAAGACCAGCTGCTAAAACACAAATCTCTAAATTACTATGGCCTAAGGAACATAGAATACAGAGAGATAGTCCTGGAGTGAGAAACCTAAGTTAGAGGCATAGCTTTGTTCCAAGCAGTCACTTAGAGACCCAGGTTCCTTCTACTGTTTTTCTCTACTGTCACCTAGAGTTTTTGTCTTTGTCTGCACCGTGGAAGCTGAGTCTTATGCCCTAGGTGCACCATCTTGCAGAAAGAAAAAATGAGAGAAATTCCAGGGTCAGTTTCCTTTGAAGCCAATGCGATAGATGTTTTATAAGTCACTTTTACACACATTCCAATTAGCACAGAGTTATCCCTAGCTGCCAAGACAGTCATCTACAAATTTAAGTTCTATTTCTATGGAAGAAGGAAATAGCAGAATTTGGGGACCATGAGTCATCTTTATACAGAGTCTTTCACAAATGTCTAGAGATTTTTGGTTGCCTGCTCAGCTTTGGGAGTTGGCCAGTAAACAGCTGTTGGAAGCTCTGCATGGCGGCATTTGTCTGTTGCAATCTTGGCTGTAGGTTGAACAGGCTGTTGTGCTATTGGGCTTTTCTTGCTTGTTTTTGTTTTATTTTGTTTTGCTTTGATTGGGATGCGTAAGTTTTTCTGTTAGGCTGGCTATATACTTAAGAACATTTTTATTTTCCTGACTGGATGTTATAGGTAATATTGACTTCTGGAATCCTAGTATAGAAGTCTTAAAGTGACCAAATCTCTATGCAAGTTTCACTTAAATTTCATTTGTTTAGATTTCTGTCTCACCCACAACTATATCTGGTGTACTTCAGTACAGAGGTCTGTACATATTATCTCTAAAGAAGAAAAATTCTGCCTTCTGTAAGAATGGGGAGATCTACTGGCTTGACTATGTGGCACTAGGAAAGAGCTCAGGGTTCTAATCCCTTCATGATAGGACTTTAAAACAATTTTCCTGTTTTTGTCCTGGCACCATGCCAATTTGTGTTATGAGGAAGGCTGTTATATAAACCAGACAGTTCTTGGTTCTCCCACTGATGGGGGTCCATGGGTGCAGATCTCCCACTAACAGGCAGGTATTGAGTCTACAGCCCATCTGCTTCCCAGTGGTCAAAATATCGTCAATGTTGCTCCTCTGCCATCCTCTTTGACCTTGTGTGTTGATTCCTTCTTTGTAAAAAAAATTCCCTTATTATTATTTTAGTAGGGTTTTAAGGTAGAAGCTAAGCAGATGTTTTCAATCCACCATATTTCAATTGGAAGCGACCAGCAGTGTAGGAATTGTTCATGTCATACTATCATTTAAAGTATTCAAGGGACCCTCATTGCGTCCATTGCAGAAAAAAATCCATATTCCTTAGCACTGCCTGAAATGTCATTCAAAATCAAGAACCAGTTTCCCTTGCCCACTGTCTATTTCTCCTCAGTTAGGCTACCTTCTGAAAACAATGAATGTTTTACATTCCCTGACCCCAACTGCTAATTTTGCCTCTACTGTGAAGTTTCTCCTGACTCCTCTTCCTAATTTTTGACTGCCCCCCCAAAAACATTTATCTGTTATTTCTTCCTTAATACAAAAAAAACCTGTCATATTCATTTCCTTGATACTATCTTATATTAAGATCAGCTACAAATCAGTCTGCCCTTGCGTCTTTCTCACTGTGTCTCCCATCCTTTGTGAGCTACGTACAGATTAGGTTCTGGGTCTTTTAATTTTTGTATTAGTTTCACACAGTATAGTTACTAATACAGAATATATGCTCCCTGAATATGTGTGAAATACATTGTAGTATTCTGCAGGTGTATATTATTTAGGAAAGTGGGCAAGTATTTGGATTTGTGAGGTATATTTTGCTTTTACAAAATATGTTATATAATTACATATGTAATTAAACATATGTTTTTTGAGTACCTACTATGTACAGTGCTAAATCTCTAATACTGGTTAATCTTGTGATATCTTTCCCTAAGAAGAACAGAAATGATAGCCGGTATTCCAAGTACCTTAAAAAATGTCTGTATGGCTTTTCCATATTGTTCAAAAAACGGGCAAACTTTCAAAATTTCTCTCTGTCTCTCTCACACACAGACACACACACACACACATATTTATAGTGCATTGCTTCTATTACTCTTAGTTAGGATGGCATTGTGTGGAAACAGAATGAGCACTTAACTTGGAGCCAAACAGATAAGAATTGGAATCTTAGTCTGTCACTGACCAGCTAACCATAACTAAGTTTGCACATTCATAAAACAGTGATAGTAGTACTAAGTTTATTATTATTATGGACTAAATAAGTTACTTCTATACCCCCAGCTTCTGATGAACTGTTAATAAATATACATTGCATGGAAAATGAGTGGATGAATTAATTAACACTTTATATTTGTTAATTCCAAGCATGGCAAAGAGGAGGGATGAATAAGTAGACATTTCTTCTCTCCATCTTTTATAAATTTTCTTCCTTTCTAAATTCATTACTTTCTACTAAAATTTTTTTCCTCCTTGCTTCCCTCCTTCATTTCTTTCTTTTCTTTCTTCTTCCTCCTTCTCTTCCATGCTCCCTCCCTCCCTTTCTGCTTCCTTTCATCCTTCTTGCCTTTCTCCCTTCTATCCTGTATAAAAATTCTTCTCCTCCAGTTGCTCCCAGTCAAGGCAACACAGTAATGAACATCATATAAATACTCCAAATAGGGAAAAAGAACTTCTACATTTGAGTTATTTTTAACATCTACATAATATATTATCCTGACATTAATAATTACTTCCAGGTCTCAGACGTCATGTCCACACTGCCTTCTTGTGACATAAGTTTCATTCCATTGCATATGTGCTGTCTGGTTACATGTTTAATCAATAAAATCTATTTTTAGTTTTTAAGATAGAAAAGCAATACTCTTGCAAAATATGACCACTAAGTCAATCTCCATGTCCTTTGGAGCCCTTGCTGTGTCTATTGCAATTACTGAGTATCCACTCTGGGCTAACACATTATATTCATCAACTCATTTATTCTATGCAGCAATCCTACAAGCTGGATGTGATTCTACCTGTGATGAACAAATGACAAAAATGAGGTTCAGGGAGCTTAAAAGTTTCTTGTACAACATCTCAGAACTAAGTGGTAGAATCAGTATGCAAATTCAGCATTTTCTACAAAGCGCACGTCTTTCCACCACACCAGGCTATCTCTCTTGACAGACTCTCTTGACGAAAAGCAATCTGGTTTCCTTGACTGAACTTCTCATCTACTCTTGCTTTGGCATAATTATGGTCTGAGTTTCTCAAACACCTGGACAGAAATGTGTTGCCAAGTAACGTTAAAAAAAAATTACATCCCCCACAATTTTCATAATACAGCAATGTTGATGCAGACAGCAGCTGCTGTATTATATGGGGCATGCAGAATAAAGCCAACAGCGGGTAAGCTGGGCCAAGTGTGGGCGGCTCTCTGAGATTTTAAAGTCCGCCATGAATTGAAGATGAGAGACTTCTCTGAGTCCCAGCTCCTTTCTTAAGATATTGTGCTATATGAGGTCACACATATAGAGATATTTGAGAAGCATTTTCTTAGGAGAAATGTTTCATGCTTCAGGACTTGTGGTCCATCTTTTTTGTTGTTGTTCTAAACCCTGCCTTTTGATTTTATTTCTGCTGATTCTGATTTCCTCATATTTCATATCTATTTTTTCTCTCCATTCCCACTGCCATTAGCATCAGGCCAACTGCCCCTCTCTCTCTCTTTTTTTTTTTAGTTAAAACAACCTGTAACTCATTCTCTTACTTCTAGCCTAGCTGCCAGGTTAGTTTTCTCTTACTTTTGTACCAAACTTAATGGCTTAAAACAATTTATTATTTTATAGTTCTGGAGGTCAGAAGTCAGAAATCGATTTCACTGGGCAAATATCAAGGTGCCCATAGTGCTGTGTCCTCTGGAGGCACTGGGAAAGAATCTATTTTTCTAGCCTCTTCCAGCTCTAGATTCCACTCACATTCCTTGCCTCACAGCCCCATCTTCAAAGCCAGCCATATAAGGATGAATCTTTCTTATGATGTAGGGACGAATCTTTCTTTGGATGCCATCTCTTTCATTCTTTCTTTCTGCCTCTGTCTTCTGTTTACAAGGATCCTTGTGATTATATTGCGCTCATGTGAATAATCCCACAACTCAACATTGTTAACTTAATCAAATCTACACAGTCTCCTTACAATGCAGTGTATTCACAGGCTCTGGCCATTAGAATATGGACATCTTTGTTCCTTGCTTTCTCTTCAATGTTCTGACACCTGCTCACCTAAAGACCCATGTTTCTAAACCTTTTCCCAAATGTGGATGAACCTGACCAAATAATATAGTGCCACTCCACCTTATTTTTCACCATCTGTAAAATAGGAATATTAATAGTGTTTTTTTTAACAAGATTGCTGTTAAAAACATAAAACTCCATTCTTTGTCCTGAAAAAAGTCATAATCCATGTTGATGTATGTAGTTCTCTGACTTACATTTCTAAACTTTTCTGTCTCATAAGGTAGCCACTAGCCACATGGAACTATTTAAATTTTAATAAATTGAAAGTAACTAGAATTAGAAATTCATCCCCTCCATTACCCAGACACATTTCCTATGTTGGCTAGTGGATGCTATGTTGGACATGGCAGATATAAACATTTCCATCACTATGAGAGTTCAATTAAACCTTCCTTTTAAACTATTAGCATCCAATATTCAGTTGAACTTGTTAAATCGAGTTCAGCCTAAAGCTGCATCCTTGCATATTTTAAGTTCAGCCTAAAGGTGTCTCTGTACATTGAGAACTACAACCTGAGTTGACAGCTGAGTAGATTACAGTCTGTATATAACCAGAAAAGCACCTTAAACAAAGGTATGACTTCTTATGTAAATTTGAAAGAATGTTATGAGTTCCTAATATACAGGGGCAGACATCCTTAAAAATGCAGATTTCCTTTATAGATGTAAATTTCTTTTACAAAAGAGTTTCAATATAGGCAATTAAATTCCAAAAAGGTGTATTTTAGTTTAATAGGGTGTTTTTAAAACAGCTACTGTTTTTTAGCTAAAATTACTCAGTTCAGGGTAATGGGTCAAGCCCATTAAGGAATAGGGCTTACAAAGCATTGTATGCCTGGACTTAGCATGGATAGATCTGAAAAAGAAATAAGGTATACCTGACGGCCTACCTTATATACATACCTTATCTAGGATAGCTTTCCTTCCACCTTTGGGATGGGATAATAACTAGGACAAAAGTTTAGCAAATTTAATTTTTTTCAATTAGTCACATAAGCATTTTATTTGACTTTTATAAAGTCTTTAAATAAAAGTATTGAAATCTTTTTAGAAGATATCTAAATTTGTTGCCTAGTTAAAAATACTTAGGGCAATGAAACCAGTAATTGGAATATTGATAGACAGAATGTGGAGAAGAAAAAGTATTTAAAAGCCTGCAAATGAAAATCCTTTATGAGAGCTATAGGAGCTGCTTCTGTGTGTTTGTATATCTATATGTGTTATGTGTATGTGATATTTGGCAAATAAAACTGGTTTTTAAATTGGTAAAATAGAAATTGTTTCAAAATTATGAGTTAAATAAAATTAGCTACTTGCTTGATTTGACTGTGAGCTTATGTCTTTGGTTTAGAGTCTCTGGATTCAGAGGTCTGGATAGATGGCTACAATCAGGTCCGGATAGATGGCTATAATCAGTTCTGGATAGATGGCTATAATCAGGTCTGGAGACATGTTCTTAGTGCCTAGACCAGCAGCTACAAGCCAGAATCAAGCCAGATATGGCCCCTTCTCCCTCTGCTTTCCGTGTTTTGCCTCCTGGCTATTTTAGGAGGGGTTGGATCCTCAAGGTATAGCCTTCACAGCTTTGACTTCTGTCCTGATGGATGGATGCAGACAGGTCCTGACCTTCACAGTCCTCTTGGGTGCCACGTGGCTACTTATGACCTAGAATTACTGGGGGAAGACATTAGGGAAGCTACCAGTGTAGTTTGCAGCTTCAAAATTATTTCCAGTAATCTAAAATCCTAGAGTCATGTTAAGTTAAAATAGGTAATAGATAATCATAAACTGTCTGAGTCATCTTTAAGATACTGAAATATTAATTATTAAACATGAGTTTAAGTTTACATACCTTGACATGTTGTTTTATATGGCACAGAAAAGCTAAATATATTTAGATTTGTTAATAAACAATAATTTGAAGAATTGAAGTTTCTTCAAACTTTAGAAAATTGAATTTTGAAATGAAATTGAAATTCCTTCAAACTTCAGAAAACTTTGGAAAACTATTTTTCTAAAAAAATTATAAAATTTTTTATCTACAAATACTGATACAAAATTACTTTCAAAATTACTTTTGAGGTTTTTCACTAGAATTAGGTTTACTAAGAGTTAAAAACTACTAGATATGATAGAAACAATTCTGTATGCAGAGTGTATAAACTAATGCAAAATATGCATTTGATGAGGAAAGTTAAAAGGGCATAAAAATGTGTGTTAAAAATTTTGTCTGGTTTCTTAAAGGTTTCAGATTGAAGGAGTAAAAAATTTGATAAAATGAGATAAATATAGAAAGTTGGAAAAAATGTAAAATGGAAAGTTTATGAAAATCTTGTGGTTAAAAGATGATAGATTTGACAAATTTATTTATGATGTTTTATTAAAATTAGTTTTAATATTGATAATACACTAATACAAAAGTAAAATTTGGTTTTCTGTTTTGAACAAAAATTTTGTGTATTATTAATAAGACACACTAAAATATTTTTATTCCCCTTTTAAGTAAACTGCAAAAAGGGGGAAAATGGGGAGAGGAAAGAAAGAGACAAATTTCATCTCATGATATCTTAGGTCTTTGATGGTTTGGAAAACTGACTTTTTTATCAAAGAGTACAGGTTTTTGTTTCTAAAAATCTTTTAATTGTCACTTTGGTTAAATGAGTGACTATTGCTTTACAGTGACCTGTTATCCTACTTTGGTCAAGTATTTTAAACCTTTTACATAGTTGACAGGCTTCCCAAAATCAAATTTCAGTTTCAAAATTAAGTCGTTTTTGCCCTCTAACTTTGGGTTGCTACAGAGAGCACCTGAAGCACCCAAAAGAGAGGTAAACAGGATTATTTGACATGTTAAGTTAGATGGGAATCATTGTCAAATAAGAAATAATGTTTAACCTTCTTCAGGTTATATCTTAATGAATGTGTTCCAAAATTGTATGGAATTTCCAAAATTCTAATATATCTGAGTATATGCTATCAATCATAATTATGGTTATTAAGTAATTGTAGACCACAGAAATAACCAAATTTCCTTGTCAATTGTGTCTTTAATTATGACTATTTTAAATTCACAGTTAATTGCTTAATTCTGATGCAGTTTCTGAAAACTCCACCAGCACTCAAAATCCTAGAATATGGTGTCTTTAAGGAGGTTCATGAAAGGATGGAAAAGGCCCTGAAAATCACTCTTGAATATAGGTTTCTATTGACTTTAAAATCATATTATTTGGACTGGGTAAGAATTCCTGGAACTTTAATGGAAAGACTGACTGGTTTATAAAACTGCTAACCCAAGCAGAACAAAAATTAATTGAATACCAAGATAATACTTTGCCAGATTTGTATGTTAAATCAGCCAATACTGAAATTGTTTAGATACACAATTTGAATGAACTCCATGGCCTAAGTTAAATTACCTATGATAATCCATCAGTTACCAGTGCTATGCACCTAAATTGGAGAAACAACTGGTATTCAAGAGGACATGAGTCCAATGTTAAGCATGGACTCCTGAAGAACCAGAACAGCCACCTTGTCCTTCCTGAGTCTTTAAAGCTTTTGTTATTAAAAGTTTTGCATTCCATGACTCATCATGGAAAAAATAAAATGATCCAAATTATATACGTGTGTGTGTGTGTGTGTGTGTGCGTGCGTTGACTTCTAAATTGCTAAAATTTTTTGTGACCAATGTTTGGTTTGTCAAACCCGTGTTCTTGGGAAGAAAATGAAAACTTCAGGTGCATTCAGCTACCTGACGGGCCGTTTAAACCTTTATAGAGGGATTTCATTCCATTATCATTTCTTCAATGCATGTTTTCTGGTTATATCAAAGCTTTTCCATCTATGAGGGCTGATATTATAATAGTAGCTTATTATGCCACAGAGTGTTTTCACCATGTAATGAAAGCTTATCATGGTTCACCGACTGAAAACAATCAACCCCTTCACAATCAAGAACCAAAAGATTGGATCTTCTGAGAACATCAGAGAGAGTGCCCTTGCCAACCATACTGCAGCAAAACTTTGGGACCTTAAACCTTGGGTTCATAACCTCACAACTCAGAAAAGCCCCTCCACACTATTGGAACTGTACACCCATTGGAAACCTTAAGATAAAGCTAACTAGGGAGGTTTCTCTGCTGAAGAAGATAGCATCCTTGATGTGGATAGCTTTTTCCCAAGATCGTGGATCAAGATTTCTCTATTAAGATGAGACTCCTAACTTACTTTTTTTTTCCCCTTGCTTATGCCTCTGTGAACAATAGAAGTGAAAGGGGGGTCTATTGTGTGTGCTCATGGGGTATACTTTTATTTGTGAAGGATTTTGAAGCCAGCCTCATACCTGAATAAACTTATGACTTGACAGATGGAAGATGAAGGCCCAAAGTGGGTGAGAAACTTTAATGGTATATACATTGCCTCATAATCAATCAGAAACCAAACATTAGTCCACTCCTCTTAATCTACATCCTAGGTTAAAGAGAACATTGCCAGGAGGCCTTCACTCTTCTAGAACGGTATAATTTGTTAGGTCCTTTCTTCCATGGTTTGGAGTAAATGAGGCAATGATTAGAACTTTACTCTCGTGATAGGCTGTATAGCAGTTTCGACTTTAAATTCTGTTGTGAAGGTTATGCAAAATAATAGAATTGCTCCAGATCACATACTGGCTAAACAGAGAAGTATCTGTGCAGCTGCTGGCACTTGTTGCCCATGGAGAAATATAACATATCAGGTATTATAGAGATTCAGTTGTAAGGGATTAATGAATCCCTTACATGAAGAGACTGCTTAGTTAAAGAGAGTAGGCTCTAGGCTGGGCGTGGTGGCTCATGCCTGTAATCTCAGCACTTTGGGAGGCAGAGGGAGGTGGATCACAAGGTCAGGAGATCAAGACCATCCTGGCCAACGTGGTGAAACCTCATCTCTACTAAAAATACAAAAAATTAGCCAGGCATGGTGGCATGTGCCTGTAGTCCCAGCTACTCAGGTGGCTGAGGCAAGAGAATTGCTTGAATCCAGGAGGCAGAGGTTGCAGTGAGCTGAGATTGTGCCACTGCACTCCAGCCTGGGCCACAGAGTGAGATGCCATCTCAAAAAAAAAAAAAAAAAAAGAGAGAGAGAGTAGAGAGTAGACTCTATCTAGCTTATTTATCTAGCTCATTCTTTGATCTATTAGATTTTAAGTGATTTGGTTTATGGGGACCCTGGCTAAGGAGCATACTCCAAACTCATGGTATTTTCCTACTGATAGTTATAATAGTAGCCTTCCTGGTGCACTGTATTCTCTTAAAAGTTTTAAATGTTCACATGCAGCCATCTTTAGAATGTAAAAGAATGTCAACCTCCCTTCAACTGGAATGACAAGAGCTTAAAGAAATGTGTGAACTTGAGGGTACCATAACCTATGAATGACATGCTATGACCAAAAACCCAAAATGATGGTAACTGGGAGTGGCACTAAGGCCCTAGGTTTTGGTCACACTCTCACCTATGTGAGAACCTGACCAGAATGGGGGAATTTTTAAACAAAGTTATGGGAGGCCATTGTTTTGAACTGAGCTCATGCACCAGCCCCCAACAGACCAGACCAAACAAAAACAGAGTAACTTGGGCTAAATATGACATAATCAAACTAAGACATTAGAGAAACACATGGATCCTAAAACAAACCAGATTTTGTTTTTCTCCTGTTCCAGCATAGGAGGTCACCTCTACTCTGACTGTTACAAAAAAAATAACCTGAAGTTCTTGTTTCCCCCTTATAAAACCCACTGCTCTGCTATTTTCCAGATGGTTTCAGGACCAAATAAATACATTTATGATGGCAATAGTGACATCAATGACTAAAGTTTTGGTCAGTCTCTCAAGATTGAGAGGATGATCAAATGGTGAGGGTTGTTAAATCAAGTTTAGCCTAACTGCCTCCTTACATATTTTAAATTCAGCCTAAAGGTTTCTCTGTACATGGTGAACTATAACCTAAATGCAGTTGTAAACAGGCTGCAGTCTACTCTGGTGCCAATCACTGAGTTTGGCCAATCAAAGGTGCCCAACTGTTTAAACTGTGTTCACATAAGGCAAACACTGAATTGTAACCAATCCAGCTGTTTTTTTTTATTTTTATTTATTTATTTTTTTACATCACTTTCCTTTTTCTGTCCATAAATCTTCTTCCACCATGTGGCTGCACTGGAGTCTCTGAGCCTACTCTGGCTCAGGATGCTGCCGGATTCATGAATCATTCTTTGCTCAATTAAACACTTTTATCATCTAAAGCCAGAGTAGGCTCAGGAGTGGGGAGGGATAGCATTAGGAAATATACCTAATGTAAATGATGAGTTAATGGGGGCAGCACACCAATATGGCACATTTATACATATGTAACAAACCTGCACGTTGTACACATGTACCCTAGAACTCAAAGTATAATAAAAAATATATATGTCGTCTAAAAAAATAAATAAACACTTTTAAATTTAATTCAGCTAAAGTTTTTCTTTTAACAAACTACATAAAATTAGTACATATAATTTGTAAATGCAAAATAATCAACCATTAGCAACACTGCACTGTTAAACGACATGCCTCTCAGATACCAGTGGTCACCTCAAACTCAACATATTCAGGAGGAACTTCTTTATACTCTCATTACCCTCAAAAATAGCCAGCTGAGAATTAATGTGAGCCCAAATCTGGTTCACACCTTCATTTCATACACAGAAACACTATAAGCAATTTCAAAATCAGGTTTATAAGTTGATCTTTAAAAAATCCATACTGTATTTATTTTCTGTACAACTGTAAATAGTCCTGAGGTTGTAACATGGTCTTTTACAAACTGGTCTGCATTTTTAAGGTTTCCACCTTAAGTTATCTTTTTTTAAAATTTAATACATGCATTTAGCATTCCTAAAGAGTTCTTGGCAAGCATAAACTTGGCTCTTCTGGTTTAAAACTTATGGATGTGGTGGCCAATGTAGGAAATAAAAATTCAATTTTTAGCAATTTAATGGGACACCTAACACTCAAAGTTTTGAATTTTTGCATCTCTATAAAATTCATTAAGCCTCCTATTAAATTACTGTTAAATAACTTAGACATACTGCTAGAATTGAGATCCCAGTTCCTAGTTCCCTATACACTTATTGAGTATTCTGTCAAGTAGCTGATACAGCTGCAAACCAAGGGAAAAATTCTGGAATGAAAATACCACAAGAACAGGGTACAGGGGTATTGGGTTTTTGATGCTGAATTCCCAGCATCTAATACAATGTCTGACACGTAGTAGGTACTCAATAAATATGTAAGAAAGATTAAAATACTTAATATATCTTGTATTAATAAAGATTATTACATCCAATTATAATGTTATATAAACACCTCCAAACTGTTTAACATAAACACATGCAAATTCATGTTTGTGTGTCTCAGAATGAGTGTTGGAGTCCTAACTTTATAGGGTACAACACCCTCACTTTACAGATGAAGAAACAGATTCCAATAGCTAGCATGACTTTCTCATTTAGTGGCAGCAAATAAGCGCAAAAGTAGCAACAGTAAAACCACTTGTCAAACGAATTATTGTAAAAGTTGCCATTTATGTAGCACTTAAAAGTACCAGGCCCTGTTTTAGCTTCTTTAAATACATTAGCAATTTTAATCCTTACAACAACCCTATGAGGTGAGTGTTTTCACTATGCTCATTGGACAGATAAGAAAACTGAGTACAGAGAGGTGAAATGACTGTCTCAAGGTTGCCTGGTCACACCAAAGCCAGGAAGTGTGGTTCTAAAAATTTTATTCTTTTAATTTACTTATTTATTATTTTTGAGACAGGGTCACACTCTGTCGCCCAGGCCAGAATGCAGTGGCAGGATGATTGTCTTACTGCAGCCTTGACTTCCCTTAGCCTCGTGGGTAGGTTTTGTTTCGGCAACCTAGCTAAGGAGTCTGTGAGCACATGCAAATACAGGCTCAGCATCTGAGTTAAACACTTGGAGAGAACTTGCTCTCCATGATCAAGTAACCAGAGTTGGGAGTAGCCCTTCCTGCCTCCAGAGGGCTGGATTTGCAGCTTCCTTCATTTTTCCTTTTTGTCTTCTCATCCCTGATCTGGACGACCACAGGACAGAATGGCAGCATTCATCCCTGAATTCTGACTGTGAGTCACTTTCTCTGCCTTATGTAAGTACTTTGATTCTTACAGGCATGCCTGTGCACCTGTGTTAGTGAAAAGGCATCAACTTTTTTTTAGTATGGTTTCATTTGACTACAAACAAGGGTGGGATGGAGGAGATGACAGCCTCTCTGAACTTGAGATCTCCTTGAACAATGAAATTAGATTTCCCTTTAAAATACAGAACATTCTCAGCCTCAAAGGCCTAGAGTTAGCAGATGGTCAAACACTTCCCAGGCAAAGCCCTGGAAGACTCAAAAAAAAAAAAAAAAAAAAAAAAAAAGTCTTTCTTCTGGGAATGGCAAATATCTCTGCTTTAACTGTTCCATAAAAAAGTAGAGGGATGGCTATTTCCATAAGGAAAGAAATTGCCAACTGTTTCAGAGAATTACCATTCATCTAAATAAAACAATATTTTTTTGTTTCTGTTTTCTTAAAATTTTCATTGTCATTTCCTTCTACAAGCAGAGTAATTACTCTTCTTTTTTCACAGGCCAGGAATAAGCATGATGTAAGGTTTTCTACATAAAACTAAAATTTCATGTTTAATAGTAATCTTACCAAGCTTTCAAAAGTGACACTTGAACAAAAACGAATCCAATTACAAAACCAATTGAAAACATTCTTTAACTCCAGAAACGTCCCTCTTATATTCTTTGATATTTATAGTGTGAATATGTTTGTATTTTTTTCTCCTCATATTTTATTACCTAGATTTCCCTCTATTTGGTTATTAACAATGTATGGGCAATATCCTCTATTTTGTGCCAGGCACTAAAATGCTCAAAATATACTTATTAATTAAGTAGCTTCTGAAGATCTGATGGCTTTCTAGACAGATTCATGATATTATCACTGTTGCCTTGAGAAATTTATTTCAGGTGTTTGGGGGTTCTTTTATCCTCATCTCTGAGCAAGCCTTGAGGCTATGCCTGAGAAGGCAGAAGCTGTCACACGTGTGTGCTCAACATAAATACATTTTTATGCTATATTCAGTTAGGCCAGAGGTATTTAAGAAACATGAGGCAACGCTGCAGCTACAACAACAACCACAAAAACTATTCCTTTTTAAGGTTTACAAAATACTAATGTTGATTGGGACACTGTACTCTAATATGTTTTAGTATTGAATGGCATAAAAACACATCTGCTTTGCATAGTGTGTAGTATCAGGTACCTACTACCAAAATACCTTTGTGTACTGAACAACCACAAAATCTCTGGGGTCTAGAACAACATGCCTTTATTGACCATCTGTCTGAGAGGTCATCTGGATGGCTCTGCTGATCTTGTCTAGGCTCCTTTAAATGAAGGCTGTCACCTGGCATTCAGCTGAGCAAGGTTGGTTTTGGCTGGGATGACCTGGGTAACTTACTTCACTCCACAAGTTGCTCATCCTCCAAAAGACTAAGTGAGGCATGATCTTATGGCAGAGGCACAAAGAGAGCAGTTAAGCTCAATTACACAGAGTTATTCAAACCTCTGCTTCTATCACATTGTCTAACATCCCTTTGGCCAAAGCAAGTCACATGGCTGAGCACAGAGCCAAAGGCAAGGGCGTATTTCCCTGCCCAAAGTGGAAATTTACTGCAGTTGTTTGGCCCAATCATGGGTCTAAGGAGGAGTGATGAATTGAGTACATCTTCAGAATCTACCACACCCATTATTTGGAGAAAAAAAGAGTAAGATTATAATTCTAATCATTAATGAAACACGATAATCTCTTGAAAAGGTCAAGGACTGTGTGTGAGTACTAGACTAATAGACTAGACTAGAAAATGATCAATACAACATAAACATTGGTAGTAGTTTATGGTTTGAATTCTATCTAAACATTAAGCTATGACTACATATTGGAGACGTTTGAGGTGAAATAGGCAGAGTATATAAGGATAAAATTGAATAGTATCCATGAATGTGAATATAACAGAAAACTGGTCTCCATTAAATACTTTCACTTAAATGGGTTTAATATGGACAGAATTTGATTGAAAGTAAACAAATAAAAATACTTTCTGGCCTCCTTGCTGTTACTTGAGTACTCTAGGCAGGTTTCCACCTCAAGTCTTGGGTGCTTTCTATTATTCAGCTTCCAGTGCAATTTATCCACTCACAGTAACACGTCCTCTCATTAATAAGACCTCTGTTTGAGTAAGATCTCCCCAGAGAGGGCTTCTGTAGTCCATTCTCACCCTGCTATGAAGAAATACCTGAGACTAGGTAATTTATAAAGAAAAGAGACTTAATTGGCTCATGGTTCTGCAGGCTATACAGGAAGCATGATGCTGCCATCCGCTCAGACCTTCTGGGGAGGTCTCAGGAAACTTACAATCATGGCAGAAGGCAAGGTGGGGGCAGGCACTTCACATGGCCAGAACAGGAGGAAGGTGGGCGGGGGAGGTGCTACACACTTTTAAACAACCAGATGTTGCCAGGACTCACTGTCACAAGAACAGCACCAAGCGGATGGTGCTAAATCATGCATTAGAAACCTCCTTCATAATCCAATCACCTCCTCCCACCTCCAATACTGGATATTACAACTGAACATGAGATTTGTGCAGGAAGACATATCTAAACCATATCACCTTCTGTAAGGACCTTACCTAAAGGAGTTCTTCCTTGCCCTTTAAGATTCAACCTCTTGCCCAGCTCATCTTTCCTCAGGAAATAGAATAGGTTGAATAGCAGGAAGATACACATAGTAAATGGCACACTATGTGTATCTTCCTGCTATTCTGCCTCACCCATGTAATGTAAGGTCTCTGAAACCAAGGATCATTTCCAATCCCTCCTTACTATATCCCAATGCCTAGAATAATTCTGGCATACTGTCAGTGCTCTCCACAATTTTTTTTAAGTGAATTGACTGATTGGCTGAATGATATTAGCTAACTAAAAGTGACATATCCACCCTACTATCTTTTTTTTTTTTTGATAGGGAGTCTCGTTCTGTTGCCTAGACTGGAGTGCAGTGGGACAATCTTGGCTCACTACAGCCTCCGCCTCCCAGGTTCAAGCAATTCTTCTGCCTCAGCCTCCTGAGTAGCTGGGACTACAGGTGCACGCTGCCACACCTGGCTAATTTGTGTATTTTTAGTAGACATGGGGTTTCACCATGTTAGCCAGGATGGTCTTGATCTCCTGACCTCGTGATCTGCCCACCTTGGCCTCCCAAAGTGCTGGGATTACAGGTGTGAGCCACCGTGCCCGGCCCACCCTACTGTCTTTTATGCACACATGCTGTTGTTGGAGAGGTGACTTCATTTACTTTTTTCTTTGAGAAATATGTACCTCTATCTCTACTTTTCCTCAGTTTCTCTTGACTCTTCAGATTTATTTTATAGCTGCTTCTTCCCATCCATTCACATATGTCTTAATGATCTCTCCTGGTGCTGGAAGTTAGGACTAAATTGCCGCTACTTAACTCTACATGGCTCCTTGGTATACAATTGGGCTGGTAGTGTGGCTCTAACAAAATGTGGCTACATTGAATTTTGGGTAATAGACGTTTGACAAAGATAACGGCTTGCCAATAAGTTATTATAGTGACCTATACATAAGAATAGTGGCTGTATTTTATATAGCATGTATAGACGTTTGAAATTGCAAAATGCGGAATAATGTTCTTTCGTTCTAAATATAAAAACTGTATTTTTCATAAAATAGCATCTTTGTGTGGAAAATGGTTGTTGGATTTTTTAAGTTTCAAGATAAATTACACTTGGAGAGCTTGGTCAACTTAACCATCTTGGAGATCTACAATATTAGTATATAAAAAGTTCTGAGAACTCCTTTAGTAAAGGAATAATTTTGTTGAAACCGGAAGACTTCAAACTTATTTGACCACAAATCTGATTGATGCATTTGTTTGCTTGCATTATTTGTTACTTTCTTGTTTGTTTGCATTTTACAAGGTAGCTTACATATTCAGTGGCATGTATTTGAGAAAAGACTTTTCTATTAATAATTGTATACGCTATCACTTGCTTATAACTGTAATGCCTTGCTTAAATTTAGAGCCTTTGTTGCGCATTCCTCTTTTAGAGACTCTTAGAATATTAGTCACTCAGTGACCAACATAAGTCCCACAGTAGTTTAGTATTAACCTACTAGAGCCAGCCTTGAAATTATTCTCAGAGATAATACTCAAGGTTGAAGCAGCAGATGGAGCCCAGAGGTTAAGTACAAGTGAGACTCAGAGATGTTAAACAATGTGCCAGGTAGTCTGTCCAGGAAGAGAGTATAGACTTCATCTGAATTTTATTTCTGCTGAGGATATTGGTGTGTTAGTAAATTCTGAGTTTCTACTACTTATTTGAATAATGGTAACAATCACACACACACACACAAATGGTAAAAACAATTAACAATTGCTTAGTGTTTAGTATATACCAAACATTGTCCTTAGTCTTTTATAAACGTTAATTCCTTTAAATAGTTAACACTATTATTGACACTCTTTTCCAGATGAAGAAAATGATGTACAGTTGAGTTGCTGCTGAATAGCATACAACCAGTGAAGAGAGTGTGAACTCAGGAAGTCTAGGCCAAAAGACTAAAATTCAAATCAGGACTGTATACTGTACTGTTCTTAGTACAATGGTAATCCATAGCAATGCCAGGTTACTGGTATGCACATCTTGCACTATATATATAGGATAATATCATATTTTTTATAGAAATAAATATATATTTATAATATATATTTTGTATTCTTCCAAGACACAGTGTTTAATAATTTTTAGTCAATACTGTGTACTTTGCACTATGAGGAACATATAAATAACAGACTACACTTTCCTACTCCATTAGGAAGTACACACCATTTGAGAAGTCATAACTATGCAGAAAAAGTTGGAGCACAAAAGTATACCCATCTTATTTTTGAATTTCAGAAAATGCAATGAATGGAATTATACCCCTTATCCTGTGTAAAAATGTCAAAAAGCACTCATTACCAAATGACATTTAGGCCCTAGAATATTTTTGCCACCTGTCATCTTGCTTCCTCTCACCTGTATAAATGGCATTTATCTCTGTTGACATCGTGATTATAATGTTATCACTGCTTTTCACTTATTTCTACTAACCCATGACAGATTTCTTTATTCACATGCCATTCATTTGACATTTATTTGCTGTCCTTAATTTGTATTTAAATATGAATTCCTAAAATCTGCCTTGATTATATGTTGCTGCTAAGCTGATATCTCTCATTACCTTTGAGATTATTCTGAATAGAAAGTAGATAGTGATATTCATTCACCCTTTTAATACATTTCATAGCAGTATAAACAACAGGTAATGTTCTGGACAGTGGTTTTCAAACTTGAAGTTTGGGAATATCAAACTTTTTTCTCCCCCAGCACACATAGGTTGTCAACATACCATGACTGTTGGAATTCTGACATGTGGGAGAAGTGAGCTTATCTTTTGACAAAAGCATTCCGCATATTTGATGGGTAATTGTGTATGTCAACTTGATGGGGCCACAGGATGCCCAAATAGTGTTTAGGTATTATATCTGGGTGCGTCTGTGAAGATGTTTCTAGAAGAGTCTAGCATTTAAATGGGGAAACTGAGTCAAGCAGTTCCCAAGTGGGTGGACATCACTTAATCCATTGAAAGCCTGAATAGCACGAGATGGAGGAAGGCTGAACTCACTCTCTGCCTGTACTTTGAGCTCAGACACCATTCTTCTGTCTTTTGTGCTTCTGGTTCTCAGGCCTTCAGACCTAGACAGGAATCTATACTGCTAGATCTCTGGATCTGAAGCCTTCGAACTACATTGCTAGCTTTCCTGGGTCTCTAGCTTGCAGAAAGCAGATCATGAGACTTCTATGGTCCCTTAAACCAAAACTGCATGAGAAATCTATCTATCTATATATGGATATATGAATAGATAGCTACGTATATATATAAATAAGTATGATATTTTCCTATATACAAATATATGTATAATATTCTATTATCATATAATATAGGATATTATCCTACTGTTTTTGTTTCTCTGGAGAACGCTAATATGCTGTAATTTTGAACTGATTTAAAAAAATATATACGGGGGTTTATTATGGCAAGAGGATAACGTGGCTAGAAGAAGAGGAGAGGGAATAGGAAACAAAACAATTAAGGAAATAATTTTTTAAAACGACATAAAAAATAAAAGTTTTTCTTATTCATTGATTCATTCATATATTCATTAAATCACATGTCAAAAGTTTTTTGCTCTGGTCTTATGACCTGTAGTCATTAAAGATGAACAATACCCAAAAATAAACTAAAGAATTACTTGTGTTTTCTGACCACAGTGCAGAACACTCAAGGTTGTCTAGACACTGATTCTCTTACCCTTCAAATATTCTTTGAAATAAGTGAACCATCTCAACAACTAGGGAGCTGTTTCTTGAGCTAGACTTTAGTCTTTCAATTTCATATTCCAATTAGTGTGACTTTTTTGGGCTACCGTAGGCAGACAACTTCAAGTTCATAGGGACACTTAAGGTGTCTTTCCAAAAAATATATAATCAATAAGTTAGTCAAAGCACTGCATCATCTCTGATGAACTGAAGTATGTTAAGATCCATGAGTCTCACAATGCAGATCAATTCCATTTCTCCATTATTGAATTGTTATCCATTTGAAAGCACCACCAGGCTGGGCACGTTGGCTCACGCCTGTAACCCCTGAAGTTTGGGAGGCCAAGGTGGGCGTATCAGTTGAGGTCAGGAGTTTGAGACCCGCCTGGCCAACATGGCAAAACTCCATCTCTACTAAAAATACAAAAAGTCCCCAGGCATGGTGGCAGGCACCTATAATCCTAGCTATTAAGGAAGCTGAGGCAGGAAAATCACTTGAACCCAGGAGGTGGAGGTTGCAGCAGTGAGCCAAGATCGTGCCACTGCACTCCAGCCTGAGTGACAGAGCGAGACTCCATCTCAACAAAAAAATAAATTAAATAAAGACAGTGGCACAGACAAGAAGTATCTAACGAAATAATTATATCCATTCATAATTAGCCACCATCTAGATTAAATAAATCATCCATATTTAATTTTGATAGACAAATCATTTTCCCAAAAAGAGTTTCCAAAGGCTTTATTGAACATTAAAGAAAGTAAACTCACCTAGAAAAGGTAATATTGATTTCATTTCTTCCAAATTAGACTCTCTGTATTTTGTCTACCCAATGACTTCTGTTTAAAAAAAAATTAGATTCAACTTTTGTATGAAAAGGCAGATTTCAACTAATGAATTGTGTATTATTATGAACCTGCACTCCACCTTGTTATTAAGATTTATGAATTGTGAAGTTTACCAATAAAAATTGTATTGAGATGTTGCCCCTAAGCAAGGGGAAATTGTACCTTCTAGACATGACATATGTGGCATTTGCAATATCCTTTAAAGGAAAAAAAAATACATACCAGGAGTAATTAGTAGAATATTTTGATATGTGCTGGCTGAAGATTGTTTTACAATGTAAGATTTTAGCATAATTGCATCCCCCTCACCTCTGCGAGCACGTAAGTGTTCTTACAGCATATGATAGAAAGAACCCTCAAATGCCACATTCAGATATGTAGTATTTTTCTTAGGAAAACATCATATTTTATTACTGTGGCTTTTTCCAAGTAAATACTGGAAAATATACAAGTCCCATTCAAATAAGTTGCATTAGTTAGTGGATGGCCATAGATGCATACGCTTCTAATATATTTGTTTTTTGTTTTTTGTTTTTTTTTTTGAGATGGAGTCTCACTCTGTCACCCAGGCTGGAGTGCCATGGTGCAATCTTGACTCACTGCAACCTCCGCCTCCCGGGTTCAAGCAATTCTCCTGCCTCAGACTTCTGAGTAGCTGGGATTACAGGCACGCACCACCACACTCGGCTAATTTTTGTATTTTTAGTAGAGATGGGGTTTTGCCAATGTTGGCCAGGCTGGTCTCGAACTCAAATGATCCACCCACCTCAGCCTCCCAAAATGCTGGGATTACAGGCATGAGCTACCGCGTCTGGACTTGATTTTTCAAATTATACTCATTTTAATGAAAAAACTTATTTCAAGTCTAATTCATGACTGATTTTTAGAAATACAAATGTCTTTTTCCCAAAAAGCTTTACAGAATGGCTTTTAGCTTGTGAATCAATGTGTCAGTAATTCAAAATATACCATATATGACGATGATCAAGATGACTTTTTATGTATTTTTTTCCTCATCTATATAGTTTTCATGTCCCAAATGATTTTTGGGAGACAATTATCCATGAGACTGCCATATTTCTGCATGCCTTGTGAAGTGAGGCAGCAACTGCCCTTTGTTCGGCACTATCTGTTCATGAATATTTTGTTAGTAAGAATAGGAACAGAAACTGGAGAAAATGGCAAGCATACTTCAGTCCAGTGCAACAAAGACAAGGTCTCACCCCAGAACCTAGGGAAGCATATTGTCTGCCCGTTATAAAAGGTGACAGTTCCCTAAGTTCAAGTCTCCTTTCCTGAAACACCACCTACAGAGGGCAGGTATCACCTGGTCCTCTTCACATCACGGATTGGGAAATGGGGGTTGGGGAAATACAATAGAACTGTTACCCTGACTATTACTATTTTTTTGTTTGTTTGATTGTTTGTTTGTTTTTGAGACGGAATCTCGCTCTGTCGCCCAGGCTGGAGTGCAGTGGTGTGATCTCGGCTCACTGCAAGCTCCGCCTTCCGGGTTCACGCCATTCTCCTGCCTCAGCCTCCCGAGTAGCTGGGACCACAGGCACCCGCCACCATGCCCAGCTAATTTTTTGTATTTTTAGTAGAGATGGGGTTTCACTGAGTTAGCCATGATGGATGGTCTCGATCTCCTTGTGATCCACCCGCCTCGGTCTCCCAAAGTGCTGGGATTGCAGGCGTGAGCCACGGCGCCCAGCCTACTATTGTTTTTGAGTAATAAACTGTTTTCTATAGTAACCAGGCAACTGTGAGTGGTTAACTTGTTCTGTTGCAAGTGAGATAAAATCTCACACACTTTAAGGTTTTTGATATTCATGCTGTTTCATCAGACAGTAAAAGAAAGTGCCTAAAGTCAGGTCTATCCTTTTTTGTGTGTCTTTCTGGAGTATTTAGTGTATGACATGCAGCCTAATTAATACTGATGATGCATGTTCTTTTATTATCCTCTAATTTAAGGCTTTCCAAACAATAGATATGATTTTGTCATAAAGTGCTGAAAATATTCTTCACTTGACTTTAAAAAATTAGTTTGTTTTTTAACTTAAGACCTATTTATTTTAAAATAACATTTTTCAAGAAACATCATTAATAAGTTTAAAATACAGTGTCACTTACCATAAATAGATAGTTGCATGAAAATGAAAGACATCAAACAGAAAAATGTTAGTCAGAGTACCACCTCAAATCACCTAGATTTACTACCACCTAAAATCATCTAGTACTATTATCATTGGATAAATACTAATTGAGATAGTTGGCAAGGGTCCTAAAGAGAGAGAGAATCAATAACAGCTGGGAATTGAGGGGGGCCTAGGGTATTACCAGGCATGCAGAAGCCAGGAGACTTCTGAGAAGCGGGAGAAGCAAGGAGCACTTCTTACACTCCCAGGCAACTTCCCAAATAGAAAAAGAACCCTGCCTGAGGTAGAGAAAGTAACATTGCTGCCTTACAAAGACTGGTTTGAGGTAGGTAAGAACAGGCAGTTTTGCCAGAGCACTCTCATGTAAAGCAAATCAGCCTCTTAGAGAGAAAATAAGGACCTTGTTCATTTCGGAACCCTCAGTGCTGAGCACACAGGAAGTATGAGCTGAATAAGTTTAAGTTCAGTGAATGAACAAGTCAAATGAAAGAACCAAATCACCAAAATTATGTGTAAGACAGGCAAGAGGAAAGTGACACGGCTGTTCTTCTTTTTGATTAATGCACCTGTTAGAGCAGAACAGACGATGACTAAGATGATGCTGGAGTGTAACATGAAGCCGAGAAAACAGGAATAGCAGAGACAGTGAGCAGCAGTGATGCAACCAGGGCTGCTGGTGATCTGCTGCTCTGCTTTCTCCTTATCTCTGCAGCAACATTCCAGGTACCATTTCATTGCTACCTGCAAATTCATTTAACCCTTGGAGTCTGGAACATTATATTAGCTTGATTTCTCTCCTACTTTTTGTCTTCTTGTGTCTTTTTTGGGTTGGCTTTTTTTTCTTTCATAGCCTATATACAGGCAAACCAATTCCCAATGCATACTTTTCTTTGATGTCCACACCTTTACCGAAAAGAACCCTCTTGGCTGAGCTTCCTATGGACATGTCATTCTATTAACCAAACAGCCCTACAGAGGTCTCTTGACAGCATCTCAAACTCTGCATGTATCCAACTGAAATTCTAATCTCCAATCCACCTGTCCCTCAAAATTACTTTCCTATTTCTACAAATGATAACCCTATACTCAAGGCACCAGATTCAACACCACTTTTTATAAATCCATCTCATTTTTTCTATCTTAGAAACTGACAGTTCTTAGCCAACTTAACTTTATTCTTTCTGCTTGTATTCATTTTTTCTTCATAACTGATACTCCTTTAGATGGGCACTGTCCAATACCAGAGACACATGTGAATACTGGGCACTTAAAATGCAGCAGGTTAGGCAAAGTAATTGAATTTTTTATTTCATTTTAATTAACTTACACATAAAAAATCAAAAGTTTTTGATTTTTAATAATTTTATATCAACTACTTACTGAAATGATAATGTTGCAGATTTGTTGTAGCAAATATAATACATAATTAAAATTAATTTTACCTGTTTCTTCTTAGTTTCTTTATGTAGCTATGAAAAATAATTGTTGTATGTGTAGTTTATATTTTGATTAGGCAGCATTGGTTTAGACCATATCAAGGATAAACAGAAGGGGATTCACTGATTTTGAATACCTAATGTGTATCAAATTGCAGGCTAGACATTCTGTAACTTGAATCATATGATCTTCAAATTATTTCTAACAAATCAGTAATGTTATTCACCAGTTTTACACATGAAAATCTGAAAAGAACAAGGGGAGAAAAGATATTGCACAATGTTAAAGGCGAATAAGCATAGAGTAAGCCTTCACATTCAGGTCTACCTGCCTGATCCAGGGTTTTTCCACTAGATGTAGCTGTCCATCACGGCTAAGAGCTTTGGGAAAGCACAAAGGGCTGCACAGGCTCTAAAGGAGACTGTCACTTCACTCTGTGGTTCATGGAGCCCCAGTTTTGTGTAATATGCTTTGGCTGGCCAGCCTGCAGCAGCTGCTTTGGCTTCTATGTTCATGGTACATCCCATGATACTCTCGAGTCTCATAATACTCCCATGCCTGCATGATCTGATCCAGCTGTAAAAACCCAGGGCTGTGTACCACCTGGGCTAGGGGAAGTGACTCAACACTGGATCACAGATGCATGCCCAGGACTCTGGCGGAGTCAGCACTGTCTGATTCTTTCTCAATGTGGTCAGGCACGGCTGCTTTCTGGTTTCATTCATCTTCCACCTTGGCATAAACAGGTTGTGGGGGTTGATGGGATTCTCCTGACTTAGGAACTGCTTCCTTTGTACCTTCAGCTAAGAATAAAGGCAGGTGAAATCCCTTTATGACCCATCTCAAAATGAATGCAATATGTTTGTCCTTGGGGAGATGATGTTAAAATGTCTCCAGGAATGTCACTTTCAGTCTGCAAGTCCAGGCCAGTCTGACAAGTTTGTGGAGTTACACAGAAGGACTGCCTTTTGGAAAATGCACCTCACCAGGTTCTCATGGGTTATGTTAAATTTTTCCAACTAAAGTGAATGCTTTCTGAGTTTTTTCATCTGATTATTCAAATTAAAATTCAAGGAGCCCAGGTAATCATTTTCAGCTAATACTTTAACAAGACTGCTATGAAAGTAAAGTCTGGTAGAAATTGGATTTTACATAGTGATAATAAAAAACAAAAAGAAATATATCTATAATGACCAGCATTTACATTTCTCATAAACACTTAAAAGTGTTTTGTACTACTTATTTCCTTTGATCTGCACAATCATCCCGTATTATGCATATGATTATTATCCTCATTTTAAAGAAAAGAAAACAATGTCATTAAACAATTTGCCCAAAGTCTTACTTTTCATATGTTCCAACTTGTTTGGTGTTTTATCTGTTAATTATTTTGCTTTGGGTGTCATTTCTTTTTCTAATTCAAAACAAAATAATCTGCCTACATTTTTACTATTCATTCACTATACCTACATTGTTCAAACATTTAGCAAGTGCCTTTTTTCTTTTCATGAAACCCATTCCTGTACAACTATACATCACATACCTGGTGACTCTGTATTTTAGAGTTTCTATGAAATACAATCTCTATGCTATTGACTCCAAATGTATACACACAGCACTGGACTCTTCACTGAAAACCAGACTGAAAAATGCACAGGCCTGCTTGGTATCTCTGCTGTATTAGTGCTGCAAAAGATATTACAAACTTAACACGGGTAAGACAAGCTCTTGATTCATCATAGGTACTCACTCTCCAACACCGTTCCTTTCCTAGTCTTCACAGTCTCCGAAAGAGGAATGCCATCCACCTAGTTCCCTTACCAAAATCATAGAAGCATCCTGAATCCTTTATATCTCTTACCCCTTGGATCCAAGTCCATCAGCAATTCCTGCCAGCTTCACCTTCAAGCTACCTCCCTGATGAAGTAGCCTCTCAGCTCCATTCCTAACATCCTACTCCGAATTATCATAATCTCCTTCTAGACTACTGAAATAGCCTCTTAATTCTTCTAGCTTTCATTTATATCTATCCATAAACCATTAAAATTGAGATCAAATTTATATTCAGTCAAAATGTACTAATTTCAAGCACACAACTTAAAGATTCCCAATAAATGTATGTACTCATTCTAATCAAGATATAAAATATTTTCATTACACCTTTTATAACTCCTAGTCAATCATCAGCCTTCTCCTTAGACAACCACTGTTCTTACTTCTGTCAGTAAAGACACATTAGCTTTTTCCTGAGTACATGTGCACAGTACGCATCCTTTGTTATCAAAGGACAGATTTCCTTTGCCCAACATCATATTAGTATTTGTGAAATTCATCTATGTTTTTACATGAATTGGTAGTTGTTGTTTATTTTTTTGGTACTGAGTAGAATTCCATTATATAAGTAAACAGAAATTTATTTATCCATTCTCCTATTGATAACCATCAGGTTGTTTTCAGTTTTGTACTATTTTGAATATAGGTACAATGAAAATTTGGGTGCAATTCTAAGTGTAGACGTATGTTTTTATTTCTTATGATTAAATACCTAGGGCTGGAAATGCTGGATCTTATGTTAAGAATCGATTTAACTCTATAAGAAATTGCCAGCTGGGTGCGGTGGCTCACGCCTGTAATCCCAGCACTTTGGGAGGCCGAGGCGGGCGGATCATGAGGTCAGGAGATCGAGACCATCCTGGATAACATGGCGAAACTCCGTCTCCACTAAAAATACAAAAAAATAGCCGGGCGTGGTGGCAGCCACCTGTAGTCCCAGCTACTCGGGAGGCTGAGGCAGGAGAATGGCGTGAACCCGGGAGACGGAATTTGCAGTGAGCTGAGAGTGCGCCACTGCACTCCAGCCTGGGTGACGGAGCGAGACTCCGTCTCAAAAAAAAAAAAAAAAGAAAGAAATTGCCAAATGTTTTCTAAAATTGTCATATCTTACCAATAACATATCAGAGTTTCACTTGTTCTACGTTCTCTCCAACATTTAATGTTGCTTATCTTTAATTTTACCCATTCAGAAGCTAGAGGAGCTAAATAGAGTTATACCTCATTGTTTTAATTGGCAATTTCCTGATGACAAAAAGATGTCCAAAGATGTGTGCTTATTGGCCATTTGTTTATTTTCTTAATGGAAGTATTCATTCAAATCCTTTTTCTCTTTTTGTTAGGTTGCTTATCTTTTCATTATTTTTTTAGTTCTTTATATATTCTGTATTTAAGTCTTTCAGATATACTTATTATAAATATCTTCTCCCAGTAGATACTTGGCTTTTTATTTTCTTAACAGTGTCTTTTAATAAGAAGATATTTTTAATTTAGATGAAGTTCAATTTTCCATTTTCCTTCTTTTTCTTTTCAGCATTAGTGCTTTCTTCTGTATAGTTCAAGAAGTTGTTTCCAACCTCAAGGTTATGAAGATAATCTTTTATGTTTGTTTCTTTCTAGAAGTTTATAGTATTGGCTTTTATGTTTCAGTTTATGATTGGGATTGTATTATTTTTATGTTTGTGAAGTGAGACACAGGTTGAAGATTATTTCCCTGCACAGATATTTAGTTTCCTTACCCTCTCCCCTTTCACACTACCTTCCCCAACCTCCTAAATACCCAGTCTTGGAAAAGAGTTTCCTTTTGACATTGAATTGACTTGCAGCCTCAATTGAGAATCAATTGACCAAAAATGAGGAGGACTATTTCTGCATTCTCTATTCTGCCCCACTGATTTGTTTATTCAAATGCCCTCATAAAACTATCTTGATTATAATAGCTTTATAGCTAGTTTTAATACCAGGTAGTGGGAGTCTGTCAACTTTATTCTTTATTTTCAGATTCCTTTGTCTGTTATAGAACCTTTGCATTTTCATATAAAATTAAGAATTAGTTTTTCAATGCCCACAGAAAGAAAAAAGCTACTTGAATTTTGATTGAGATTGTCTGAATCTATACATTGATCTTGTTGAGAATGGGCATCTTCTAATTTGTAAAAGTTATTTAGGTCTCCATTTGTTTGCTTAGTTATTTTACTTTTTTTCAGGGTCTTACTGTTTTCTTTGCAGAGGTTTTGAATATTTGTTTAATTATTCTTAAGATTTTTATGCTTCTTGATGCAATTGAAAAGGAAATATTTAAAATTTCATTTTACAATTCTTTGCTACTGTGCAGAAATACTAGATAACTAGAGATACTAGATAACTTTGCTAATATTCATGAGTTCTAGATATTATTGCTAGAACTCATGAAAATTTACCAAAGTCACAGCATGCAAGTTTATTACACACAAAAAACTATGTATCAGTTTTTTGTACAATGTAATTTTTGTATAATAACCTTGTACATTGTGACTTTGGTAAATTCTCATGTGAGTTCTAGCTGTTACTTGGTATATTTTTAGTATTTTCTGTGTAAACCATAATTAACCTAGAGCAATAACTGTTACCTTTCCTCTCCAGTACCTTTGTCTTTTACTTATTTTTCTGACATTATTGCCCTGGATAGGATCTCAAGTACAGTGTTAAATAATATGGGAAGATCAGATATCCTTTCATTAGCCCAATTCCCACTATTTCCTCTTAGAAAGCATTCCATATTTCATCATTAGGCGTGAGGTTAACTTGAGTTTTGATGATGACTTTTGTCAGATTGAAAGGTTCCCTTCTGTTCTACTTCCTGAGATTATTTTAAAACCACAGATGTTATTAAATTTCACCAAATGTTTACATGTATCAATACTTTTTCTCTTTCATCCTACTTATATAGTAAACAAAATTAATTCTCTCAAATGTTAAACTAAACTAAACTAAACTAAACTTATATTACTGATAGTCTTACATTAAATGACTCCTTTTTGAATATTGCTGAATTCAGTTTGCTGATAGTTTTTTTTGTGTTTTTTTTTTGTTTTTTTTTGTTTTTTTTCTGTGACAGAGTCTTGCTCTGTCGCCAGGCTGGAGTACAGTGGCGATTTCAGCTCACTGCAACCTCTGCCTCCCAGGTTCAAGTGATTCTCCTGCCTCACCTTCCCTAGTAGCTGGGATTACAGATGCATCGCCATGCCCAGCTAACTTTTGTATTTTTAGTAGAGACGGGGTTTCACCATGTTGGCCAGGATGGTCTCAATCTCTTGACCTCGTGATCAACCTGCCTTGGCCTCCCAAAGTGCTGGGATCACAAACGTGAGCCACCGTGCCTGGCCCTGCTGATAGTGTTAAAGGATCTGTTGGTCTATGTTCAAAGATGTTGGTCTATAATTTCTTTTTTCTCATAACGTCTTTATAAGGGTTTTTCAAGTGGATTATGGTGATTTCATAAAATATTTTGGGAAGCTTCCTCTATTTTCTGAAAGAGCTTGTATAAGATTGGCATTGTTTCTTTCCTAAACTCGTGGTAGAATTTAACTGTGAAACTAACAGGGCCTGAAATTTTTATTAAGAAGGTTTTTAATGGACTTTTTTTTTTCCATTTTAGCTGTTTCCAAATGCATTGGTATAAATTTGTTCATAATATTCTTTATTATAGTCTTACTATCTATACAGTCATCAGTGATATTATGCCTTCATGTATCCACTGATCTTTTTGAATCTGATGGTTGACAATTTTTACCTAATTTGGAAACCATTGTCACAAATTTTTTTCTCGATTCCATTCTCTATCTCTTCTTCAGGTATTCCAATTAGATGTAATTCAGACTGGTTGATATTTTCCTATAGGTTATTGAGATTATGATCAATTTATCTGTTCTTCAGATTAGAGAATTTTTATTGACCTAGCTTTAAGTTCACTTTAAGTCTGTAAAGTGAAATTTTCGATATACATACTGTAATTTACAGTTTTAAAATTTTTGTTTCTTTTTTTATAGTTTCCACTTCTCCTGAGATTCTCCATCAGTTCACTCTATTATTTTTTCTTTAAGTCCTGAACATATTTACATCACCTGCTTTAAAATTATTTTCTGCGAATTCCAACTTTTAGTTATTTGGGTTTCTATTTCCATTGACTGGTTATTGAGCTGTTGTGTTTTTTTAAGATGCAGGACAGAAATTACCTGGTTTTGTTTGTTTGTTTTTACTGTTCTACCAATTTTTATTGTATACCGGACGTTGTGGATGTTATATATTGACACTCTTGATATGTTGTTCCTTTGGAATGTGTCTATTTTTATTCTAACCAGCAGGCAAATTACTAGTTGATTAATTTGAATTTTTTATGCTTTGTTATTTCAGATATGTTTTAGTTTTACTATTAGTTAGAAGGCAAATTCCACAATTCTGGAGTTTCACTTGGGGCTTTATTCTGGGCCTTGATCTATGCTCTTAACTTGTGATTCTTGTGGAGTTTTAGCGGGAATTCAGAGGTTTATCCAGGTCCTCTACTTAGGGTAGATTCAAACTCCAAATTCAGTGTCCTGTGCTGTGGGCAGCCGCTGAAGTCTCTTCCAGCCTTGCTTCCTGCAGGGCTTATTAGAGTTTCCCCCACACATGTGCAGTTTAAGGCTCAGCCAAGTTGGTGAATGAGACAGAGATATGGGTTTGGAGTTTCCCTTTGTGTGGCTGTTATCCAGAATTACCCTCCCCCAAGCTTCCAGGCCATCTGGAAACCTAAAACTCCATTCTCTTTTGCCTCCAGTAAATAAAACTGCAGCTTTCTGCTTGAGTTCTAGCCAACCTGTACTACATACATTGAGAAGTTCCCTCAAGGTAAAAGCTGTACACACACACACACACACTTTCATTTTTTCAGAGTCATGTTCCATTTTCTCATTTTCTGGCTGTTTTACTTTGCTCCCCTGTGCCTTCAATTTATTTGTTTTTCAATATTTTGTCCATATTTATTATTGTTATCAGAGAAAGAGTCTTGCCATTACTGGAACCAGAATACTTTCATAATGATTTCTTAAAAACCATGAAACCTATGCACCTTACCAGCTACATCTTCTTTCATTTGGAATAAAATCTCAGCATCTAGTCTACATCAGTGCTTCTCAACCTTAGCTGCACATTGAATTACATGGAGAATTAACTGGTCCTTTGGTTGCATCCCTAGGCATTTTTTTAAAGCTCCCTAGGTAATTCTAATAGCCAAGGTTTAAAACGACTGCCTTACATAAATTTCCCCTGCATTATTCTCCTACACTTTCTCAATCACTTTCCTTACTTACCAAACTCTAGTTATAGGGCTTTTTTTTCTGTTTCACAAACACAAAACTTTTTGTTCCTATTCTTCCTGGCTTCCTGAAATTCTTTGCTATTATATCTTTTGCATTCATGTCTTAACTTAAATGCCACCTCCTATGACAGTGAATTTTATGTGTCAATTTATGACAATTTTATGTGTCACGGTGCCTGTATATTTGGTCAGATATTATTCTGGATATTTCTGTGAGGATGTTTTTAGATGAGATTACCATTTAAATGGGTAGACTTTGAATAAATCAGATCACGATCTATTATGTGGGTGGGCCTCATTCAATCAGTTGAAGGCCTGAATAGAACAAAAGACTAAACTCCTCTGAGCAAGAGGGAATTCTGCAGCCAATGGCTTTTGGACTTGAACTGTAACATCAGCTTTTCTATGGCCTTCAGCCTGACATCTTTCAGACTGACATCCATCAGATTTGAACTGAAACATTAGATCTACCACAGGTATCCAGTATCATGGCCTTTGGACTTGAATCACAACATCAACTCTTCCCTGAGTCTCCAGCCTTCCAGCTCAGCCTGCAGATTTTGGACTTGCCTGTCTCCTTTATTGCATAAGCCAATAATTCAAATATGTCTGCTGTACCTACAACATTTAGCACTTGCATGTGAATACTCATTCGGTAAATTATTAAGTGTATGAACTAGTAAAGGAGATAGTGGCGGGCAATATTATTCTACATGTCTACTTGTGTTTATTCTTGTTCTATATATATATATATATATATATAGAGAGAGAGAGAGAGAGAGAGAGGTGAGTGATAGAGAAGGAAATAACCCACAAACACTGTGAACAGGAACCAAGACTCCAAGACTCGGGCATACTCCCTCTACGCTCAGCCTCAGTTTTTCGAGACATTCCCCCCAAGCTGATTTTTTTTTTAAACAAGATACCCAAATCAGCAGCAAAGGTACCTGGGGTAGTAACTGAGATTTAAAACACTGAGAATGAGAGGGGGAATGTCCAAAAGTAGAAGTTGGGAAGAAAAGGGAAGGATCAAGGGAGAAGCTAGGCTCTGGAGGACAGGGTTGGGCCACAAGAGGTGGAAGTAAGAAGCCAATATGAGGGGTACCTCTCCTGACTGCTGTCACCCATAAAAGACATACCAGAAAATTTTAATAGGGGATTCAATTTCAAAAACAAACACCTAGGTCATAACAAAGCATCAGTTTTTGCAGAATTCTCTTTTAAGATCCCAGTCCTGTCTTCACTCTTGTACGTATACATCATGTAACTAAAGTCCTGAAATTAGTGTCACTCCGTATCACATATTTAACCCTCAATTTTATTTCAGAAGCCAGTAAGAACAAATATATCACATTTGGGTTAAAATTCAATTTAGGTTAGTGTCAGTGTTTGGATCTCTGAGAAAGGCTATACATTTCTTTACTCATCAATTCCCACCAACCTCTTTTTAAAGGAAACTTGTGGAGATTGCATTGAAGACCACTTCACAATGCCTGACTTGGGCTCTAGCATGAGGAGGACAGATCAGATGTTGGAACTCGAAGAAATGAAAGTAAAACGTTCTATCTTCCAATGCATAAAAAGACTTTTCATTCATTGGAAATAAATTTCTGAAAGATTTTTCTCTAGCTTCATAAATAAACCAAGGAGCAGTGAATTCATATCCTCATCAATGATATCTTTAGACCAAAAGGAAGTTCTTTGTTATGTTGATGTAAAAATTACTTTTGTGTAATGCTCATCCACTGGGGCTAACTCCACTATTTGAAACAGCACAGATGGCATCTCTTCATGTACATGATCATTTCTCAGTTCTATGAAGCCAAAAAAGCCTCTCTTCTCTTGGCTTTGGCTTCTATTCCACTGCAATAACTTAGCCAAGATCCTTCGAGAGATCCAAATAGGATGTGGATTCTGGATTCTTCACCTCCTAATTGCTGTCTTTCTAGATGCTTTCAATGTGATGATTGACCTTTAACGTGTGTCCTCCATCAAGCTCCACATGAGATCTGACCACAAATCAGTTTATACATTACTCCAATTGATCGCTGAAGCCATAGCCACCCTTATACTGAGCAAAAAGTGGATTTTGTTTACATTTAACACAAGAAAGTATCAGGAACCACATAGTTCTCTTATTTGACTCATTATCTCAGACTGTACCTTGAAGCTTAACTTGTTTTTCATTTTATAATCCTTCAGAAAGTAAATATCCCAAGACAGAAAGCAAACGACTGAAGAAAAACAGCCCTCTAGTTGCACGGATGGGCCACTGGTGCACTGATCTAATGATGCACGGTTTAAGTTGGGAACATAAACAAAGCAACCGAGGTCCTGAAACTGACTAACTGCATATATAGGAAAAAATGTAGCCACTCCTTAAAGGTCTTCTCATGTGTATTTATTTTACTATTTTTAATGGGGTCTAGCAAGACAAATTAATGTTTCCATCAGAGAGAAAGTGCCTTTTAAGTGCAAAACATTTTTCAGAAACTCCTTCCAACACCAGCATAGATGACATCACCAGAAGAGGGATTGTTTAACTAAAAGGGATCATTATCTGTCATTGGGATTTCTCTTCACTGAACAAGCAATTAGTCTGTCAAAGATGGACTGAGTTCTTAAAATAATGTCTAAAAGATGCTTACAGCATCTCTCAGTGTTCCTGACAAATAGAAAGATTGGTTTTCATGTAGAAGTGAGGTTCTAGCTGTTTGTTTTCATGAGAAAAAATAATAACTAGTTTTTAGAAAGTCTTTCATATCTGTTTGGTTTATCTCCAGTCTCATTTTTCATATTTCAAGATAATTCTATACATGCTTTTGCCTCCCAATAACTACATGTTTTGATGCAAAATTGCCATAGTTACTCTAATACCCATCTTTGCAAAACATATGACAGGTAATCACTGAGAAGCAGTGAAATAAATACCACACAAGGGGAAACAATCTATTCTACAATGGAGACTCTGACCATTCTTGCCATTCATTCTAAGATCATTCAATCTAAGTTTCATTAAAATGATTACATTCGCCCCTGAACTTATAAAGAATAATTGAAAAAAGATAAGTTTAAAAAGAGAGAAGCAGTTCTGTCTACTCAGAAGCAAAGGTTGGCTCCCCTAAATTGAATCAAACTCTGGATGGAACTAATCAGATTTTTCTCAGATTAGCAGTTCATTGGGTAAACAGACAAAAGGCTACTTTCAAGATAAATGTTCTTAATATCAACTCCATAACATGGTAAGCTCGATCCACTACATTTATCCCCACCAAAAGCATCATAAATCACATATAGATTTTTTTTAAAAAAGAAAAATGAGGAGTTACAAGTTCATTATATTAGAACTATAGTTTTAAATGACTTTTGGAAATACTTCAGATTAATTTTTCACTATAATGACCTATCTATTGAAAAATGGTGATCTAACATTATAAATAAATATAGCAAGTATTTATTTACCTGACTTGCCACAAAATTCTATAAAATCATGGAGCAGTTTTCTTAAACTTTTGACTAGAAATAAATATATAGCATCTATTGGCAAATTCACAAGTTTTTCCTTCACTTCTGAAATTGTTAAGATAAAATATTTTTACACGTAAATTTAAATTGGTCTTTGTTTATTGTGTCTGCTCCAATTGTTTCTTCTCTCTTCTCTCCCAACCTGGTAAACATAAATTGGTGAACCTAATCTGGTATATTTTCTTCCCTCATGCACACACACACACACACACACACACACACACCCATGAATACACACTGTATGCAGGGGAAACAATGACAATGATATGTAATAATGATATGTAGAGCTACGATGGCTGGATTTTAAGTTCAGTACAGGAACCCAACTTGGAATATACAAAAATGTATTTATCCCATTCTCATATTGATGAACATTTAATTTTTTCCAGTTTCCCCTTTTGTAAATAACGTTCTGATAATCTTCCTGTAAATGTAGCCTAATGCACATGTGTAAAGTTTTTTCAGGGTTGTTGGATATCAACATGTAATCTACAGACACCTGGGGATGCTAGAGACTTTTCAGGGGGTCTGCAAGACTAAAATCTTTCCATAATTATACTAAGGCTGTATTGGCCTTTTCACTTTCATGCTCTTAGGGTTTTGAGAGTCTATTGACATGGCGTGACATTCTTTTGATGGCTAATAGAATTTGTGTGCTTCTATATTCTTGTATTTTCAAAACTTCGTATATTGATATGGAAAATATCAACATATAAACCCACATAACCAAAAAATGTCTGGTGCAATCTATAATTTTGGGGTATAAAGTGGTCCTAAAACCAAAACTTTCGAAAACTACTGTGAGGAGTAATATATACTTAGAAATATGTAGAAATAAGAATTTTTTGATTTTAACATAGTGCTCTCCAAAGTATCTATTCTACTTTATATTCCCATCAAGAATTCATCCTACCTTTCCTCCTTACTTAGTATTCCAAGACCGATACATTTCTATAAACATAATAGGAGAAAATAACACCTTAAAGTATTGTTTTTATTTTTAATTGTTAAATATGAAGGAAAAACAGGAACCAATATAATATCTGTATATCCACAGTTCATATTTAATGAATGTTAACATTTTGCCACATTTACTTTATTTTGCTAACAAACTTAAAAACATTTAAAGAAAATAAAAGTACTTTTTGGAAGAAGATTTGCCATTTTCCTAATATTTTGAAACATTTTGTAATATGTTTCTTTATATATAGCATCTGAATTGTGTGACTTTTGATTTATATCAATGACATTATATTGTACATCTCCATCAGCAACTTGTTTTTTTACTCAATTTTTTATGATATATTCATGTTGATACAAGCAGATTTTGTTTATTTGTTGAAACCCCCTCCATAGAATATTAAAGTATATAGCAGTCTTTGTTTTTATTTTCCTTTATTGATGACCATGGTAGTTATTTCCACATTTTTCACTACCCTGCTATAAAGGCAAACCCTCTCAGAGTTTAATAGGAGTGATACAAGCATAAGCACATTTTATAAAGCCACTTTATCTCCTCCTACCTGGAGAGTAGATTGGAGTAGAGCATGAATGATGCAAGGAAGTAACAGCAGTGATTAATTCCCATAACCTATGTTAAAATACCTTAGACCAGGGTGGTAACGGTGAAAACAACAAGAACAAAGATAGATGAGATCTAGCAATGTTTAGGGGGTAAAAATCAACAAAACTTTGCATAGCAATTTTTTTTTTTTTAGACCGAATCTTGCTCTGTCACCCAGGCTGGAGTGCAGTAGCACAATCTCGGCTCACTGCAACCTCTGCCTCCTGGGTTCAAGCGATTCTCCTGCCTCAGCCTCCCGAGTAGCTGGGATTACAGGCACGTGCCACCACGCCTCGCTATCTTTTTGTATTTTTAGTAGAGACAGGGTTTCACCAGGTTGGCCAGGCTGGCTTCAGATTCCCGACCTCAAGTGATCCCTCTGCCTTGGCCTCTCAAAGTGCTGGGATACAGGCATGAGCCACTGCGCCTGGCCCTTGGCATAGTAATTTTGATGTGATTGATAAGGAAGAGAAAAATATAATTTAGTAAATACTAATTGAACTTTTTATTTTAACAAAAGAATTGTAGAAAATGTACATCTGGAAGATATACTAAACCATAGATTTAGCATTTCCTTCATAATGTACTCTACCATCAGTCAGAGTCCTCTTTCAGAGATGCTTGTATCATTACAGCTTCCTACTATTGTCCAATTTTTTTTGTTTGCTTTTGCTTTTGTTGTTCGATTTGTTATCAAACATATAGTAGCACATCTCTCCTTGGACCTATCCTTAAGCTTGTCCCTGAATTCAAGCCACTGAGTTCTGCTTTTGATTTTCCTCATCAATGCTTCTGTTCCTTGCTTTGCCTCTTACTTTGCCAGAGATGTTGGCTAGTGTACGCACTCCTCCTTCCAGATCCACTTCAAAAGTCACTCTTCACCCACCTTCCAGCAAAATTAACCACATCACATCTATGTTCACACAGCACGCTGTTACGGAGCTTACACTGTATTGTGCTCCTTTTATTTTTTTTAATCTTCTTGTTCGCTTTTTGTCTGACGGAAATGTCTATTGATCTATCTTCAAGCTTGCTGACATAGTAAGTATTCAACAAATATTATCTAGTATTATTATGAGCACTCACTATGTACTAGCCACTGTTCTGGACTTACATAATAAATGGAATATATCTACATTTATCCCGAAAGCAAAAACAACACCTCATTCATCAGTTAAGTTCATTTATCCCTAGCTGGGCTGATTGGAGTCAGCCTTGGGGCTCCTTTGCTCTGGCTCTCTTCTATCAGGCATTTCTGCTCTAACTTCCCAAAGCTTGCAGTTGTCCTCAGCTCTGCCTTTGCTTTATAAAACCCCAAACACAATCAGCTTTCGATGGCAGCTAAATCTGCCATAGAAAAGCCATGAAAGCCAGAAACTCACTAGGGCCATCCTCATCCTCTGCGAGCAGCCTTCCACCCTCATCTGCCTGAATTTGCCTGCTCTGTGGCACCAAGTTTTGTTTTTGTTTTTTAATATTTTTTTAGTTTATAATGATAATCTGTGAGAGTCAGAGTCCAGTGACTGTTACTTAGTTGCTAACATGTATTGTGCTTATCTTTGTATTTGCCCATCTCTACTCCAAATTGTAATCTCCCAAGGAACTTAATTCTGGCATTATTTATCTTTCTTTCCTCTAGTAGCATCTAAAAAAAGTGAAAACAGCAGAAAAAATTTTTAGAATTGTACCCACATATTAGACACTTAACATATCCTTTAATTCTTCACTGTTAGAAAAGTTTTATGCTCTTCTTTCACCAGTTTAAAATAATTCTATATTAACATTATATATTTGACACCCTCTATAACAATTTAAAAATATAGATATTAGATTATTTCCAGTAGCTTTTAAAACTGAAATATTGGCAATTAAGCATTCACTGGGATATTTTTCTATGTAGAGAAATATATACCACAAAGACCCACAAAACATATAAAATCTCTGGGAAAAAATATTGCTGCAAAACAGGCACAATAAAAATGCTACGTTAAATATTTAATCAAGAAGTCTTTGGAATAGGAAAACAATTTCAGAAGACTATTGGTTCCCACTAGTGTCCCCGAGTTACTAGGGCTATCAAAAAACAAAATTACAACAATTTTAAAGATCTTAATTGGCTTTTATTCATGATTCTAGAATCAGATAGCCCTCAGAATTAGAACAAGATCTAAGAACTCCAGAGTCGTAAGGTGGTCAGATGATAATTATGGACAGAAAATGGAAGTGACGCATAAATACGGCCTAATTGGTTACAGCTCGGTGTTTTGCCTTATTTTAATCATCTGGCCACCTGTGATTTATTGGGTCTCAGCTGCTGTGATAGACCAAGACTCAACCACTTGTTTCAATAGTTGAGGACTCCTAAGTGAGGCTTTTTCTGTTAGACTACGTATTAAGCAAGGTCAGAGTTTGCCAGGTAAGGACTCAATATAGAGGCCTCCTCAGGCTTAACTTCTTAACCTTACAGAGCCAAATTGTCTCTCCCTTAAGATCTGACATGTTCTGAAGGCTCCATGTTGGCTATATTTGAAATAAGCATAGGCAACTTGAATTCCTCAGAATGCTTCCTTTTACACAAATTCTTAATTAATAAATATAAGAATTTGAATTCCCATACTATTTTTTTTTTCAAAGAATTTCCTTGAAAAACCTCCAGATGTGGGCAGAAAGAGGAGAATTGTTTGCAGCCACCAATAGGCAGTGCGATATCCCAGACATTTAGCTCAAGGATACCATGTGTAATAAATGTTCTTTAAATAAATTACATGCTATTAAAAAAATGAATTTCCTGTATGTTTTCTGAGATTCCAAAGTTTGCTATTCCTGCTTTAAGTTAAAACAAAATGATGATATCATTAAAACATGAGATTTGGCATTTTAAAAATCTGTTAACAAATATTAAAAATCAGAGGTGAATAAAAAAATACCTCTTATTCCATTAGCATTTATTGGGTACTAATTATGGTTTGGGAAAAATGGTGGGCCATTGAATTATTTTACACTCACAATGCAATTATAGCCGATGTGTTACAAACACAGCTAAAAAGGACATATTCTAGCCCATCCTATTCATGGTCTTATAAAATCTCTTCTTCCAAACACACACAAAAATCACTTTTTTTAATTTGTTATTTTCACCAGCTATTTGGTCATTAGCCCATCTTTCTTACCACTAATACACTTTTAAGTCATTTCTTTACTTTTTTTCTCAAAACATCTGGAACATTTCCTTATAAATACTATGATTTCCTTTCCTAATGTTTTTCCTTCACTCTTCAACTAACCCCCTACTTGTTCTCACATTCTCTTTTTCCTGAGTACTTTATTTTTCTAAATCCTGCCTTGTACTTCTCTCTGAGGCCTGCAAGTAAGTGTCTCCAGAAAGAATTAGATAGTGTTAGAACTCCATCAGATTAACCTCTGTCTTTATTCTTTTGCCAACCCACTTAGTGTACGTGACAAAAATTAAATTCATAAGAAGGGACACTAAAATTCAAATCCAGCAGGATGAAATGATCCTACTTAAATGCAAAATAAACTGTGTAATCACATCCCTATAAGTCGTGTGAGAAATTCCTCTCCACCACATCGCATTCCACCCACTTCTTTCAGAGCAAAAATGTAAATCAAAATAATTTAATTAAAGCCAGAGCCATTTCCTGTGTAAAAGAGAGAGAAGGCATTAAAAATTACGTAGCAGGATAACTTACAGAAGTACTAATTTCTATACTGCCCTCAATGTTACAGGGCTTAATGGAATGAAAAAGTAATAATAATATGTCCCTTTCCCTTCCCTAGGTGGAAGGATAACCAACCCTTCTGTTTAAAGATGTAATTTCTTCACATCAGCCTCTGTTTTAAGGAATTAGGCTGCAACATACTTTAAGGTCATGAATGTCTTCTGCTGGTATTAGAAGACAGAAGTGACTCGATATGGAGGAAGATAACATCTCAAAGACAGGAAAAGTAATATCTTATGGGGAGGGGCCCCTCAAGTAGTGAAGATACATGAATTTTCTGAAAATTAGGCCCCAAGAGGTTGTGTTCTTAGTGCTACAACTTGGAAGGCTTGATTCAAACATTTGTGTCCAAAATTAGCATGGAACCAATGAAGTTGAATGATTTTAGTAAATAATGATGAAGTGCATCAGAAGCAATAAGCAAATCACCACAAGGGATGAAAGAACAAAGACCCTCTCCAAAATATCTGGGCTTACCTGAACTAAAGATGGTACCCAAGCCAAATTCATTTGATTTAGTTTTGTTTTTTTGTTTTTTTTAACATGTTGTTTTCTTTACCTGTGCACTGAGGAGCAAAGGCATATCATTCACACCTGATGCTGGAATTTGACGTCACCACCTACAAGGCGAATAGGAAGGAACCAAATGTGCCCAACACAATAGTGGGGAGACATTATTTCTAATGACATAGCCAGAGCCTTGCTCTTGGGGCAACTATTTGTTTCACAATATGAACTTAGACAATATTGGCTTAGAAAGTAGACTATGAAAGTAGACAATATTGGCTTACAGAGTAGACCAATCACTGTTTAGTCTACAGAAAGTAGACTCATCACTACTTAGAAAGTGTGATTATTGGTTAACTCTTGGTTGTTTATGTTTTTGATACAAGTTATTCCAAAGCCTCTGATTCTCATTTGGAGATACACCCTGAACAAGACAGCCTTACTATCCCCCTCAGCTTGATTTAAGCTCAGGTTTCTTCCTAGCTATAGATCCCTGGTCTCCCCTTTCTTCGAGCATTTACATTGGAAAGCTTTCAATTTAACATTCTTTCTCTGCCCTTTTGAGATGTAAATCTTCTGCTAGCCTCTTGCCAGTTTTGCAACCCTGCTATGTATTTCTCAAGGACCCGGGAGTCATCCTTTTGAAATGTAATTATTTCAATTACTATGAAAGAGCCCTTCACTCCCAATGTCTCTGGGAGGGTAGGATGCTAACTTGTCTCAGTGCCACTTAGCAGCACAGATGGCCTAATCGCATGGACCAACCTACTCACAAACGTTCACCAGTGCTTTTCCACTTGCTCATCCCAGCTCTTAAAAATCCTGCTGCCTTTCAGACGAGTTGAGTTCAATTTCTCTCCCCTATTGCAACAGAATTAAGGAAAGTCTTCCTTGCCTGCTTAATTCCATCTGCTGCAATTTTTCTTTGGAAACCCCTCCCCGCTTTCAGTGCCCAAAGCCCAGGTAGAGCGACTTCAAAGGAAACTGAGAAATAGAGGGAAACACTGGAGAGCCTGGTGATATATATGCCCTTCTATCAAGCCATGGCTGAAGTGAGAACTGCTTCTGGACTTTTTATATGTGGAAGCCATCTATTTCTTTTTTTTTTTTTTTTTTTTTTTTTCCGAATCCAATTATGGTTGAGAGGCTCTGTGTTTGATTTTGTCTTGTTTTTATTTTGATTTTCACATCTTCAAAACAAAGTATCCAAATTGTCATAGTTGGTTAACAAGTAAAGAAACCTGCAGAGGCCGGGTGCAGTGGCTCATGCCTGAAATCCCAGCATTTTGGGAGGCTGAGGTTGGTGGATCATCTGAGGTCAGGAGTTTGAGACCAATCTGGCCAACATGGCAAAACCCTGTCTCTACCAAAAAAGACAAAAATTAGCCAGGTGTGGTAGTGTACACCTGTAGTCCCAGCTACTTGGGAGGCTGAGGCAATGAGAATCACTTGAACCTGGGAGGCAGAGGTTTCAGAGAGCTGAGATCATGCCACTGCATTCCAGCCTGGGCAACAGAGGGAGACTCCGTTAAAAAAAAAAAAAAAAGGAAAGAAAGAAAGAAAAAGAAAAAGAAGAAACCTGCAGCAGAGCCACAATTCTCACTTGTGGGGAGATTGAATATAAAAATTTGCACTGAGAGATTGAAAATAAAATTGTGCACCTGGGCCCTTGTTTATATGTTATAGCCTGTCCTCCATCACCCTGCAGAGTCTTCTCTTGTCTCCTACACGGATAAACAAGATAAAACATTAATTCTATTTGGCTGACACTCAGGACACTTCCTGAACTTGGACCACCCTGGAGAGATCTAGAGTGAGATCTCTTTCTGAGGCAAGGGAAGTTTTCCCACAAAGCAGGATGGACTCCAGGCTGTAAGCCTTAAGGGATGAGGTGCTTGGGTCAGGTGCAGTGGCTCATGAGTGTAATCCCAGCACTTTGGGAGGCCTAGGTGGGCAGATCACCTGAGGTCAGGAGTTCAACATCAGCCTGGCCAACATGGTGAAATCCCCTCTCTACTAAAAATACAAAAATTAGCTGGGTGTGGTGGCAGGCGCCTGTAATCCCAGCTACTCGGGAGGCTGAGGCAGGAGAATCACTTGAACCCAGGAGGCGGAGGTTGCAGTGAGCCGAGATCGCACCATTGCACTCCAGCCTGGGCGACAAGAGCGAAACTCAGTCAAAAAAAAAAAAAAAAAGTGATGCTTGGAGTGTGGGTGTGCTAGTTAGAAGGCAGCAAGATCTTCCAAAGTGTCCTCACAGCATCCTCAGATCTTAGGTGTCTTCTCATGTTGACATTCAAAAGGAAAGGTCTGCTCTCTTTTCTCATAATTCCCTATGTGAGTGCCTTAAATCCCTGGTAAATAAATTTGTATAACTTCTATAGCTTGCATAAATCTGGCATGTTTGTTTCTAGAAGGCAGGAAGAAAGGGAAGAAAGGGATGGGGTGGCTATATTTCCCATCATCCTAGAGTAGGGAGGCGGAGTTAGAGCAGAAAGGGGTACATATCCTTAGAGGAATGATGAAATTGTTTATGGCAAATAGGTTTTCAGAATTTGGAGAATATTGAAAGATTCATAAACTTATGGGAGTGTCCTGGAGAGGCCACGGACAAGCATGGCAATAAAACCAAACCTGGTTGCTCCATGTGTTTAGCAAACGTGAAGAGGGGCTCTAGTTCAGCCCTGAGTTATAAGTATTAGAGAGTATGAAGGAGATCAGAGCAAAAAGACAAAACCAAACCAAACAAAACATGAAATTATTTCAAACAAGTAATTTTGGCTGAAATGGATAATACAAATATGTCAGAAGAAAAATAAAATATTGATTTATAATCCTCTTGATAACATGGATGATTTTGTTTTATATTGTCCTCTTCCAATTAACAGATGCCTTCAGAACACACGGAAAAAGGAGAATTCAGATAATTGTCTGATTTTGCCTGAGGTTTCCTAGAATCCTAGTTAAATTGTAATTTATAAGGCAAGCAATGCCAGAGTTTCCTGCACCCATAAAGACAAACTTAGCACACTCTAGTTTAATTGCCCCTACTTCTGATGATTCTCTCTAACCTTTAAATGCAGTGTAGATTTTTTCTCAGATTAAGAAAAATTGTATAACCTGGTGTATGAAAGAATAAAAAACCCTCCCCCACTATGCCCCCTTCAACAAAGCACCTTCTACTGCTCTTTTAAAAATAGCTTTAAATTAGCAAACGGCAAAACATGTCACTGAAGTTTAAACTACAATTTTAAAAAGCAGACCTAAGAATGCTCATATTTAATTATGGCTGCACGTAATTAAGTGTGGCAATCTGGTGATAAAACCTTTAAGTAATGACTCATAAAGAGATAAAAATGGAGCATGTGTTTAATCAGTTCACAGCCTTCCTCAGAAGCTGGCATCACTCAGGTGCTAATGAGACACCTGTTGCTGGGGACACCAGGGAGAGCATGCAAATCAGTCAGGGGACAGAGAAGAGGAGCACTCACTGTCGCTGAAGGCACACGGCTTTGCCAAGATGAATGTCAGGAGGCTTAAGCTCTGATAAGATATTTAAATAAAAGCATTCAAGCAATTCAGTACTTTTTTAAGTAGGGAAAAAAGGAGAGAAGGGAAAAAAAGAAATTTCTTCTATTTCACTTATAAATTGTGAAATATTTTTTAAATTTTTAGGTCATAATGTATTCATTTTTAATTGGCAATATTTGCAAAATTTCTTTTCTTCTTATTTTTTTCCAGCACTTGTGTGTGTATGTGCATTCAAAAATGTTATTTATACTGTATGTTTGGGTTTTCGTTCCTTTCTGCAATGTTAAGGGATTATTTTCTCTATTCTCCAAAATTGAAGTGAATTATTTCTATGATAATAGAAAAAGAAACTTACCTTTTAGTCTCTATACTTGGGTTATACTCTTTTTTCTGGCTAGGTTCTGTGTCACGTCAGATGTTAAGAGATATGACTATATACATTTCTTCCATCTCAGAAAGGAGAAATGGGGCGTTAATATCTGGTTCCCTATAGAACCTTAACAATGTATTAGAATTTGACAAACCTAATGGCCCAATGATGAGAAAAGAAGATGAGACTCTTACTCCTGAAAGGAGAAGTGTATGCTTGCTAACACTTCCTTCCCAAGAGAGCTTTAGACTTGTCACAGAACAACCTTCTTCACTCTTAGAATTATTCTCCATGGCCTATTCAACCCTTGGCTATAAGCAGAAACCACCACCCAGGAGCTATTTGGCACTGAGTTTAAATAAACACATGCTATATTAAAACAGACTTTAACAACATCTCAGAAGGATGCTTTGCTATTTCTGGAAATGGAAATTGCTCATGAGTTTCATGATGTATCAGAGGTTTTGGAAGTTTGAAATTAAAGTGCAATATGTAGACCTTTATTAAACATATGCAGCGAATAAAACTAAATAAAAAGCAAAAGAGCAATGTATAATCCTTTTTGCGGCATGACAAGTACAGTAAAATATTTGGAAAGAAGAGTGATTGAAAGTTTACACTGGCTAAACGTGATCAGAGAAGTCACAATACTGATGATAATGGTTCCACATTGAGCAATTTTCCTGCAAATTTGGATAGCACAAACTAGCATGTGTCATACCTCAGCAAGAGGAACTCAAGCAACTTCAACAAAGAATGCTTGTTCTAAACACAGTGCTCTTGTAGCCAAGATAAATGGGACAGGGCTCAAATGCCAAATTTGATACCCCCAAACTCCCAAGCCCTCAAAAGGCCAGGAGAGATTATTCAGGCAAGAAAGTGAATTATTATTTTATAGATGATATGATTAATAAATCTATCAGACCATTATTCAACCTTCCATTTAATTTTGACTTTCTAGGTGTGCATGGCTTTATGAAAATAGTTTAAATGTCTACATTTTTAAAAAGCAAATGAATGAATTTCTTATTGCCTGTGTAAATTTTGTAAAAGTCTTGACTTCAGAAAATATTAACTTTATATACTAAAGAACTTACTTTCATACTCCCACATAAGAAATGGTTTAGGTTTACATAAAATTTGTATAAAATTTTGTAAAAATTTACAATGAACTGTTTACAGATAAGTCTTCAGGGAAACACTGTGTAATGTAACATCAACTTGAAAAGAAATCTAAGAGTGATACATGTACATTGTATATATCTCATAGTTTTGTATTTATTTTATATTTTTGCATTAATTGTGTTTTATGCTAATACATTTTATTTCTACTAGAGAATTGTATGGATGGCATTTAGCAACTGACTCCTTTTGGCCAATGATACATCACCAGGAATGTCAGGCGACTATCAGGTGATGGGCAGGCAGTTGTTAACTGACTCTCTAAAATAATAACTGGTCACAGCCAGTGCCAGGGAAAGGCTGTCTCCCAATAGATAGTAAAAACCTGAAACTGGTGATCAGCAGCTTTGCAATAAAATATCAGGAGTTTGATGAGTGGGCCCAAGCATGTGCATTAAGAGGCAAAATGGTGGAGTTTAACTGCTGTATGACTTTATAAAGACATCTGGCTGGTAAGGACACAACACCTCAAGTGAGCATGCTTACAACTCCAGTAAAGACACTGCGCATGCTCCCCTCCCTAGCTCTAGCAGGTTACTGCTCATGAGGACAGCCCACCCCAATAGAAAAACAGGGGAGAAGGGATGCAAGACCCCGGAAGTATACCAACATATAAAACCCTAAGTCAGGCCGGGCGCAGTGGCTCACGCCTGTAATCCCAGCACTTTGGGAGGCCAAGGTGGGCGGATCACAAGGTCAGGAGATCAAGACCATCCTGGCTAACATGATGAAACCCTGTCTCTACTGAAAATACAAAAAAATTAGCCGGGTGTGGTGGTGGGCGCATGTAGTCCCAGCTACTCGGGAGGCTGAGGCAGGAGAGTGGCATGAAACTGGGAGGCAGCACTTGCAGTGAGCCGAGATCGCGCCATTGCACTCCAGCCTGGGCGACAGAGCGAGACTCTAACTCAAAAAAAAGAAAAACAAACAAACAAACAAAAAAACCTAAGTCAAAGGTCAAACGGGGCATTTGACTCTCTAAAGTCTCCTGCTTGGCCCTCTTCCAAGTGTACTTTACTTCCTTTTGTTCCTGCTCTAAACTTTTTCATAAACGTTCACTCCTGCTCTAAAACTTGCCTCAGTCTCTTTCTGCCTTATGACTCTCAGTTAAATTCTTTCTTATCAGGAGGCAAGAATTGAGGTTGCTGTAGACCCATACAGATGTGCTGCCAGTAACATTACAGAAAAGCAAGGGGAGGAGAATGAAAAAAAAAAAAATACGGAGAGTAGAGGGAAGAAAAAGAGGGTGGATTACCTAGTGCATTTGTTTCTAAGCAAATCTGCTGATTTTCAAGAGGTTTGCTCTAGATTTCAAGTCTGAAACTTTATAGAATTGAGAAGTCTGGAATTAAGAAAGACGATATAATCAATGTGATTTTAAAAGGATATGTATTTTGGGGCATGTCTGTCAAGCCTGAATCATTTCACCAGGGGATTTTTCAGCAGGCAGCCTTGCCTTTATTGCTAAAAGTCTGTCTACAGTGGTGGGAAGCAGCAGCCAAGACATGCCGTTCTACTTACTTCGAGTACTGTTAGAGGGATTGCCACCTTTTCCTGTGAAGGCATCTCTGGAAAGAGGGATCTCTTGAAGACAAAATTCTCCTCTTGGGTTATGTTAGAAGCATAGGAGGGTGGTTTAAAGGATTGCTTTTACTGTGTTTCTTTTTTCACTGCATCTCAGAGTTTTGCATTGTAAATTATGATTTGTACTTTCTCAAAGACCAGTTGCATAATCTGTCACTTTCTTTTTCTAGTTGTAGATTCTTGCTCAGGCACTCTCTTCATAGGTAAAGTTTACATTTTAATGGTCTATTGGCTACACTTAAAAAAATAAGAGCTTGTTCTTTCTCATTAAGAAGTATACACCTTTACTTTAGTATTTTATATTTCTCATATTAGTTATACAGTATTTTGTTTCATACTTTATTTCACAATGGTTGACATAAATGAGTTTCTGAAAATAACAGAAACTATTGAGCTTCTAAACATAACATATTGTGGTTTCTATTGGATATATTTGTGATAGATTTTCTCCTTTTGCTTTCCTTCTCATGAAGATTAATTTTCCTTTTTTAATCCCAAATCACTCACAGTTTATATGGATATAGTGAGAATTTTGTTTGTCTTTTTGACATTAAAAAAATCATAACCCCACTTACCAAATATGATTATACTGAAAAACCACAATAAATATCTAAAACATCTATTTTTAAAATTTTGAAGAAAATTTCAAATTTCACCTCTAATACATTTCTGTGAAACAAAAATGGCATGTATTGATATCTCTATTTTATTTTTTTAAATAAGTAATTACTTTATAAGTGGGAGTTCTAACCAATCAATTCTCAATTAATTAATCTAATCTACTATGTTTGGACTTGATATGGTTTCGCTCTGTGTCCCCATCCCAATGTCATCTCAAATTGTAATCCCTGAAATCTCCACAAGTCAATGGAGGGACCCAGTGGGAAGTGGTTGGATCATAGGGGGTGATTTCCCCCATGCTGTTCTCATGATAGTGAGTGAGTTGTCAGGAGATCGGATGGTTTTATAAGACAGTTTTCCCTGCTCTTACATGCTCTTCTCTCTCCTGCTGCCATTTGAAGAAGGTACTTGCTTTTCCTTTGCCTTCTGCCATGATCATATAAGTTTCCTGAGGCCTCCCCAGCCATGTGGAACTGTGAGTCAATTAAGCCTCTTTCTCTTATAAATTACCAGTCTTGGGTATTTCTCATAGCAGTGTTAGAATAGACTAATACAGGCCTGTGCACTAAACTGTTTATAATTCTTAATTCAACTATTTTAATCAATGCTTAAATAATTGTAAAAAAAAAAAGAAAAAACCTTTTATTGGAACCTATAGTTATTATTTGTGTGTCACCCATAAATAGCTGATGCCTACCCAGATTTTAGAATTACTCATGCATTTTGGGGGCAATAGGGGATGGAAGTGGGTACACCCTTATTCTTATTAGTATATTTGAATCCCTCTCTCTTTTTTTTTGTCTTTAAGACAAAAATGTAAATATTGCCATTGACCAAGGATGTGATTAAGAATATACTTCCTGTATTTTATGTAATTCTTTCAGAATTCATACCACTTTTATTCATGCTCTCTCTTTGAATAACCCTTGCCTTTATTATTAGTAGACTATAAAGGAAAATCATTGTTTAGTATTATATCTCTGATATAATTAAGTTCCTCCTTTTTAAGTATACTGTTTCATAAAATTAAGTGCTTAATCAACTAGTGTTTTGACTACTTTACATTTAAGCAGCAAACTGAAGAATTGATTTAGAATTTCATTTGGCACATGAATGGGTTTTCTTTCTCTCATCACTAAAAAATAATCACTCCCTGGCAATCATTACGCAAGCCCAGTGACCAGACTTTCGTTCCTGGTCACCCTACCAGGTAGTTAGATTTGTTTGTTCAGGCATATGAGGCACCATATTGATGCATTGCCTGTTGTTTAGACCAAAGATAGTCAATGCTTTCTACTCTTTTCAAGCCTCATTAGATGCTTGTAATCCTAGTTAGTCAACTAAAAGACAGTCTTCTCTTCTTTAATTAATAACTATAACAGTTTGTATCCCAATCTTTAAATTCTATAAATATTTAAGGTATATAATAAATAAGGATGTATGTAAGAATCTTCTCAAATATATATGTAATTATTGCATAGATTTATTAGAATTTCAAAACTGAATGCAAACTAATTCATTTTTGCTAATGATATAACCTGTATGGATTTTCCAGTGACAGACTGCTCACGGATCCAGACAGAAGCAGAATCATTTCTGTGTAATTCTAGACAATGATTTTCAACAACAAAGCTTTGTTATCTTAATTTACATGTGGGGTTGGGAGAGGGATGTGGAACTGTCTGTTTGTGTTTTGTGGGTGTGGCTTTGTGTGAAATGCAGAGCAAAATGAGAGGATGAATAAAATCACTACAGAGCCAGGCTTTGTGGCTCATGCATTTAATCCGGCACTTTGGGAGTCCAAGGAGGGTGGATTGCTTGAGCTCAGGAGTTCCAGAACATTTTGGGCAACATGGCTAAACCTCATCTCTACAAAATACACACAAATTAGTGGGGCATGGTGGCATGTGCCTGTAGTCCCAGCTACTTGGGGGGGCTGAGGTAAGAGGATTGGTTGAGCCCAGGAGCCAGAGGTTGCAATGAGACAAGATGGCACCGCTGCACTCAGCCAAGCAAGACCCTGTGTCAAAACAAACAAACAAACAAAAATTACTACAGGATTAAACATTTATAAGGATTCTTGTGAAGATATTATGTTATGGTATTATTACAATTATTTTCATACTCTTTCAAAAGCAATTTTAGAAAGTGGCAGATTGAACATTTGTTCTCAATGAGTATCACTGTATCTAGTACCATGGATACATACAATGTGCAAAATAAATTACCATTTAATAAATTAATGAGAAAAGGAAGAGAAAGGGATTTCTAGCTGAGAAGACAACAATAAGGTGAGGAAGAGTTTGTATGTAGGGGAATAGTGAATAATACCATATGATTGATCCATAAAGAAAGGGAGCATGAAGGGAGATGAGCTGGAATAGCAGGTAAGTTTGGTCTAGATCCCTGTGCATCTTCCATTTCCATGCTAAGCTGTTGCATCTTGTTTCTGTTTTCACACGTAGAGCTATTCATTATCACTGAGAAAGAACATGACTTCTCTCAGGTTTAAAAAAAAAAAAAAAGGCAACGTTTGTACAGTAAAAGAGAGTTTGAAATGGTAAGAGGCAAAATCTTCAACTATACATGTGATGGTTTTTCTGCTTTATTTAGTGTCTTTCCTGTCACATTTCTTCCTATATTTTCTTTCCTTTTACCATCTTTCCTCCAAATAAGTAAAAAAAAACATTACATGTATTTGGCTCCCACATTTAAGCAGCTGAATCTTTCTACAAAACTGTGTCTTAAGAAAAACTGAAAAAGAGAGGAGAGGAGAAAAGGAGAGGAAGGAAGAAGGGGGAAAGGAGGGAAGGGAAAGAGAGGAGAGAATTTTGATCAAATCCATCCCTCCAGCATTTTTTTTTTTTTTTTTTTGAGACTGAGTCTCGCTCTTTCGCCCAGGCTGGACTGCAGTGGGGCGATCTTGGCTCACTGCAAGCTCCGCCTCCCAGGTTCACGCTATTCTCCTGCCTCAGCCTCCCCAGTAGCTGGGACTACAGGCTCCTGCCACCACGCCCTGCTAAGTTTTTGTATTTTTAGTAGGGAGGGGATTTCACCGTGTGTTAGCCAGGATGGTCTCCATCTCCTGACCTTGTGATCCGCCCGCCTTGGCCTCCCAAAGTGCTGGAATTGCAGGAGTGAGCCATCGCGCCCGGCCCACATTTCTTTTATATTTCCTTCTCTTCTTTCTATTGCTCTCACTCTCTTCCTTCCACTAGGCCTTCTTGTTCTTCATCACATTCTCCCCAGTTTGACCCTCCAACTTTGGCTGAGAAACTTGTGGTTCTTCCTTCTGCTCTCTCCTGCTTAGGCAGATTTAACTCACATCTTGCTAAGCCCTTCAACTCCCCCTCTACTGACTGCTCCTTCTTCTGCCCATTCTCCATTTCTCCATCATAAAAGCCCAGAAACTTCTCTGGTAAAGATCAAACAATCCTTAAAGGCTGAGAAAAATGAGGAGAGAGTATATTCTCCAGCTACAGGCTTTGGAGGAGGAGAACTGAGAACATTTATACATAAATTAGGTTTGATGTGATGGTGGTTTAGCTAAAAAAAAACTCTTTTATTTCCCCCCAAGACTTATTTATGCCTTTATGGTCCTTCTTTTTCTGCTTAAAATAACACCATTCTGGCAAAATACTGATATTTGCCTTTTGCCAAGGCATGAAAGGGTTAGGATACAATTAAGTGAAAAAAGAAAAAAAGACCCTAACTGAGTTACCGAACTGTTTGTGTTGTTGCTCAATTTGTTATGTTTAATGCGTGGAGGGATTTTTGGTGGCTATTTATGAAAACAGAATTATTCCAAATGGAGTTAATATGAACATCCGTATCCATGATTTTGATATTCCTCATAAGCTGAGAAAAGTTGGGCCTTATGAGTAACTGAATGAGCCTCTAGAGACGTATGTAGACGACGGCTTTATAAAGTGGTTTGGATGATGACTCAGGTGGAATGCTGCCTCCAATTTCAGGCCCATTATGGCTCAGGGGCAATGATAATGTGCACATAAAAGCTACAGATTGGTCCAGAATGGGTACTATAAAGACAGCCTTTTCCTAATCATGTCACCATTTGTGTCTGATGGCTTGGATTACAGCCTGGATGTTCAAAGGCAAGACTATAAATGGAAAATATTGAAAAGTATGTCATCATAAGCCAGAGTGATCTTTAAAAAATGGTAATCAAATCACCCCAATTCCCAACATAAAAACCCTCAATAGCTTCCAGGGCGTTTAAGAAAACATCCTTCAACCTGGATTAAAAAATCCTGTGCGACTTGGCTCTTCTCTGCCTCTTCAGGGCCATCTCCTCCGGGTCTCACCCTTCACATACCAGATCCTCACAGCCTTTTATCTGGTGCTAATAGTTGCCAAGTTCATTCCTACTTTATGACCCTGCACTGCATTCCCTCTGTCTGGAATGTTTTCTCAAATAATCTTCCCAAGAGGATTGGATTGGTTTTGTCATTAGGGTCTTAGGTATTTGTTATCATCCGCTTAGCACATCCTCAAGCAATTTCTTATTTGTTGATCTCTCTGCTCCCCTCCCAACCTCCCCCACACACTCCCTTATCCATGAATCTACCTTTTCTCCCATCTCTGAATCTATCTTAGTCATGATCAAAAGATAAAAACAGCCTTCTGGGACTACATGCCCTTTTCTTCATTTTTGCGTGAGTCTGGGAGTATAAAACTGATCAAACAAGACATTTTAATATTTTTTAATGTGCTTTAAATTCTAAGTAGGACTTCTGAGCAATGTAGTTTTATCTTGTTCTCCCTAGAATAGTGCAACAAAGCTGTGCCAACAAATGAATTCCCTGGACTGACCCTGACATTTCTTCCTAAACCTCTGTTTTCTCAGGATGTCAATTGCACACTGCACAGATGCCGTGACCTAAGATAGCCAGAGTGAGGGCCTGCTCCAGCCCCGGGGCCTCTGTCCAGAAATGGTTTAATCCTTACCTGTTTTCTTCCAATCTCTGTGATAAGTACAGCAGCTTGTTCCCCCCGACCACTGAGGGAACATCTATTTGTCTGAAAGAAGATGCTAAGGAAATTAGCATCTGGTGTCATTTTAAATCTTTCTTTATCTGAATTTGCAGGGAAGACATGCTTATGGGCAGAGTGAAAGCACAGTAAGAATCAAACTCAGGATAAAAATAATAAATACATAAAACAGGTTTGGTATTATGGTGGTTTAGTTAAAAAAACTATTTTCCCCAAGACCCAGTTTGATATTATGGCTCATTTTCATTTACCTCCATTAATAAATGTGTTCTATATTATAAAATAAATTTGGTAGAGAATGGAATACCCATGAACACACACGGATATGCATATGAAATTTTAATTGGCCCGGCGCAGTGGCTCACACCTGTAATCCCAGCACTTTGGGAGGCCGAGGTGGGTGGATCACCTGAGGTTGGGAGTTCGAGACCAGCCTCACCAACATGGAGGAGCCCTGTCTCTACTAAAAATACAAAATTAGCCAGGTGTGGTGGTACATGCCAGCTACTCAGGAGGCTGAGGCAGGAGAATCCCAGCTACTTGGGAGGCTGAGGCAGGAGAATCACTTGAATCCAGGAGGTGGAGGCTGCACTGAGCCAGGATCACGCCACTGCACTCCAGCCTGGGCAACAAGAGTGAAACTCCATCTCAGAAAAAAACAAAAAGAAAAGAAATTTTAATTGATAGGGTCACAGCCCGAAAATTAAGAAAAGGAAGAAGAGCATTTATAATTTTTTTCCCTAAACCATCCATTCTAGCATCTTGATATTTTTTTTTCCTGCCAGTGTTTTTTAACTCAGCAACTTAAAAAAGTAATTAATGGCATATTAAAAATACCTTTTAGCATTTTTCTATTTAATATTCAGGATTTTTATCTTCTCATTTTTTATAATAATTTTAATGACTATTATTTTTAAATACTTCAGTATTTCTTCAAGTAGGATACATGTTCTCAATTACTCCTCAATTAATATTACCATTTTATTTCCAATTAGCTTTTAACTTTTCATTGGTCAGCTTATTTTCTGAACATCATGATTATATATTTAATTTAAATGTATAGAAAATGTTAGCCCTAAGAGGAAAAATTCATATATAGACCTGAATGTATTTTATTTGAGATTCTAGGAATAAAAATGGTCATTGAAATTTGAGTAGTGATCATTTTGCTATCAAATCTTATAAAGTTACTCTGATATCAAAGTGCCATAATACAGCAGTATGTATACAGAGAGGAAAGAAATTTTTCTAAGAAAAATCAGTACTCCCACTCTCAGAAATGTAAAAAGATTCACTTTACAAGTCTCTTATGTTTAAGAGATCTTGAGAAAGCTGATAAATCATATACTGAAACAGATACCCTTCCTTTGTTAAGTCAAAGTATTGTTTGGGTCAAACAAATGGGTCAAAGTATTGTTAGTGCTGACCTAACCCCAAGACAAAAAGAATTAAACTGTGGGTCACTGTCAGCCTATGATGTTTTTATTTTCTTAATTGAATTCACTGTGAACATTTCATGTGAGTTTTAGTGAAAAAAAATCTGGAGTTTCAGCATTTCTAGAAATACTACATTCTGAAGCAATATTGCATTTGTGTTTTTCCTTTGTAACAAACTGCTGGGGCTAAGTGGAGGCTGCCTCTTAGAAGACCTGTTTGCCCTAATCCTTACCCTCCACATATCTCCTTTATGCATTTCATTGAGTTAGAGACCTTTGATAATCTCCACAGTCCCAATTTTAGAAAGGAAAAAACTGAGGCACAGAGAAAGTAATGACTTGACTGGATCAAATGGTTAGACATTGGCAGAGCCAAGGCAGCTTCCAAATTCAAACACTGTCTAATCTAAATGTTATTTAGAACTTTAGTACTCATGCATAAAATTTATTATTTCAAGTGAGTGTCTGTTGAGCATGTACTATGTGTCAGGCCCTGTTCTGGGGGTAGAGGGACAATGATCAACAAGACAGGAGTCATTGCTCTTCTGGAGTTTATGTTATAGGGTCTCATGGATGGACATCAAAAAGGAAATCAATGAACAAATAATAATTCCTGAAGAGGGTAAGCCAGAATTCCGGAGAGGTGAGGAATGAGCACCTCCCTCATCCCAGGAAGGTCTAGCCGACTGTTACGGAAGAGGAGGGCAGCACACGTCAAGGAAGCGATGCTGAGAATAACTGAGGGTGCTGATAGAGGAGGGTGGTGTTTTGAGATGAAAGATTTTTTTTCTTTCTCATTTCCTTCCTTTCTTTCTCATTTCCTTCCTTTCTTTCCTTCTTTCTTCCTTTCCTTTCCTTCCTTCCTTCCTTTCTTTTCTTTCTTTTTCTTTCTTTCTTTATTTCTTCCTTCCTTCCTTCCTTCTTTCCTTTCTTTCTTTTTCTTTTTTTTTTCTCCATTGGTTCAAAGAAAAGAAGTGGTTAAGTGTCAAAGAGTAAGGAAGCGAAGATGAAGATTCCTAGAAGCCTTTTTGGTAAGACGAGTTTGCTAGCTCCTTTGCTTACTTTGCTTCTCTGATTGGTAGTGGTTAATATAATTATGCATTTCCTTTTCAATGTACAATCTTGAAGAACAAGGGTTCTTTCAGAGGGTCACCAATCACAGCATGCTTTTAGTAATGATATTTCAACGTTCCAATGTTGCTATTAGTGATGTTTTAGCAATCGAATGAAATGATCAATAAAACAGTGTTCTGCAGCCAAACAAAGTGGTCGGATGAAATGAGAACAAATGGCGCAGTTGGAGAAAAAGGCTATCAAAACTAATATATGATGTTAGAAACAAAGGCAGTTGTTCCCTTTACCTTGGGAATATGTAGTGACTGGAACGGAATATGCAGGTGCTTTCGAGTGCAGGTAATATTTTGTTTTTTGACATGGCTGCTACTTGCAGAGATGTGTTATATTTCTAAATAATCCTTGAAGCTATACATGTAAGATACTGGCATGTTTTTAAATGTAAATTCTTCTTCAGTTAAAAAGTTTAAACAAAAAATAAAAACTGGCAAGTAATACAGACATTATTGAAATGAAAAAAAATCAGGGAAAAAAAAGGCTTTTCAATACTTTAAGGAGGCCCCCAAAATGAGTTGACTTTACATAAATGGAGACACAGAGAAAAGGTATCCAATGGGAAAGAACAAGGTGACCACAGAGGAAAACTAAGGAACAAATGCCAGGATCAAGAAAGACCCAGGGTAAGTTTGTCAGGAGGTCTGGTCAGCTTGGGACTCTCTAGCCCAGAGCCTGAAAAAATCTTCACCTGGCTTTCACTTGGCAGCCAAAGCCCCAAATCTCAGTGATAGCTGACTTTTAATTTTGCTTGTTGTTTTATTCACTTATATACCCATCCCCTAGAACAGTGGTTCTCAAACTTGAGCATGCCTCAGAATCACCAGGAGGGCTTGTCAAAACATAGATTCTTGGGCTCTGCACAGAGTTTCTTATTTAGTAGGCCTGGGTTGGCGGTCTGAGAATTTCCATTTCTAACAGATTTCCAAGGTGGTGTTGATGCTGTGTATCTAGAAACCTTTAAGGGCCATTGCCTAGAAGAATATTATTTTCCCTTTCTTCCTTGAGCTAGCTCTACCTTACTTTCATGACTCAAAAGAAAATCAATAAATTTCCAGATGACGGGAACTTTAAGATTGGTTAATCTCACCCCCATCAAGTCTTCATCACCTAGCCTACAATGACACAGTTCCTTTCTCCTTTTTTCTGTTTACTTAATTTTTATTAATCCCTCAAGACCTATTTCCAATTGCATAAGGCTTCTACCATTGGAGCAGACTTTAGTGATTCCTTCCTCTGAATGTATGCAGCACATACCATAGACGCACAGACAACAATGAACACATGGCCTTTGTAGAATTTGTCTGCATATCCTTCCTGCTACCAATTATGTTGTCTATATACCAATCACACAAACACTCCCCAACACACACCCACACACAAGCACATGCACATGCAGACGCAAGTTTTTCTTGATCTTTACTTGTGTTTCTATTGGGTGCCAGTCACATGGTTAGTCACATAGCTTCTGACACTTTAATTTTTTGCAATGGCCTTTGATAACACTTTAGCTTTACATTTTCCCCAGTGCTGGGCAGACTGACTTTTTCCTAGTAAGTGTTAGCTACCAGAGGGCATAGGCTATTTTGTGTTTGTGTTGAATCCCCAGAACCTAGCAGAGTGTCTGGCACACGTTTTATGCTTGAAAGATATTTATTGAATGAATGATGCAGTCAATTTTTGCCGCAGAAGTACTGAATATAAAATATACCTCTAAACATAAAATTAGTAGGTGATATTGGAGTTCAGTGCTAATTTAAACAAGAATTTAAATTGCTTTTCTATTTAAGTCAAATCATATAATGCCATTGAGAGTACACCTACAGCTCAGCTAAGCATCATGATTTCAATTTTCCAAAATGCAACTACCACTTTAATGTTAAGGACCAGATTCAATCCTTATGTAAGCTTCTGGTTTAAGTCATACAATTCTCCCACCATCCATCCTCCCCCAGTCATTTCATCTTTTAGAATTGTATTTTTGAGTGCTTTACGGGAGAAAAAAAAGTCAAAAGTAACTCTTTTGCGTTGGTGCATAAATGTTTCATTTTTCTGGATGTGGCAGCAGCTTGTTGACAGTATGAAAATAGAACTAGTAAGAGCAGAGCTTCCAGATGCCACATATGATAACTTAATACATGAGACAACTAGGTAGATTTTATTTTAGATTGTGTTCTGCTATTCTTTGTTTTCTCTTTTCATTATCTGTAACACCTACTCCATGATTCAATGCTAATGTAAGATTCAGTAGTTTAAATATCACACAACTATTAGATATCAGCATTAATTCATTTGATTCATGACTATTTATTGAATGTCTAAGATATACCAGGCACCATTCTATGTGTTGGAGATACAGTATTGAAAAAGATAAACAAAATCCTCTCATCGTGAAATTTATATTCTAGCAAAGGAATATACAAACAATTGAATACACCTACACATAAATACATACATAAACAAATAACTTCAGGTGATGACATATGTTATAGGGGAAAAAGGATCAGTGGCAGGGAAGGTTGAGATGAACTAATCTAGGTTATGTGGACAAGGATAGCCTCTCTGTAAAGGTATAATAAGATTTTATCTGAGAAGTAAGCGTTGAGAAAACTCCACCATGTGAAATATATGCAAAGGAAAAGAGCAAACATGGAATCACCCATGAAGACATCATGAGAGATTACAGGGTGCTTTACTCTAATGTTACTGTTGAATTTCTAAAAACTTTGCTTTATCACAAATAAAGATAAAAAATAATTACTTAGGCCAGGCACAGTGGCTCATTCCTGTAATCCCAGCACTTTGGGAGGCCAAGGCGGGCGGATCACAAGGTCAGGAGATCGAGACCATCCTGGCTAACATGGTGAAACCCCGTCTCTACTAAAAATACAAAAAATTAGCCTGGTGTAGTGGCGGGCGCCTGTAGTCCCAGCTACTGGGGAGGCTGAGGCAGGAGAATGGCGTGAACCCAAGAGGCGGAGCTTGCAGTGAGCCGAGATCGCACCACTGCACTCCAGCCCTCCAGCCTGGGCAACAGAGCAAGACTCTATCTCAAAAAAAAAAAAAAGAAATTAATGGAGAAGGAAGTGAGGGCCTAAAACATTTTAGACCTATAGCAACAGAGTTTTTTTAAATAGAATTCCAATAATGAAGGTGTTTCTTAAACACTCACTAGGGATGGCATTCAAAATAATTAACAGCCAACCAGAATGGACACTGGCAGGGATGCTGCCTGGAAGTTAGCTTTAGTTGTATTGCTATAAACATAATATCAATAAGTAAATATAACACTATCTGGAAATAGCTCTGTAAACTAATAACAGCCTTTTGTATTCTATCAGAATCAGAGTTACTACCATCAGCCCCATAATTTTCATAGCTCTTTTTTACACATATTGTTCACTGCCATAAAGCATAAAGGCATCTAAGAGAAAACCCAATTCAAAGGTTGCCCAGTTTCCTATACACAGTACTAGGTCCCCAACTCAATCATAGTTCCAGACGGAAATTTCAATACTAGCTTGGATATTGCAAATTGTATTTTCTAAGTAATCAATTACATTGTTGCCATTTGCCATGGTGTAAATGTCTTCCCCAAATGCATATGTTGGAAACTAAATTCTCAATGCAACGGTGCTGGGAGGTGAGGTCTATTAACAGGTGACTGGGTCATGAGCACAGAGCTTATGAATGGATTAATGCCATTATTGAAGGAGTGAGTTTTTATCATCATAGAGTGAATTACTATAAAAGGCAATCTGCCCTTCATGCTTTCTCTCTGTCTTCTGTCCTTCTGCCATGAGATGACACTCACCAGATGCCAGCAACATGCTCTTAAAATTCCCAGCCTTAAGAAGCTTGAGCCAAATAAACCTCTTTATGAATTACCCAGTTTTTGGTATTCTGTTATAGAAACTGAAACGAACTAAGACACTGTATTAGTCAGTTTTCACACTGCTATAAAGAAATACCTGAGACTAGTTAATTTATTTAAAAAAAAGATTTAATTGACTCACAGTTACACATGGCTGGGGAGGCCTCAGGAAACTTACAATCATGATGGAAGGTGAAGAGGAAGCAGGCACTTTGTACACAAGGCTGCAGGAGATTGAGAGAGAGAGGGTGGGGGAGAGAAAAGGAAGAACTGCCAAATATCTCATATCCTCACATTTTAAAAGTAATTATGCCTCCCAACAATCCCCCAAAGTCTTAACTCATTCCAGCATTAATTCAAAAGTTCAAGTCTTCCAACAGTCCCCCAAAGTCTTAACTCCTTCCAACATTAACTCAAAAGTCCAAGTCCAAAGTCTCATCTGAGACAAAGGAAGTCCCTTCTGCCCGTGAGCCTGTAAAATCAAAAACAAGTTAGTTATGTCCAAGACACAATGGGGGTACAGGCATTGGATAAGTTCTCCCATTTCAAATGGGAGAAATTTGCCAAAACATAGAAGATAATGGGCCCCATACAAGCCTAAAATCCAGCCAGGCAGTCATTAAATCTTAATGTTCCAAAATAATCTCCTTTGACTCCATATCTCACATCCAGGGCATGCTGATACAAAGGGTGGGCTCCCAAGGCCTTTGGCACCTTTGCCCTGTGGCTTTGCAGGGTTCAGTTTCCACAGCTGCTCTCTTGGCCTGGTGTTGAATGCCTGCAGCTTTTCTAGGTGCGTAGTGCAAGCTGTTGGTGCACCTACCATTCTGGGGACTGGAGGATGGTGGCCATGTTCTCACAGCTCTTCTAGGTAGTACCCCAGTGGGGACTTCGTGTGGGGGCTCCAACCTCACATTTCCGTTCTGCACTGCCCTAGCAGAGGTTCCCCATGAAGGTTCTGCCACTAGAGCAGACTTCTTCCTGGACATCCAGGCGTTTCCATACTCGCTCTGAAATCTAGGCAGAGGTTCCAAAAGCTCAACTCTTCTCTTCTGTGCACCTACAATCCCAACACCACATGAAAGCCACCAATGCTTGGGGTTTTCACCTCAGAAGCAATTGGCCCCTTTTAGCCATGGCTGGAGCTGGAGAGGGTGGGACAAAGGGCCCCATGTCCTGAGGCTGCACAGAGCAGGGGTGCCTTGGGCCCCACCCATGAAACCATTTTTCCCTTTCAGCCCTCCTGCCCTATGATGGGAATCTCTGCCTTGAAGATCTCTAACATGCCCTGGAGACATTTTCCCCATTGTCTTGGCTATTAACATTCAGCTTCTCATTTCTTCTGCAAATTTCCACAGCTGGCTTGAATTTCTCCCCAGAAAATGGGATTTTCTTTTCTATTGCATGGTCAGGTTGCAAATTTTTCAAACTTTTTCACTCTGCTTCTGTTTTAAACATAAGTTTCAATTTCAGATCATCTCTCTCAAATTCAAAGTTCTACAGATTTCTAGGGCAGGGGCAAAATGCTGGCAGCCTCTTTGCTAAAGCATAGCAAGAGTGACTTTTGCTCCAGTTCCCAATAAGTTCCTAATCTTCATCTGAGACGACCTCAGCTTGGACTTCATTGTCCATATCACTATCGGCATTTTGGTCAAAACAATTCAACAAGTCTCTAGGAAGTTCCAAACTTTTCCACAACTTCCTGTTTTCTTCTGAGCCCTTGAAATTGTTCCAGCCTCTGCCCAGTTACCCAATTCCAAAGTCACTTCCACATTTTCAGGTTATCTTTTTAGCAGTGCCCTACTCTCTGCTGTGGTACCAGTTTCCTGTACTAGTCCGTTCTAACACTGCTATAAAGAAATACCTGAGACTGGGTAATTTATAAGGGAAAGGGGTTTAATTGACTTACAGTTCTGAATGGCTGGGGAGGCCTCAGGAAACTTACAATTATGGCAGACAATGAAAGGGAAGCAGGCAGCTCCTTCACAAAGTGGCAAGAGAGAGAGAGAGAACAAAGGAGGAACTTCTAAACACTTATAAAACCATTAGATATTGTGAGTACTCAATCACTATTATGAGAACAGCATGGGGGAAACCGACCCCATGATCCAATTACCTCCCACCAATTCCCTCCTTTGACATGTGGGGATTACAGTTCCAGAGGAGATTTGGGTGGGGACACAAAGCCAAACCATTTTGTTATCACATCTCATTATTTATTCATTTTACAGATATTTATTGAATCCGTACTGGTGGTCAGGCCCTGTTCTGGGAACCAGGATTGCAATAGTGAACACAACATACTAAATGCCCTGTCCTTATAAAGCCTGTATGGAAACAAAGAACAGCAATGAACAAGATACACAGGTGAAATTCAAAGCATTTTCTGTCACGATAAGAAAAATAAGTAAATAAGAGAATGGGAGTATGAAATGTTGATGGGAGATTAAAATTTTAGATAGAATGGTCTTAAGAAAAGGGTGAAATTGCAATCAAGACCCACAAGGAGATGAAGAATCTAGTTGCATATGTGTTTGTAGAGGGAGCATTCCAAGCAGAAAAAAAAAATGACAAGTGTTTCACTGAGGTAGGAGTAAGACAAGCATATCAGCTTATAAAGGACACCAGTGAAGACCAAACTGAGTACACAGGGATGAGGCCAGTGGGAGACAACTCAATGAAGCAAAAGAGGAACAAATCATCCATGCCTTGGAGGACATAACAAATCCTTTAGCTTTTGCTCTGAGTAAAACAGGGAGCCAGTGAAAGTTCTGGGTAGAAGGGCAACAGTGTTATAACAGCGTTATAATCTTATAACAGCATTGCCTTATAACGGGATGACTATGGATATAACTTTGCGCATTTTGTTATCATTAGTGTATTTCTATCTCCGCTTCCTTTCCTTTGAAAGAATCTTTGTCATCATAAAGAAATTTATATATCTTCTTGAATCTTTCTACACTCCCAAAATATAATCCTTAGGGTAGCTGTGGTTTCCAAGTCTGTACTCTAAAAGATATCATTTGAATAAAGAATCTCATACATCCAATCCCATTTCCTTCTTAATTGAAGTATTTCTTATTCACCAGGCGTTATGCCAACTATTTAAGGAAACACTTCATCCAGGCAAGAATTTTGAGTAAAACACAAATTCTAACTAAAAATTCTAATGCCTATTCTTTCTAGATTCCCTTCAAGATACAGAATTTAGAGAGATATAAAAATTCTAAAATTGAAAAAGTTACCCTTCAAATATCACAAACATTGATGAGTTTTTTTCTGGAGTCAATGTAAATGAGATCTGTCTGAGGGAGGCATGAAGGATGGATTTGCTCTTCCTATAGGTTGGTCTCCTTGGAAGTAACCTGCAGAGACCTGGCCAAGCAGCAACCCTATAAAAATAGAACAGAAACAATATGAGACATAGAAGGAAACTTAACTGAAATAAATAATAACAACAACCATAATAATAATTATATGGAGAAAATAGGAATTTTGATTTACTAAAAAAACTAATTAGACATGTCCTGAAATTTCCAAGATAAAGAAAAAGAATTTAAAATTCAGTCAGGAAGAGCTCCTTTTTTTTTTTTGAGTTGGAGTC